>NC_139996.1:24300358-24889571 GCF_964263955.1 Coregonus lavaretus
TGTCAATGACTCCATCACTAAACAGAAGTTTGACAACCTCTACTGCTGCAGGGAGTCCATACTGGACGGGTACGTATACGAAAACACACAGACGCAGAATCAACATGCGTGTTTGTGTGTGTGTGACCTTTGAACTTTTGTATGTGTGACCTTTGGCCTCCCATCCCTCCCCCAGGTTGAAACGGTCTACAGATGTGATGTTCGGGGGAAAGCAAGTGGTGGTGTGTGGCTATGGAGAGGTCACTATTTTATTAGCACCTATTAAACACAAAGGTGTAAAGTGTTCTCTCTATGTATTTATTCCATCTGTGTGTACAAATGTTTTCCCCTCCCCTCTCTCCCTCTGGCCAGGTTGGTAAAGGTTGCTCTGCCGCAATGAAGGCCATGGGCTCAATAGTGTACATCACAGAGGTGGACCCCATATGTGCCCTGCAGGCCTGGTGTGTGTGTGTGTGTGTGTGGAAATTGGAGTAAGACATGTACAGTACCAGGCAAAAGTTTGGACACACCTACTCATTCAAGGGTTTTTCTTTATTTTTTACTATTTTCTACATTGTAGAATAATAGTGAAGACATCAAAACTATGAAATAACACATATGGAATCATGTAGTAACCAAAAAGATGTTAAACAAATCCAAATATATTTTATATTTGAGATTCTTCAAATAGCGACCCTTTGCCTTGATGACAGCTTTGCACACGCTTGGCATTCTCTCAACCATCTTCATGAGGAAGTCACCTGGAATGCATTTCAATTAACAGGTGTGCCTTCTTAAAAGTTAATTTGTGTAATTCCTTTCCTTCTTAATGCGTTTGAGCCAATCAGTTGTGTTGTGACAAGGTAGGGGGGGTGGTATACAGAAGATAGCCCAATTTGGTAAAAGACCAAGTCCATATTATGGCAAGAACAGCTCAAATATGTAAAGAGAAACGACAGTCCATCATTACTTTAAGACATGAAGGTCAGTCATTACGGAACATTTCAAGAACTTTGAAAGTTTCTTCAAGTGCAGTCGCAAAAACCATCAAGCGCTATGATGAAACTGGCTCTCATGAGGACCGCCACAGGAATGGAAGACCCAGAGTTACCTCTGCTGCAGAGGATATGTTCATTAGAGTTACCAGCCTCAGAAATTGCAGCCCAAATAAAAGCTTCACAGAGTTCAAGTAACAGACACATCTCAACATCAACTGTTCAGAGGAGACTGTGTGAATCAGCCACTACTAAAGGACACCAATAAGAAGAAGAGACTTGCTTGGGCCAAGAAACACGAGCAATGGACATTAGACCGTTGGAAAGTTGCTCTTTGTGAGACGCGGTGTGGGTGAACGGATGATCTCTTCATGTGTTTTTCCCACCTTAAAGCTTGGAGGAGGAGGTGTTATGGTGTGGGGGTGCTCTGTGATTTATTTAGAATTCAAGGCACACTTAACCAGCATGGCTACCACAGCATTCTGCAGCGATACGCCATCCCATCTGGTTTGGGCTTAGTGGGACTATCATTTGTTTTTCAACAGGACAATGACCCAACACACCTCCAGGCTATTTTACCAAGAAGGAGAGTGATGGAGTGCTGCATCAGATGACCTGGCCTCCACAATCCCCCGACCTCAACCCAATTGAGATGGTTTGGGATGAGTCGGACCGCAGAGTGAAGGGAAAGCAGCCAACAAGTGCTCAGCATATGTGGGAACTCCTTCAAAACTGTTGGAAAGCATTCCAGGTGAAGCTGGTTGAGAGAATGTCAAGCGTGTGCAAAGCTGTCATCAAGGCAAAGGGTGGCTATTTGAAGAATCTCAAAAATAGGATATATTTTGATTTGTATAACACGTTCTTGGTTACATACATGATTCCATATGTGTTATTTCATAGTTTTGATGTCTTCACTATTGTTCTACAAATAGTACAAATAGTAAAAATAAAGAAAAACCCTTGAGTGAGTAGGTGTGTCCAAACTTTTGACTGGTAGGGGAGGTGGCAGAAGCAAGTCTTGAACTATTTGTGTTTATGTCTCCTCTCCTCTCCCTGCCCCAGCATGGACGGCTTCAGACTGGTCAAGCTCAATGAGGTCATCAGACAGGTGGACCTGGTCATCACCTGCACGGGTAAGACATGATGTCATCACCCACAGAGGTCCTGTGAATGGTCCAGTAAAGAGACTGTAGGCTAGGAAAGCCTTCACTCACACACACTACAGCTCCAAAGAGTTAGCTATAGAATTAGATTAGAGTGCTTTTAAAGCCAAAAATGTACCTATAAATGTGTACTCTCCAGTAGGAGTGTTTCTCGGGTTACCAACCCTTTCAGTGGTCCTGTAATGAGACTGTGATAAATTATAACAGGCAATTATAGGTTATGACCAGTGGTTAAATTGAGCCGGAGCTTTCCGGTAACAGGTCAAAGGGAGAGCCAGCACCTTACGGGTTCAAAGATGAAAGTGAAAGATAAAAAGTAGGATTTAAAATTGGATAAAAGGACACTAAACTGGAATTAGGGTTTAGCCTAATACCTTATGTACACAATGCAAGAATGCTAAGCAAAATGGCGATTCTGCGAATTGACTGCACACATCTGCGTAGTTTTGCGATGCAATGCCGTTTTGCATAGCTACTTGTATTTCTTCCATGCGTACGTAGGGTATAAATCAGGCTGTAGGGGTTGGGGTTGAGGCTAGTGTTAGGGTTGAACTGGGATGTGGACATGAAGCTAGGGTTAGGGTTGAGGCTCCAGTTAGGTTAGAACCGGAATGTGGACATGAAGCTAGGGTTAGGGTTATGCCAAGATTAGGGTGAGGGTTATGCCAAATTAGGGTTATGGTTAGCGTTCAGAACCTAGCCCTAACCCTAGTTCCAGCCCCAGTCCTAACTCCATCTCCATCTCCAACCCTAATCCTAACCCCTATATAATAACTTAGAACAAGCTATGATAGGTTATCACCAGCTATGATGACAAGTTTTTTTTTTGTTACCTTTATTTTACCAAGGCAGGTCAATAAGAATGAATTCTTATTTACAATGACAGCTAGGTTATGAGGGTTAGGTTATGATAGGCAATGATAGGTTATAACAGGCTATGACAGTTTATGACAGACTATGAAAGCCTCAGTGTTTGTCTTCAGGCAACAAGAACGTGGTGGCAAGAGAGTACCTGGACAGGATGAAGAACGGCTGCATCGTCTGTAACATGGGACACTCCAACACTGAGATAGACGTGGTGAGACGTGTGCGTGCGTGTGTGCATGTGTGTACAGATGTAGGATCTTAATTTCATCACTCTTGTTGCTGATCCGTATAATAATTCACATTTCCTGTTGCTGCAGGATTTTTCTGCTGTAGCAAACTGGCTCAAATTAACATCCTACATCTGTGAGTGTCTGTATGTGTGTGTGTGTGTGTGTTTGAGGTTGACAGACTGTGTTTTTCCTCTGTCAGGTGAGTCTGCGGACCCCAGAGTTGACCTGGGAGAAAGTGAGATCACAGGTGGACCATGTTATCTGGCCCGATGGCAAGAGAATCATCTTACTGGCTGAAGTGAGTGTCTGTGTGTGTGTATGCTTGTTGCCTGAGTGTGTGTCAGGTGTGTGATCACTGGTATGTGTGTGTGTGTAATTCACAGTGTTTGTGTGTTTTCTCAGGGTCGTCTGTTGAATCTGATCTGCTCCACGGTGCCCACCTTTGTCCTCTCCATCACCGCCACCACACAGGTCTGTCTGTCTCTCACACAGGTCTGTCTGTCTCTGCACGCATGACTGTAAGTCGCTTTGGATAAAAGCGTCTGCTAAATGGCATATTATTATTATTATTATAACTCATGGTCGCAGCAAACACACAAGCTGTACTGCTGTTTTGTGGAGTGCTTCATGTATGCGTTATGAAAAGGGACAGGCCTTTGTATCCACAGTCTCTTTGTAATTCAAATATTTTCTATGTATACTATTTCTATAACGTAACGTAATGCCCTCAGGCGCTGGCTCTGATAGAGCTGTACAACGCCCCAGAGGGACGATACAAACAAGACGTCTACCTCCTGCCCAAAAAGATGGGTAAGACACACCACCTCACCTACCTACTGCCTCGTTACACAGGTTTTGACAGGGTGTACTGTGTGTGTGTGTGTGTGTGTGTGTGTGTGTGTGTGTGTGTGTGTGTGTGTGTGTGTGTGTGTGTTTTCAGATGAGTTTGTGGCCAGTCTCCACCTGCCAACGTTTGATGCCCACCTCACAGAGCTGACTGATGAGCAGGGCAAATACCTGGGCCTCAGCAAGACCGGACCCTTTAAACCTAACTGCTACAGGTGGGGAAACTCTCTCACACACACACACACATACATTCACATCTGCATTTGCCTACTCTCATGCATATAATACACATATACACACTAAAATCAGGAATGAACATGAAGAGTAAAGTAATTTGGTGTTACAGTATGTTCCTGTAAGTGACAGTGAGTGTGTTCATTGCAGATACTAATCTATGGAAGTGAAGACCAAAGATGTACCATACCATCCCAAAGACATATGTGGCTCAGTGGGAGGGAGGACCAGGGAGACCTGGCTCAGATGTGTGTTTGTAGGGGAACTATAGTCCAGCACTGACGGGTAACACAACAACCATGATGGTCTGACTGACCTTTAACCCCTGTCCTGTGACCTCTGCTGAGCCATCTGACCTCACTGGAGGGCCATCGCTGGTCTGAGAGAATTTATATGTTGATAAGCTCGTTTTTTTATGTATATACTGTATTATTGTGAACAGAAGCAGAAATGATCATTTCTCACCAGAATCATATCCCAAGGCCAGACTCTGTTGCCGGGTTTGGGTTTTCTATTTGCCATGATTTGTATCTATTGTCTGAAGTGGCGGGGTTTGGAGGAGGTGTTCGTTATTTAGCAGAATCTTACATAGAAGATCAAGTTGAAATAACACATATGGAATCATGTATGTAAGAACACAGATTTTTTTAAAAATATAATCTTACTTTCAATCTTCCCAAAGATATCTAAATAATGTTTAACTTTCTGAATGTAAACAAAGCAGATATGTAATAACAAATAGGTAAAAGATTAATAAAATGTTACATTTTACCATATTTCTTTCCTCCTCTTTTTCAAAGATAAAGTTGTGACCCACCTGCTAGTCAGACTAATAAACACTTCTCTCCTCAAACAGCTTGTCTGTCTCTGTAGTTCTAACTGTAGTTCTAACTATGCCCACTAGGTGGTGCAATGAAGCTAGTCAAAGAAGTGTAGTGGCTGTTCTGTGGATGTTTCTGGAGTTTAGTGACTAACACACACACACACACACACACACACACACACACACACACACACACACAAAGGATACAGTGGCAGATGGACCTGTGTATTTGTTTAGGTCTTCCTTCCTGACCTGTAGATAAACTGTTGGGTGAGGAGGTAGACTGATCCAGAGTCATTACTTACTGTAAGTGCCCTTCTGGATGGGAGAGGTGATGTTGGTAGAGCATGGCGCTTGCAACGGCAGGGTTGTGGGTTCGATTCCCACGGGGCGCCAGTATGAAAATGTATGCACTCACTAACTGTAAGTCGCTCTGGATAAGAGTGTCTGCTAAATGACTAAAAATGTAAATGTAAATAACAGTCAGGGCTTTTGGGAAAATTACTCCCAGTGTGGTTGCCATTTCTTTTAGTATTATCCAGTGGCGATTTTAACATGTAAATCTTGGTGGGGCAAAAACAAAAAAAGTGGGATGCGTGCCAGCAAAGCCACGACACAACACAACAGTAAACAGTACATTAATTGCACTATAACGGTGACAAACGGTGCCCACAAACTGTTAGGGCCTACATAAAGCGGTCCCAACAGCAGTCCCATCATCTTACCACTGCTACACTTGGCTATCAGCAGAGCCTTGTCTGGCAGCGAAACAGTTCATTCAGCCTCATTTACTGCCTTTTAAAAAAACATAGCTGATATGGCTGACTTGCTTAAACAAATGTGGTTTCAGAATTCAGAACATGGGTCGTTCTTACAGTGTTCTACCTGTACACCAAGTCAGAACCGTAGGATAAGGGGGCATATAAGCAGACAATGAAAGCTCTTACAATATTTGACGATTACATTTCTCTAAAACAGGTTATAGGCTACATGTGCACCACCAAGTCAGAACAGTAGGCGAAATTAAGAGGGGTAAATAGACCAAATTATTAGGGTGAGGCACATAGGCTACTAACATCTTACTACACAACATACACTTAGTATTACTTTCTTAGCTACAGTATACATATCTCCCTGGCATATTACATCATTTATGCAGCAGCATACAAAAATGTTTGCACTCACCTTGTTGTGCTGTGCTCACTTGAACAGGAAGGTGGCGCGGCTGTCCTTCGTGGGCAAATTATGTCATCAAAGAGAAAGAGGCAGGATTTACAATTCCGAGTTGGATGACCGTTCAAAACGTATTTTCCCAGTCAGAGCTTGTTTATTCCCAACTTCCCAGTTGTCTTGAACTCACTGAAGTCAAGTTTTCACAGTTCCGAGTTAACAGTTGTTTTGGGCGTGGCACAAATCATGCTTCATTGACAGCATGGCCAATGTTGAATGTTTATCATTTTAAACTTGGAAAAGAGCCCCTTAATCCCAGATTTGGGACTACACAGCCACTCCACTGAATAGTAGGCTAGTGATTGCTTTGCAATTCTTGCAGTTAGCCACTGTCACCGATTCCTTCCAAACCACTCATTGTTGAATTTGCGATTTCCAACTTGTTGTGTAATGTTTATGTCCAATATGAGCACCGATACGTTTTATCTATAATTTCTCTTCATTATTTCTCTTCATATGACAAGGATTAAAAAGGATTTGCCAGTAGATTGTCTACCTGATTCATGATGATGACTGGTAGCTAAGATTTTGAAAGTATGATGTTGACATGATCAGTCCAATCAAAGCTACTATACATATATCGTGATTTGACGTCATTTTATCTGTGGCCAATTACCTTGAGCCTTGTTGGATGGGCACTTCTAATGTAACTCTATGGCAGCACCCAAGGGGCTTGAATTTTCTAGCTCTACCCTTAGACTTGGCGTGATGTAGTGTCCCCATGAGTGACAGAACACTGAGTCAATCACGGCGCAACGCTCTGTATTTTCTGCTGGCTTGCTCCACCACCACTGAGCTAGGCTAAAACACCTGCATTTTGGAGCTGCCTTACTCAAGAAAACAAAAAAAGAGACCATGTTTGTATGCGGCTTTATTAACTCAATTATATTTATTTTTTACATTGTTTGCAAACTGATATGTGACACGTATTAATGCCAAAATAACATGCAAAACATATGGGGCTCTGCCCCACCTGCCCTGACTCCACTGGTAGTATCTCTCTCTCTCTCTCTCTCTCTCTCTCTCTCTCTCTCTCTCTCTCTCTCTCTCTCTCTCTCTCTCTCTCTCTCTCTCTCTCTCTCTCTCTCTCTCTCTCTCTCTCTCTCTCTCTCTCTCTCCTGGTGAGCTGGGTGTTGCTTTGACTCATCCAAGGTGCACGGCCGGTGTTATGGGCGGGCCTTAGAGGGCCTGGCCTGTCCTGGTCCGTCCAAATAAAATACATGGTTGAATGAAACTATTTTTTAAACTTTTTGTTTGCTATATCACTGATTTATGTATGATATTTAGGCCATTTAAAGTTTATATTACCTCAAAAATAATTGTATTGTTAAATTAAATTAAATATGGCTGAAGTAATTATGACTGACAGGGTTGTACACCTATCATATACATCATGAGGTCACGTCTCTTTTTTTACCGCCATTTCGAATTAGTAGTGGGTGGAGCGTTAGTTAAACACAACAGTTTGCCTCAGTGATCAGTAGGCCTGGCTACCTTCAAAATGGATATTAGAAATTGGTTTAAAAAGAATGCACAATCTGCTGAAACAGGTGCCGCTTAAACTCCACTCGTCGAAAACACTACTACAGTTGCTGGCGATCATGGCAATGTGGCTAGCCCACATAGCTCATTTTATTAGTATTATAATGTTTCGTAGGACGAATTAATAATGGATTTCTTTGTGATGGTGTAATTATTCAATGGATTAATAAAAATAACTGGTAAACGCATGGTGTGATAAATACCACTTTTTTGACAGCATTTCCACACGTTCGGTGACACTCAAGTTGTATGAGATAAATATGATTTCTATATTATTCTGTTGTATTCCATTATATTATTGTATTCCATTGTATTACATCTTACTATAAATGTATGTGTGATGACTGTGATCAGTGCAGGGGAATGTAAGTGTGCGTTTAATGAACAAAATAAGAACTATTGATTTAATTTGCATGGCGCAGCCATATGTATCCTAGGCTGCACAGACCAGTAACATAGTTAAACTCAAAAAATATGCTATTCTATACTTTAGAAAATAAATGTCGTTAGACTTATGTTTTTTAGGATATGCCTAGACGAACGAATAATGGATTTCTTTGTGATGGTGTATATTCAATGGATTTATTAAAATAGACGCGCACCCACACCCCACACTTCCACTCGTCAATGGTGGTGCCGGCATGCGCATAGGAGGTATAAAAGGCTTATGCCGGCAAGAATGTGGTAGAAATGGGGCTGTTTTTTACATACATAGCGAAATTCCTCTGTGAACTAGGTAGTTATATAGAGGCAATTCTATTTTGGATGCTTCCCAATCTACCTAATTACTGTCGGAATTCATCTTGAATTGGTCTGCAAATGCAATCAAGATGTGTATTAGCCTATTATAAAGGATATATCGATATGAGCAGCTAAGAGGAGTGTTGTTAGTAAAACCATTTTAATTTAATTGAAATCTTACTGTATTTCGCTATTTCATGTAGTTAGGCCATGCATCGTACAAATATACCGAGCTGTCCATGATGCTGAAGTTAGAGATCAATGTACCGTTAATGAGGAAGTTAATGAGGAAGCCTACTGATCGCCAACAGGCCAAGTCAACACGTGGAACATGGGCATGAGTATGTAGACCTATGTTGTGTATTTTATTATGTTTTTGAAATGCTCTATAACAATGGGAATTAAAATGTAAACCCCAACCGTTGTATAAATTGCATTTTTACATCTTAATAAAGAAGACTGTTGGCACCTCCCTGAAAACCAAAAACGGGCCCGCCCATGGAAATCAAATGACCGTCCAACTGATTCGTTCTGGCGCGGGGCCTGCCCAGGAGATGCTGCACCAATTACCAGTGTGACCTCCCATTTGACAGCAGTGCTTTAGAAGCCTCCGAGTGTTAAACGATGTTACCTGGACACATCAGGACTCCCCTGGGGTCTCGTTACCTGAGTTCACCTGAGCTCCTCTGTCTGCTCTGCTGCACTCTACTCTGACTCAGGGGGCTTGGTTGGGTTTCCACCATATTACTTACACCCCTCCTATCTTTTCATATACCTATATATGACAGGTGGGTAGGGTTGGGCATCTCTCATGTATGTTTGTCTAGTGTAGGCAATGTGTTTGCTGTGGTCATCCCAAGCACCAGGTGGCAGTATTCAGTAGTATCTCTGGCCAATGCAATGATATGAGAAAGCTCTCCCTCAGCAGAATTACACAGATGAATCTCAATACATGAGCAAATTGACTTTTTCCTTAAGCATTTATTTTATTTTATTCTGTATGAAAAGCAACAGTGCACACACATGTTTATTCAGTTTAACCACAAAAGCAATCCAAGGCCCAACTAATTGATTTCAGAACATTGGTGCATGTTTTCCTAGATCGGTGTGCCATGCCTATCATGAGTGTAGATCTCTGGCTGCACAGACCTAAAAATACCCTATGTCCCTGGATTACAGTAATCCTGTGTGTGTGTGTGTGTGTGTGTGTGTGTGTGTGTGTGTGTGTGTGTGTGTGTGTGTGTGTGTGTGTGTGTGTGTGTGTGTGTATGTGTGTGTTTGTGTGTGTGTTTGTGTGTGTGTGTGTGTGTGTGTGTTTGTGTGTGTGTGTGTGTGTGTGTGTGTGTATGTGTGTGTGTATGTGTGTGTGTGTGTGTGTGTGTGTGTGTGTGTGTGTGTGTGTGTGTGTGTGTGTGTGTGTGTGTGTGTGTGTGTGTGTGTGTGTGTGTACACTCACTGAGACAGGTCTAGGATAAAGACCTCTGGGTGGAACCCTTCCCCCGAAACCCCAGCACATTTTGGTTATTTAAACCAGGCTAAATGGATAGCATCCTGGATTAAGAGGTGGTGCTTGTGCTGGTGGTGGTGGTGTGTGTGTGTGTGTGTAACAATGTGTAACCTGTTCATTTTATCTGTCACCCCCCACACTTCATCTTTCAGACCCCACCTTACCTTCTTTTTCACCTTCCCACCACCTGTCGCTCTGTAGGCTCTATGTTCAGTTGTTACCATACAATATACTGTAATATACAACAATACAATACAATTTCATTTAATGCAACTTTATTAATCCACTTGGGGACAATTTAGAAGGCATCACTAGTGCACCTAAAACCTCCACTTACTATAGGCCTACATTCATCATAGAACTACATTCATAAAGTATTAAGACATGAATACAGTGTGATCAGCTATACAGTCATTTCCCCTTCTCTGTACTACCATCACTAAGTGGCTGATAATGGGATCCATTTACGCCCCAACCCATAATCCACCCTCTTCCTCCCCCCTCTCACCCACTCCCAAGCCCATTTTTCCTCCTCTTTCCCTGCTGCCACCTATAACCCATGAGTGGTGGGGTGGGTTTTAGCACACTTCCTACCTTCCTATAAACCTCCTCTGGTCTCCCTCCAGGGGTCTGATTTGGAACACCATATAGGTCAGACTGTGTGTGTGTGTGTGTGTGTGTGTTTGTGTGTGAGTGTGTGTGTCTCCCCCCTCTCTCTAAACAGCTTTGATCCCCTCCATCATGACTACATGGTCTAATCACCACCACCAGCTGTCAGTGTGTCAGCAGTACACTGCCCCCTGTCCATAGACATTAGTTTAACCCTGTGATAAATTGGACCTAGTCTTCTCTGTTTAGACTATTTCTATAACAACGTAATGCCCTCAGGTGCTGGCTCTGAGCTGTGCAATGCCCTAGAGGAACTGTGTGCGTGTGTGTGTGTGTGTGAATCTCCCCACTCCGCGTTGAACATGATGAACTGTAGTGTTTTAAAGCTGATTAATGTTTAAAAAATGGACATCATCAAGACATACTTCTCTCTTCTCCTCTCCTTCCTCACTCCCTCCTCGCCTCCCCTCTCACCCCCCACCCGTGGTGCCATAGAGAGGGAGCTGGTTTCATCATAAGCTGCGGTGGCTGTGGCTAACTCTAAAGCCCAGGATTTATAGCACGCCCTTCTGCTGTTGCAGGGACAACACAGGCTCTAATCCACCGCACATCGCCGTTACACTACACTACACTCATTCCACTCACGCACTGCCCAACCCAGCCCCATACTCCAGCCCCAGCCCCAGCCACATACTCTAGCCCCAGCCCCATATTCCAGCCCAAGCCCCAGCCCCATACTCCAGCCCCAGACCCATATTCCAGCCCCAGCCCCAGCCCTATACTCCAACCCCAGCCCCATATTCCAGCCCCAGCCCAGTCCTCTACTCCAGCCCCAGCCCTATACTCCAGGCCCAGCCAAACCCGTCTCTACGACAGGGAAAGCATTTAAATCAATCAAATTGATTTATTGATTAGCTGATTGGGGCAAATCTCTGTAGGATGCACTTCTCTTTCCATTGAGGATAATGGTTAATGGGGATGTGTATGGCATGGATCTCTGTTACAACCCCTGCGGCTGAGTGTTTGTTACCCACACTCACACACACACACTCCTCTATGAAGTGTAAGGTTACTCTGGGAGTGTACGTCATAATCAGCTAATTGTAGCACAGACGCCCCCAGGGGGATGACACACAGCTACTGAGAGCCCTAGCCCTGGGACCTAGGGGCGAAAGGAAGAGAGAGAGAGGGAGGGGGATGCTTGTTCTTCTGCCCATAATTTGGTCACCACACTGAAGCAGTCTAACTGTCAGCCTCTCTGTCTGTCTGTCTGTCTGAACCCCAGAAGGCTTTAGGTAGGTTACAGAAACACAGCAAGGTCTGTATTCTTCCTGGTCTCCATGGTGATGAGTGTTCTGTGACTGCGGGGGTACAGGGGGGACAGTATGTTTCACCCTCTCTCTGCTCCGTCTACAGTCACTAACACACCTGTCACACACACCCCTCCCCTGACAGTCCTGGCATGTCTCAGGTTTAGAACAACTCTGGTCATTAAAGGCTGCAGTGTCTGCTGGTTTTCATTCTTGCCTTTTAATTCCATCAACATGTGGACTGAAGGGGGTGTTTACCATGTGGTTGCTGGGTGGATCTGGCTGGCTGGGAAGCTCTCAGTCAGTTGTTGGCAAGTCTAGAACCACCGGATCCAACTAGCCCACCAGTGTGAGTTCTACCATTGCCAAACACCGGGGGAGAACAGGGGAATCAGAAACACCTCGGTGGAGCACCTCAGTTGGTCAGTTTGGTTTCAACTCCTGAACATTCTGTGGATTGTTATTGTGAGAACTTGGGACTATAAGGTTCAACCTCATTTTTGTCAAAATGTTGTTATTGACGTAGCCTTGTTCTGTTAAATTGTATCTACCTATATAGTATGCTTAATACCCCAATTCATGTCAAGTTCAAAAGAATACAAGATAAAAATTGCTGACACCATTCAAACCAATGAGGGTTCGGAACTTTAAAGCCAATTATCTCAGAATCATATTTTTACAGATAGAACCTTATAGCCAAAAGCTCTCGATTGGTCAGAAGTATTGCCCAGGAGTCACCAAGGAGAAGAATGATCATCCTAGGGAGGCACTAGAACTTGGCTGCTGTGGAATAGTTTGAGTACATTTAGTCTGAGAGCATCATAAGGCTCTGCGTGAGTCATGAGGCCTGTGTCTGAGGCTCCAGCTCAGGTTCCAGTGTTCAGGGCCTCTGGAATAGAGTATAGACCTCCATAGCAACCAGAGATATCGGAGAGGACCCAGACCATTGATCAGATCTATAGATCATCCTCTGCGGTCTCTCTTTCTCGTTCTTTCTCTTTATGTCTGTCTCTCTGTCCGTAGGAAAGAGAAAGAAATGGGATGATTAAGTATTAATGAATCTAAAGAGACAAGGTAATTGGTCCCACCCTCAGGTTTTCTGTCAAATCAGTGACAATGCACATCGGTGACAGGACCTATTGCCTACATATCACTTCTCCACGTTCTATACATCCTCCGTCCACTCAGAAAACAAACCAACAAGACAAGTGTTGAGTGTCTGTCTCCTCCTATATTGGCACTACACATGATTGCTCAAACAGATATATACAGAAGCAAAAATGTGCTAGTGCCAAAATGGGCAAAGACGAGTGGAGGCAATGCCTTAAACAGCAGCACCAGCCTGAGGAAGACTACATGTAATAGTTGGATGAATAACAAGTTGTTTGTCTGTCCACAGACATTGAAACCGAAGCATGGTCATAAACCTTCATCAACACTGAATTCTACGCAGTTGGTGTATAGAACGTAAAGAGGGTAGGAGACAGTGTCAGCAATGCATGTTGGGTAATGTGGTTCTTTCTCTACTCTGTTTATGGCCCTATGGTAATTCACTGATAGTGTGCCGTCACAGTGAATTCTACCAGTGCCATACACAGAACAGAAGGAGTCATCAGCCCAGCACCAGGGCATGCTGCATGGGTAGCCTACTACATCCATGCAGGGCAGGACAGAACACATGGAAGGAACTTGTTCCCTACCTTCTGTCCTTGTTTATTCCCCTTCACAGATCTGATTGGATTGGATAGGTGAGAGAATTGTCTCAGATCTGTAAAGGGGACTGAACAAGGGGGAGAGGAAAGGCAGAACTTGAAATGCATGACTAGAGAACTCTCTCAAACACCAGACCTTATCCCTCACCACACAGAAAACAATTATGCTCTATCTATGTGTTCCAACATAGACTTAAAACATATCATCCAACACAGTGTAAACTATGCATTCAATACACTGGGCTACTACTTAAAATCAGCCCACAATATGCCACAGTATGAATGTGTTAAGTAATGAGACACTATGAAGCAATTGGTGACAAAATGTTGGTCTATTTAAGGCGCTGCCCCATGTTTGAGTTTATTATATCCATGTCCTCTTGTAACCATTTTCTCGCTCCCTCCTCATGCACTGCACCGCGCACGGGCCGGGTTTTAATCCGCTTGGACCATCTGCTCCGGGGCTGCGTTGCACGCGCTTTCTGTCCATCCTCTACCATCCTCCTGTGTCCCTTCTGCCGGGATAGAACAAACATCCCTTCCCGGGACACCTAGAGAGACGCAGACAATCAGCCCCGTGTGATGCCGACCCACTGCCCAGCTCCAGGATTGATCCCGGCTGTGTGGAATGATGCGCTAAGTGATTTTTGATATGCTCCAAATGGGTCCCAGAGCTGGGCTCGTCTTCCAGCTTCCGGGAAAAATCAATAGCGCTAAAGAGCAAAGTTTTTTGAGAGAGAAGATAGGGGAGGGGTGGGGCGAGAGAGAGAGGGAGAGAGAAAGAGACCTCTGTCATTATGCGGGTTGAGTGAGCTCTTTGCAAGGGTTAGAGGAATGCCCCTGAAATTGGTTAGCAATTTCGATTACACTAGTACAGACGTTTCACTCGTATTACAGGCATATTTCGATTAGAAAAAGCATTTGTTAATTTATAACGTTATAGGCATAACAGTTAATTTGAGCCTTTTCACATCGGGTATAGGCTAATCAAAATGCCTACATTTTACGAATAAATACAGCACCAATATTTTAATATTAGGCTATAGTTTGAATAATTTATACAGAAAAAAGTCAGTTAGTTTTTGTTATTATTCAGTAGCCTATAGGCCTAATTCCCCCCCAAAATTCAGGCATAGGCTATGAAGAGTAGCCGCAGGCCTAGTTCCGTGTCTAGGTGAGCGGCTGAGTTCACCGTTCTTTAGAATGCCCTCGATGTTGGAGGATAATCGCATTTGTCTGATGATGACGCAGTCTACTCTCCTCCACCTCCTGTTATTTTAGGAACGATTTGGAAATACTAACCCTGGAAGGAGGGCACGAGAGGGTTCACCAAGAGGGTAGTTTACTGTAGGCCTATAGTCGTCCACGCACGACCTTGTCCCCGCTTTACAGCCTACATATGGACTAAAAAGTGATTATATCGTTTTTGTAGGCCAACAAATAATTTATCTATAACGTACAAGAAGCCAACTTAAACGAATTAACTATAGCCTAGGCTACTTAGAATGCTGCGTAATTATATTTGATCAAACTGAATTGTAGGCCTCACTCATATTTTTCGAGAAATGATCTAGCTTTTCTGATATAGACTACATAGCCTAGAATTACAATTTGAGTAAAATACATTTTTCAAAAGGCTAGGCGACCACTTTTAATTCTAATTTTCTTACGCATCAAATGTTTGAAGCAACACAGCATACAAAACGTACATTTTAAAAGGTTTATTCTATGTGTAATGAAAAAATATAGTTTTCTCTTTTAAGATGCGGGGACTTCTGTTACTAAAATTACATGCCCTAATGCGAACTGCGCAATGAAAAGAAATTATCCAAGCGCACTTTACGCACGCAAAAATAATACACTGTAGAAGAGTTATACATATTTCTATTCAAGGACTGTTTTCTCCCCTTAATTCCTTCCCTTCTTCTCTCTTTGAGGAATAGCTACATACCTGAACGAAGGCCACATCACCTAAATGACAGCATCCTCATCCTGACCTTAAAAAGAAACACAGACAAACACCACATGCTCTCCTCTCTCCACCGCCGGCCCTCCCGGCGCTCGGTCTGTTTGGGCTGCCTCGCCGGGGATTTTCAGGTGGAAAGGTAATTCGTTGGTAAGCATCTTAACCCAGTGGAGAGGGATTACTCCATGCTGCCCTCCTCCCTCACCTGCTGCTAATCAACATCTCGCGCAGTTCGTCAGTGTCACAGACCTCTTTAGTGCGTGGAGATGCACAGCAGTCCCGTGCGGTGTGCCGCTTGACGGATTTGGCGAACATATGAAGATTGCTGATGGTGACAACACTAATAATTGTAGATTATATTACGTTTTTAAGCCTATTGGCTATACTGTTACGAGCATTACAAGTTATTTCTAGCCTACTACAAAAACAATCGCATTAGGCTTTAAAGCTTTCCCATACATTTCTCTGGTTTTTGAGGGCTTGACATATTGCATATTGTTGAGCGCGCGTGCAGTTCCTGCGCTAATACACTGCGCCAGGATGGAATGACGTTCCCCAGATGGCGGATATAGTGAACCCCAACAGTTCTAGCTCGAGGATGAGGAGAGATCTCTAGCCTACCCCGTGCCATGTTGCACTCGTTGCCTTCCACAACCACGTTCGTCTTTATATTGACATTGTAGGCTTTAGAAAAATTGTCATGTGTAGGTAAATAACAATTGTGGGTTAATCTGGGTTCTCACTCACAGATCTTTGCCTTTTCCAGTTTTAAGATAGGCCTAGCCTAGTTCGTCTAAAAGGCTATCTCTAATCATCAACAAGTCAAATCAGCACAACCCGTTTTATTAAGCCAAGCAAAAGCTTAACGCTTCCCTTTTTAACCAAGCCATTTCGGCTCAGAGACACATTTTATTTTATACAACCTGTGCCGTCCATCGGGTGTGGCAGTCTCTTCCTCCATAACCATATTCACTGAAATGGCGCTCTGGTCGAAATGGCGCTCTGTCCCTGAAAGGTCCAGCTTGAACTGTACATTGGGGCTTACATCCCCTCAATATATAGGCCTACAGGTGAGCACCTCCCATACTCTCCTCTTCTTCCATTGACCTGCTGTTGATAATTAGACAGACATACAGAGCGACCTGGGTGGAAAAAGAGACCTCATCCTTTCATCTGATCCCGGTTGAGTTCGGTATGGATTTCAGACCTTTCAGACTCTAAAGTCGCGCTGAAATCAATCCACGCGCACCCATTGTCCAAACCATACATTATAGAATAGTCTAGAAACAGCCTGTCCAGCCCAACTAAGCTCAATCCCCCAAACCGGCAAACCGTAGCTATAGGACAGCCAAATTAAACTCTGCAAAAGTTGAAATTGGAGACTCCAAAGACTGAAACAGGAATAAAAGGATGTGATAAATATTTCACGTCTTCATTATGAGTCTGTCCCATCGCGAATGATTCGTGTGACGCGGTGGATTTGGAGTCTCTCCCAGTCAGCATCTGTCCTCGCGGTCTCTGGTGGACGGATGCTGAGCAGAGCGCACCTGACATTAAGGCGTCATACCATAGCGTCGGGCTGATCACAGAACATTGTGGGGAGATGTGCAGGCGGGCCATGTGCATTAATAATGATGTGGACGTGGAGTATTGTCCACTGAATACAGTATCCTCGAGTTTACCAATAGGCCAAAAAGCAACATATTTTATCATAAAAAAATACGACTATTTAATTATCTACCTGCCTCAGGCCTGCGGGTTCAAATACATGTGTATTTGAGTATTTGTTATTTAAATAGGCCTACTTATTTCTGTGTATTTAGAGTATTTTCAAATACACAGCCCAAAACAAGTAGGCCTACTTTTATTAGATTATTTAAATGTTTACTTGTAAATACTTATTTCAAATACTATTCCAAGTGTATTCTCAAATACATTCCAATATTCAACTACTTGTTTTTTCAAATAAAAGTTATCTGAATACTTGTTTTGAAATGTATTGAAAAGTAATTGAAATACCTGAAATAGTATTTGAACCCAGGTCTGATCTGCCTAGGCTACTCCATTACATGTTGTGCAATCACTCTGTAAATACGATTAATTATTGGCTTGGCCCCTAAACAACAGACAAGCCTACATGTAATATATACACATTGATCCATAAAGGCTATTTTTCTATTGTACTTATGACACAATTATTTCAGTGCCAAAAACGTATCCAGTTTGGGCCACCTGCTCTTTATCCATTCAAGTTAAACTAAACTGCGTTTAATGGTCATATAAGCATATAGGCTAGTAGACTAGACTTTATAAACCAATGTGTTCAATCAAAATGTATACTAGCCTATATGACGTTGTCGTCTTTATTTTAAGGAAAATGTTTCCGTAAAAAGCTGAGGGATGGGGCTGGAGAAATGTAATCACTCTCAAATTCATAGACAGAGCTATGGATGCAAGGACTGACCATCCATGATATCAAACTGATCGTTTTAAGCATGTTTTGAGGCTGTACAATGTTTGTTTACATTTACTTTGCTGACAAACATTGGAGTAAAACAAGCTTATATTTTGGGTTCTGATGGGGTATGACAGTCAAACTAAGCTCATGAGGCATTTATAAGTTATATTCTTCAATAATCAATGGGTCCAAAAAGTAAAAACATATATGTAGCAACTGCTGATTACCCCTTTAACTAGAATGTTAGCTATTTCCCGGGACCACCCATACATATAAATGTACGCACGCATGACTCGCTATATTATATTATTAGTAGTAGCCTATGATAACTTTAGGTCTATGGTAATAAAATTGATAACAATAATATAATGAATTAATGAATTATTCAGACCAAGGCGTTAAGTCAGTCAATGTTACCCATACATCATTTTCATTCATTTCAATCTCTACTGTTTTTCCTCTGTTTCTGAGCCTATATTTTTCTCACATATTATCCCTTCTTCCTTAAGGTGAGAGAATGAATGACCATAAGAAATAGAATACTGTTGAATGAATATTCTTCCTGTCCTGTCCTTTCCTTGAGCTGATTTTCCACAGTCAAAGTCCTGCAATAAGAGCTATGACGCTAATATTTGTGTAAACTCTTCAGAGTTGTGTTCTGTGTGCGTCACTGAGTAGACTGATATCCACAATCCATATGTAATGCTTTACAGTGCAATATGAATGTTCAATACTTAAATAGGCTTACTAGAGGTGATTTCCCACAGACATAGTGCTGCAATAAGAGCTATGACTTTCTGTAATATTTGAGTAAACCCTTCAGAGTTGTCTTCTGTGGGTGTCCCTGGGAAGGCTGATACGCCATTTGATGGATCCACAATCCATAGGTAATGCTTTAAGGTGCATATAAGTATGCCCCTTTGCAATTATGCAGTCCAATACATCCACAGTGAGAATTCAACATTTTCTTTACGGTTTATTGTAAAAACGTAAAAACATTCCAAACTTGTTTAGCATTATCTAGTTCAAATATGTCATGATTCCACTATTTATATATGTTTGCGTCAGTTTCAATGGGTGACGAAGCGCCGATTCTACTATTTTGTGGCTAATCGTAACTGTGGCACAGTTTACGTAGGTCTTTACTTTGAGACAAAAGACGTTCAATTCAAATCTCTAACCTAAAACTTTGCTACCACCTACTGGATGAAAATAATAACTGAAGTATTCGATTTGTTGCAGAGCGCTCTCAATCTAGTCTGTTTCCCAATGCTTGTCCCCAAGTAGTTCCTTAATTTAATATCTCAGTATGGAATACTATAATTTCATAAATACGGAATACTATAATTTCATTAAATGTTTTAATGGTCTCCTTCCTTCAGTACTATCTGTGACCATATTTTGGCCATCAGCCAAATCCTCAATGTGGTTAGACTGGCAGAACCAGGAACTTACCCAACTCTGTCAGACAAACATTTCCAGATAAATGAAACTTAACAGGCAGACAACACCCTAACTCTTGCCACTGTTCAGTCGGTTAGTCTGTGTATCAACATGGCAGAGGCAACTTTAGAAGATAAGGATTTGATTACCTGTTCAATCTGTCTGGATCTACTGAAGGATCCAGTGACTACTGCTTGTGGACACAGTTACTGTATGGGCTGTATTAAGGACTGCTGGGATCAGGATGATCTGAAAGGGGTCTACAGCTGTCCCTTGTGCATGGAAAGCTTCACCCCAAAACCTGTCCTGAGGAAAAACATCTTATTGGCTGAATTAGTGGAGAAACAGAAGAAGACAAGACTCAAACCTGCTCCTCCTGCTCGCTGTTATGCTGGACCTGGAGATGTGGAGTGTGACTTCTGCACTGGGAGAAAACTCAAAGCAGTCAAGTCCTGTCTGGTGTGTCTGGCCTCTTACTGTAAGACTCACCTCCAGCCTCACTATGAATCCCCTGCCTTTAAGAAGCACAACAATAAGCTTGTTGAAGCCTCCACACAACTACAGGAGAAGATCTTCCCTCATCATGACAATCTGCTGGATGTTTATTGCTGTACTCATCATCAGTGTATCTTTCTGCTGTTCGTGATGGATGAACATAAAGGCCATGATACAGCTGCAGCAGAAAGGAGAAAGAAACAGGTACCAAACCACTTCTATGCAAGCTCTTTCAAAACTTTAAATTTAAAAAAGGTCTAATGATTTCATCTGAAGTCCATGGTAATAAAGCACTGTGTAAAACTGTAGCTAGTCAACACTCGGTGCCATCAAAGACACACACACACACACACACACACACACACACACACACACACACACACACACACACACACACACACACACACACACACACACACACACACACACACACACACACACACACACACACACACACACACACACACACACACACACACACAGTGTTATTTTCAAGATAATGGTAGGAGCAGTTACAAAATCTTGTCATTATTTTCTGAAGAAGCAGAGGAGACCCAGCCATCGCTATGCAACCCAGGTCATGAGGCCACAACATTTTCAGTACATGCAACTGACCATGAAGCCCACTTTCCAGGCCGCATCGCCTTGCATGTTTTCCACTCAGCACATGGCCGGCCAGACCATGGGCCCCTGCAGAGCCGGCCTGACTGCAATGCGACACAAGCTGCTGCTAAGGGTCCCTCAACTAAGTTTTAGTTTATTTATCTGTATTTTTATTGTATTTATTTTTTTACTGTGAAGAGTTGGAATAGTAGAATACACAAGGCACAATTTTGAAATGTTGTAGTGTGCAGCAGTTTTCCTATTGTTATGTCAGTCACTGACAGACCTAAGCAAGCTATTTACTAGGCCTACCTGTCAGAAATGTCCAGTTGATCAATTCAGTGACAGAGGCAGGACAAGCAGGGCCTGTGTGCAAAATATTTATCATGGTGGGGGCCCAACTAAATCTCGCCAGGGGCCCCCAAGAAGCTGGCCAGTGGAACAGAAGCAAATGCTGGGTGTGCGCCTCTTCCCGCTCAACCAGAATATGCACCACAGCCTGACTGGCTGGAAAGTTTGACATGTTGCTGGAGATTGACAACTCTGAGCTGCTCCACATGCTAGAGTCTCCAGAGTCTCTCCGCACCAAGTTGGATGAAGCCATGGCAGTGCTGCAGGCTTACAAGAGATTATGACCAACTCATCTGGTGTTCCAAATGTCTAATAAGCCACCGAATTTGGAACCTTGAATCTCACTTGACTGAGGAAAAACTTAACCTTGAAAAATAACTAAAACATAAAACAATGCAAGAAAAACAAAACAATATTTTAAATAAAATAAAAGGAAATACCTTGATTGAGCTGTGTCATAGTGACTAGGCAAAAAAAGAAAATGTTCAAAATAAAAAATCTTAAAGTCTGGGTTTTAAGAATGATGACAGAAAATGAAATTACTGAAAGCATGCCTGGGATATCAAAGCCATGGCTTTGTGAAATGCACCTTTACTTCGCTTTCATGAATAAAACATTTTTGTATATATTATTTTTATAAAGTGCCGTTGATGTAGCATTAGGGGGCACTCCTCCCTGGTCTATAAAGCCAGGGTGAAGTTGCCTCTAGACAATGGTCTAACGTTAGTTTGGCATTTGTCAGCAAAAGACAGTAGGATGACGTGTACCATTGCACAGACCACAGACCCTCTATCCAGATCATCTGTGAGTATACTGAGACCTATTTAGTGATCAAGAAATTGTGAGCTTTTGGTGGTGGGCCTTTTCTATATCCAGGACAAGTTAAGGGTTGTGGTTGAAGTTTGGTTTAAGACTGAATGTTAAATAGTTTGGACTGTTGTTCTCTCCCCTCTCTCCCTCCCTCTCCCCACCCCCCTCACGTAAACTATGAAAATGTAATATTATTTAAACAAACTCTACCATTGTATTCATTGTATATGACATGTCATTGTGTAAAATAAATACATTAAGTATTCCATGAGTCATGTAAAGTGAATCAATCATCTGTGTTTATACTCAAGCTTTATTGGGAAAAAAGGCATTCCGATTTTGCTCAATGGGCCTACATTCACACTTTATATACCATTCTAACCTATAGGCATACATATGAACCCTGCTACATATGCTGTTGTACAGTGTTGATTTTTATAACAAATACTCACAACAGTTGTATACAGTATGTCAGACGGTCTAATAAATGCACACAGTATAGATTTATCTCTCTATAGCAAAACACAGCCTCTCTAACAAGCTGAGATCATCCAACTGAAATTGATAAAGAGAGAAACCACCTGATACACAAGGTCCCACACTCCCACATGTACTGGCAGATAAAGAATTCCTCCTCTCCCTCCCTCTTCTTCTTGTGGAGATCCCTCCATCCACATCCATCCATCTCATTTTGACGTCTTCTGGCATCCCCCTTTTCATCAATTGTTCCTTTATCTGAGACACCAAGATACTGTAGTATTGGTCTCATGAATATACAGCGCCTTCAGAAAGTATTCACACCCCTTGACTTTTTCCACATTGTGTTGTGTTACAGCCTGAATAAAACATTTGTTTTTACAAATATGAAAAATGTTCTTCCTCTTTGACATTACAGAGTATTTTGTGTAGATCATTGACAAAAAAAAATCTAATTAATTCCATTTCAATACCACTTTGTAACACAATAAAAATTGGAAAAGGTCAAGGGGTGTGAATACTTTCTGAAGGCACTGTAGATACATAGATAATATAGTAGACATACAGAGGCGTCAAGTAGTCTTCCCAGTGTTCCCCCAGCTCTTCTTGCCATAGTCTATGATGTGTGCGTTCTGAGGGACCTAGTCCCTTCATTAAAGGAGATGAGACTCACCTGTTGTAAGATGGCCGCCCCCAGGGCAGGATCAGTGAAGGTCAGGGGTGAGTCTGGGGTCTGCTCCACTCTCACTATCTGCATCCTCCCTACCACATCACTGACAGAAAAGGCAGGAGAGAGAGAGAGAGAGAGAGAGAGAGAGAGAGAGAGAGAGAGAGAGAGAGAGAGAGAGAGAGAGAGAGAGAGAGAGAGAGAGAGAGAGAGAGAGAGAGAGAGAGAGAGAGAGACAGACAGACAGACAGACAGACAGACAGACAGACAGACAGACAGACAGACAGACAGACAGACAGACAGAGATAATGAATAACAGGCTTGTTCTAGCAATGGGAAATGTTGTATGAGGAATCTGGCTTTTGTTACCATTTGTGCTGCGAGATACACAGATATTATGTTTACTCTAATCATCAGTCAATATTACACACACAAAAAGCTATATGATAATACATTATATAACTCCTTAATATAACTCATTTTCTGTTCATTTCTCTCTCTCTCTCGCTCTGTCTCTCTCTCTGATGCTTGTGGTGACTCCTGTATTTGTCTTGAAGCAGACTTTAAATTATATTTCTAAATCTTTGCTACAACCTACTGGATGAAAATAAACTGAAGCTTAGATTTGTGATTGAGCTCTCAATCTATTTTTATGTTTCACTATGCTTATCCTCAAGTACTCCAAAGCATGTGTAGTTTGTTATTTGAATCTCTTTATGGAAAACTATTTTTTTAAATAAACTCTGTTTTAATTTGTCTCCTTCCATTCAGTACTAGATTCAGCCAACACCACACCCCCTGCTGGTGCTAAATTCACACAGAACCAGGAAGTAACTCCCACTGCAGCACAAGCATTTCCAGATAAGTTAAACCTAGCAGGCAGATGACACCCTAACCCTAGCCCACTGTTCTGTATTTTAGTGTTGGTGTGTGTATCTACATGGCAGAGGCAATTTTAGAAGATTAAGATCCTTTCTGCTGTCTGATCTGTCTGGATCTACTGAAGGATCCAATCACTATTCCCTGTGGACACAGTTACTCAATGGGCTGTATTAAGGACTGCTGGGATCAGGATTATCTGAAAGGTGTCTACAGCTGTCCCCTGTGCAATGAAAGCTTCACCCCAAGACCTGTTCTGAACAGAAACATTGTTTTTGTTGGACTTTTGGGAAACATAAGACAAGACTCCAAGCTGCTCCTACTGCTCACTGTTATGCTGGACCTGGAGATGTGGAGTGTGACGTCTGCAATGGGAGAAAACTCAAAGCCATTCAATCTTGTCTGGTGTATCTGGCCTCTTACTGTAAGACTCACTTCAAACTTCACAATTAATTCAACCCAGGAAAAAGACACAAGTTGATTGATGTCACTGAACAACTACAGGATAATATTTGCTCACATCATGACAAACTGCTGGAGGTTTACTGCTGTACTGATCAGCAGTGTATCTGTCTGCTGTGTGTGCTGGATGAACATAAAGGCCATGATACAGTCTCAGCTGCAGCAGAAAGGACTGAGAGACAGTTAAGGACCAAACACTTCAATGCAAGCTCTTTCACACTTTCAAAACAAATATTTAAAATAGGCCTATAATGGTTTAATCCTTCAGAGTCTGAACTAGTTAAACTTTAACTAGTCAATACTCAGTGCCAACACACACACTCTTTACAATAACTGTGGAGATTGTTCTGCAGAAGCAGTTGAGAGAGAATCAGCAGAAATCCCAGCAGAGAATCCAGGAGAGAGAGAAGGAGATGCAGGACCTGAAACAGGCTGTGGATTCTCTGAAGGTGAGTGTTGGACCACATATATTTCCATTACATACAGTGCCTTCAGAAAGTATTCACACTCCTTGACTTTTTCCACATTTTGTTGTGTTACAGCCTGAATTTAAAATGGATTAAATTGAGATTGTGTGTCACTGGTCTACACACAATACCCCATAATGTCAAAGTGGAATTATGTTTTTAGAAATATTTACAAATTAATATAAAATGAAAAGCTGAAATGGCTTGAGTCAATAAGTATTCAACCCTGTTGTTATGGCAAGCCTAAATAAGTTAAGGAGTAAAAATGTGCTTAAAACATCACATAAGTTGTATGGACTCACTATGTGCGCAATAACAGTGTTTAACATGATTTTTGAATGACTACATTATCTCTTTGCCACATTGTAAGGTCCCTCAGTCGAGCAGTGAATTTCAAACACAGATTCAACCACAAAGACCAGGGAGGTTTTCCAATGCCTCGCATCTATTGGTAGATGGGTAAAAAATAAGTTATTAATAACACTTTGGATGGTGTATCAATACACCCAGTCACTACAAAGATACAGGCACCATTCTTAACTCAGTTACAGGAGAGGAAGGAAACCACTCAGGGATTTCACCATGAGGCCAATGGTGACTCTAAAACAGTTACAGAGTTTAATGGCTGTGATAGGAGAAAACTGAGGATGGATCAACAACATTGTAGTTACTCCACAATACTAACCTAAATGACAGAGTGAAAAGAAGGAAGCCTGTACAGAATAAAAATATTCAAAAACATGCATCCTGTTTGCAATAAGGCACTAAAGTAAAACCGCAAAAAATGTGAAGAAATTAACTTTTTGTCCTGAATACAAAGCGTTATGTTTGAGGCAAATCCAATACCACTCTTCATATTTTCAAGCATGGGGGTGGCTGCATCATGTTATAGGTATGCTTGTCATCTACAGAGTTTTTTAGGATCAAAATAAACGGAATAGAGCTAAGCACCGGCAAATTCCTAGAGGAAAACCTGGTTCAGTCTGCTTTCAACAGACACTGGGAGACATTCACCTTTCAGCAGGACAATAACCTAAGTGTTCACACTTAGTCCCTTTCAGAATTTTTTGGGGAACTCAGTGCAGTTCGCTTAATTATTTTGTGCAGTGTGAACACTCCAAAGGAACTCAAACCCCTCAAAAGAGCCCCAGAAGCAAACCAAACTGAGCTGGCCTGAGTTCGGTTCGCTTGAATTACCTGGTTTGGTTCCCTTTATTAAGGCAACGTGAACACAAAGCTCCCCAGATTTGCTTGTAATTATTCTACACAGTAGACTACTGCAAAACCGTTTTACTTGCCATAACCCTCACACAAAAGAGAGAAGATGATGATGTGCAGGTTTGCGGATATTGATTAGCGATTGTCAAGAATGCACAGAAATTCCAAAATACAGTGCATTCGGAAAGTATTCAGACCTCTTCACTTTTCCCCCATTTTGTAACGTTCTAGCCTTATGGATCTAATTATTTTTTTCCCTCATGAATCTACACCCAATACCCCATAATGACAAAGTGAAAACAGGTTTTATGAAAAATGTAAAACAAAAATACCTTATTTAAATAACTATTCAGACCCTTTGCTATGAGACTCAAAGTTGAGCTCAGGTGTATCCTGTTTCCATTGATCATCCTTGAGATGTTTCTACAACTTGATTGAAGTCCACCTGTGCCAAATTCAATTTTATTGGACATTTATTTGGAAAAGCACACACCTGTCTATATAAGGTCCCACAGTTGACAGTGCATGTCAGAGCAAAAATCAAGCCATTAGGTTTGAAGGAATTGTCCGTAAAGCTCCGAGACAGGATTGTGTTGAGGCACAGATCTGGGGAAGGGTAAAAAAATTTTCTAGTCCCCAAGCATTTAAGGTCCCCAAGAACACAGTGGCCTACGTCATTCATAAAATGGAAGAAGTTTGGAACCACCAAGACTCTTCCTAGAGCTGGCCGTCTGGCCAAACTGAGCAATTGGGGGAGAAGGGCCTTGGTTAGGGAGGTGACCAAGAATCTGATGGTCACTCTGACAGAGCTCCAGAGTTCCTCTATAGAGGTGGGAGAACCTTCCAGAAGGACAACCATCTCTGCAGCACTCCACCAATCAGGCCTTTATGGTAGAGTGGCCAGACGGAAGCCACTCCTCAGTAAAAGGCACATGACAGCCCGCTTGGAGTTTGCCAAAAGGCACCTAAAGGACTCTCAGACCACGAGAAACAAGATTCTCTGGTCTGATGGAAATCTTTGTCCTGAATGCCAAGCGTCACATCTGGAGGAAACCAGGCACCGCTCATCACCTGGCCAATACCATCCCTACGGTGAAGCATGGTGGTGGCAGCATCACGCTGTGGGGATGTTTTTCGGCGACAGGGACTGGGAGACTAGTCAGGATCGAGGGAAAGATGAACGGAGCAAAGTACAGAGAATCCTTGATGAAAACCTGCTCCAGAGTGCTCAGGACCTCAGACTGGGGTGAAGGTTCACCTTCCAACAGGACAATGACCCTAAGCACACAGCTAAGACAACGCAGGAGTGGCTTCAGAACAAGTCTCTGAATGTCCTTGAATGGCCCAGCCAGAGCCCTGACTTCAACCCGATCTAACATCTCTGGAGAGACCTGAAATTAGCTGTGCAGCGACGCTCCACATCCAACCTGACAGAGCTTGAGAGGATCTGCAGAGAAGAATGGGAGAATCTCCCCAAATACAGGTGTGCCAAGCTTGTAGCATCTTACACACAAAGATGCTAGGCTGTAATCGCTGCCAAAGGTGCTTCAACAAAGTACTGAGTAAAGGGTCTGAATAATTTTGTAAATATGATATTTCCGTAGTTTCTTTTTAATACATTTGCTAAAAATGTCTAAAAACCAGTTTTTGCTTTGTCATTATGGGGTATTGTGTGTAGATTGATGAGGGGAAGAAAACAATTTAATCAATTTTGGAATAAGGCTGTAACGTAACAAAATGTGGAAAAAGGGAAGAGGTCTGAAAACTTTCAGAATGGAGTTTTGTTCAGATTATTTGTTTGCAATATGTGATCTATAGGCTAAGAGAGCTTCATAAACTGTTCATTCGATTGTGGGGTTTGAATAGTGTGAGAAGACAACATATTTGGTAAGAATCACAACATAGAGTACAAAATCAATTTTAGCTCTTAAAGGGCAGTAGCCTACATTGGGTGTACCATTTTTAATTACAGCATTATTTAATCTGCAGTTATTCTTCTGCTATTTATTCTGTTACCAATCATATTTACATGTTAATAGTATCTTATTTTTTTAATTATTATGTCTCCCCTTTTTTTAACTAAATGCAATCTGTTAGCTTCCAAAATCTAAGTAGGTATATCTAGCTGTCTGATAACACGTTCTGATGGAATGGCTTGTCCTGCACTTTGCAAACACCCAGAGTGCATTGAGTGAATATTGGAAAAAGATCTGGGTTCCTTTCTAAACATAACAATGTGAATGCAAAGAAGACTCAGACCACTAAATAGGTGAAGTGAACTGGCAAAAGAGTTGAGTCCTCATTCAAAGCAAGGATAGTGTGAATACAAAGAGAACTGAGTTCTTTTGCTTTTTTTTACCCCAGAGTTCACTTTAAAGAGGACTGAGATCGGTTATTTTAAATAGGACTGTATGTGAAAACACAACACAAGGCCAAATATACACTGGAGTTGCTTACCAAGATGACATTGAATGTTCCTGAGTGGCCTAGTTATAGTTTTGACTTAAATTGGCTTGAAAATATATGGCAAGACTTGAAAATGGCTGTCTGGCAATGATTAACAACCAACTTGACGGAGCTGTAACCATTGCCAAAGGTGATTCTAACATGTATTGACTCAGGGGTATGAATACTTATGTAAATGAGATATTTCATTTTCAATACATTTGTAAACATTTCTAAAAACATGTTTTCACTTTGACATTATGGGGTATTGTGTGTAGATGGGTGAGAAACAAAATCTATTTAATCAATTTTGAATTCAAGCTGTAACACAACAAAATGTGGAATAAGTTAAGGGGTATGAATACTTTCTGAAGGCACTGTAAATATTTAAATGTTTACATTTACAGGCTGTCTGGGGACCTGGTGAGAACTGGGTGAATGGGCTAGTTGAAATGGACTCCCTCCTGTCTCTGTGTCCTTACAACGCTCTGCACAGGTGGAATTAGAGGACAGTGAGAGGATCTTTACTGAGCTGATCCACTCCATTAAAAAATCAAATCAAATCAAATCAAATTTTATTGGTCACATGCGCCGAATACAACAGGTGCAGACATTACAGTGAAATGCTTACTTACAGCATTTATTTTTAACAAAAAAAGTAAAAATAAAACAACAACAGAAAAAGTGTTGAGAAAAAAAGAGCAGAAATGAAATAAAATAACAGTAGGGAGGCTATATATACAGGGGGGTACCGGTGCAGAGTCAATGTGCGGGGGCACCGGCTAGTTGAGGTAGTTGAAGTAATATGTACATGTGGGTAGAGTTAAAGTGACTATGCATAAATAATTAACAGAGTAGCAGCAGCGTAAAAAGGATGGGGTGGGGGGGGCAGTGCAAATAGTCCGGGTAGCCATGATTAGCTGTTCAGGAGTCTTATGGCTTGGGGGTAGAAGCTGTTGAGAAGTCTTTTGGACCTAGACTTGGCACTCCGGTACCGCTTGCCGTGCGGTAGCAGAGAGAACAGTCTATGACTAGGGTGGCTGGAGTCTTTGACAATTTTGAAGGCCTTCCTCTGATACCGCCTGGTATAGAGGTCCTGGATGGCAGGAAGCTTGGCCCCAGTGATGTACTGGGCCGTACGCACTACCCTCTGTAGTGCCTTGTGGTCGGAGGCCAAGCAGTTGCCATACCAGGCGGTGATGCAACCAGTCAGGATGCTCTCGATGGTGCAGCTGTAGAATTTTTTGAGGATCTGAGGACCCATGCCAAATCTTTTCAGTCTCCTGAGGGGGAATAGGCTTTGTCGTGCCCTCTTCACGACTGTCTTGGTGTGTTTGGACCATGATAGTTCGTTGGTGATGTGGACACCAAGGAACTTGAAGCTCTCAACCTGTTCCACTACAGCCCCGTCGATGAGAATGGGGGCGTGCTCAGTCCTCTTTTTTTTCCTGTAGTCCACAATCATCTCCTTTGTCTTGGTCACGTTGAGGGAGAAGTTGTTGTCCTGGCACCACACGGCCAGGTCTCTGACCTCCTCCCTATAGGCTGTCTCATCGTTGTCGGTGATCAGGCCTACCACTGTTGTGTCGTCGGCAAACTTAATGATGGTGTTGGAGTCGTGCCTGGCCATGCAGTCATGGGTGAACAGAGAGTACAGGAGGGGACTGAGCACGCACCCCTGAGGGGCCCCCGTGTTGAGGATCAGTGTGGCAGATGTGTTGTTACCTACCCTTACCACCTGGGGGCGGCCCGTCAGGAAGTCCAGGATCCAGTTGCAGAGGGAGGTGTTTAGTCCCAGGATCCTTAGCTTAGTGATGAGCTTAGAGGGCACTATGGTGTTGAATGCTGAGCTGTAGGGAGGGTAATGTGCTCTGAGGTGAAGGAGCTGATCAGAGCCCAGGAGAAGGCTGAAGTGAGTCGGGCTGAAGGGGAAACTGGAGCAGGAGGTGACTGAGCTGTGGAGGAAAGATGCTGAGATAAAGCAGCTCTCTCACACAGAGGACCACATCCATTTCCTCCAGGTCAGGTGACAGTATGAAGACTGTCTTATGAAGCAGGCAACTTTCAAACATGATCATAAATGGAGCTGTGTTTAAATTCAGATGCAGTAAAGATCTTATGGATTTTAGAGACTGTTTCATCTCCAAATATCTGTCTTGTATTTCCCTCTCTCCCTGTAGAGTTTCCCATCTTTCGGTGTCTCTCCTGAATCTGCTGCCTTACCCAGCATCATTATTAATCCACACATCTCCTTTGAAAAGGTTAAAAAGATTGTCTCAGAACTGACAGAGCAACTGGAGGACGCCTGCAAGAAGCAAAATGTCATCATATCCGAGAGGTAGGTAGAATTGATTTTACTTGTATCAAGTGATGGGTTAGTAAGATGCTTATTGAAATGTAAAATCTAACTGTCAGTAATCATAGGAAAGACTAATTGTAAAATTGTTAATTTGTTTTATGTTCCTTAGCCAGCTAAATCTCCTTTATTTCCACTTAATTACAGAGGATTGGTAATTCCAAATTATGATCACCTTTGTCTCCACAGTTAAATCAGTCAGAATTATTCCAACCCCTGATCCTAAGACCAGAGAGGAGTTTCTACAATGTGAGTAATGAGCAGACATGCACACACCTTTTGTACTGCCGTGAAAAAGTATTTACCCCCTTTCTGATTTTCTCTATTTGTGCATTTTTTTTTTTACAATGAATGTTATCAGATCTTCAACCAAAACCAAATATTAGATCAAGGGAACCTGAGTAAATAAATAACAAGAAAAATTGATCCTTATTTCATTTATTTAATAAACAAAGTAACGCAACACCCAATGCCCCCAGTGTTTACTTTTTTCCACACATGATGGGACCCATGTCGTCCAAAAAGTTCCACTTTTGACTCATCGGTCCATAAAACATTCTTCCAGGAGTCTTGACGATCATCCAGGTGCTTCCAGGTGCTTTTTGGAAAACTTGAGTGTACTTTTTGGATGACATAGGTCCCGTTATGTCGGGTGAAAACCAAACACTGCATTCCACAGTAAGAACCTCATACCAACGGTCAAGCATAGTGGTGGTAATGTGTTGGTTTGGGGATGCTTTGCTGCCTCAGGACCTGGACGACTTGCCATCATTGAAGGAACCATGAATTCTGCTCTGTATCAGAGAATTCTACAGGAGAATGTCAGGCTATCCGTTCATGAGCTGAAACTGAAGCGCAGCTGGGTCATGCAGCAAGACAATGATCCAAAACACACCAGCAAGTCTACATCAGAATGGCTGAAAAGCAACAAATGTAAAGTTTTGTAATAGCCTAGTCAAAGTCCAGACCAAAACCCGATTGAGATGTTGTGGCAGGACCTGAAACGAGCAGTTCATGCTCGAAAACCCACAAATGTTGCTGAGTTAAAGCAGTTCTGCAAGGAAGATTGGGCCAAAATTCCTCCACGGTGATGTGAGAGATTGATCAACAAGTACAGGAAGTGTTTGGTTACAGTCATTGCAGCTAAAGGTGGCACAACCAGTTATTGAATGTAAGGGGGCAATTACTTTTTCACAAAGGGGCATTGGGTGTTTGTTTATTAACTAAATGAATTAAGTATTTAAAAAAATTGTGTTACACACACAACAGCACGTGTTATGAAAAGTACATTTCACTCACTTGTCTGTCTGTCTGAGAGGAAAGTGACATACAGCGGCAAGGAACAGCCCTATCCTGATCATCCAGAAAGATTCCTCAATTATCAGGTGCTGTGTAGCGAGGGTCTGTCTGGAACCTGCTACTGGGAGGTAGAGACGGAGGGGGACACTCATAGAGGAGTGTCATATAAAGGGATGAGTAGGCATGATTTCTTTGGAGATACTAATGACAGCTGGAGTTTATGTGCTTCACCTTCCCATTGCTCTTACTGGCATGGTTGTACTGAGACTGAAATATCTGTGGCCTGTTCCTCCATAGTAGGCATGTACCTGGACCACAGGGCAGGAACCCTGTCCTTTTACAGTGTCTCTGACACAATCCCTCCTCCACAGTGTCCAGACCACGTTCACTGAACCTGTCTATCCTGGGTTTGGAGTTTATGGGCCAGGGTCATCTGTGAAGATACTGACACCTTAAGTGATTAATTTAGGAGTACAGTCATAATAATGATCAATTGACTCTTTAGACACCTGCGTCCCAGTACATAGGCATAATTACAATCTCACTAAAAATCTATAAGATCACATGGTGGATAGGATATCAGAGTGCTCCAGGGTTGGGCTCAATTTGAATTGAAGGCAGTCAATTCAGCAAGTGATTTGAATTAAAAATTGACATTTTAAAACTTTTTTAATAAATAGATTTACTTTTCAGTTTATTGAGAAGTCATAGAAAATAAATGCCCTTTAAAAAAAACTTGTTTTATTGAATCCTAATTTTAGTTGACTTCCTGAATTGATTGCCTTCAACCGAATGAGCCCAACCCTGGAGAGCATATACCATAATGGAACAGGATATGACTTTATCCCTCTTGATCTGTATCCTAAAGTATTCACTCACTGTTACATTTAGTATACAGGTATATTTAAATACATATATACACTTTTGTTTAGAGTATGTGCCTTTATTCAAGTCTTAAGAAAAACAGATAACAAAATCACAAAATATAGTATTTTTCAGTGTCCCAAATACACTTCTGAATTTGATCAGAATAAAAGTTATTGCTGATCTGTCTTATCAGGGAATCTGAAGCCAAAGTGAATCTTTTTTTTTCACAATCTGAAATCAAGATAGTTTATGTTTGTATTCTAAACTCTGTTGTAATGTTTTGCTTTTTTTGTGTATTTTCAATTTTTATATTTTGTCTGTTCTGAACCTTTTCATATTTTCACCCTCCTTTAAGCAGGAGCATTAGTATCAGGGATGGTTATTCACTGTAATGTTGAACTTACTGGGAGGGAACCTTGTGATTTGTTTTTTCTGTGTAAGTAAATAAATAAAGGATAAATAGAAACAAATAAGATTTTATTTTATTTTAGTCAAAACCGAATTCCTAATGCTAAATTCCCTCTTCTTCTTGTGGAATATCTCTCCATCCACGTTCCCTTTTTCATCAGTTGTTCCTTTATCTGAGACAAACAAATAGCATTGACTTCATGAATACACTGAGTGTAGAAAACATTAGGTACACCTTCCTAATATTGAGTTGCAACCCCTTTTGACCTCAGAACAGCCTCAATTCGTCGGGGCATGGACTCTACAAGGTGTCGAAAGCATTCCATAGGGATGCTGGCCCATGTTGACTCCAATGCTTCCCACAGTTGTGTCAAGTTGGCTGGATGTTCTTTGGGTGGAAGACCATTCTTGATATACACGGGAAACTGTTGTGTCCCAAGGCTTCTTTAACCAGTCTTCTCCTCTTCATCTATACTGCTTGAAGTGGATTTACATGTAACTTTTTTTGTTTGTTTGTTTTTTCACAGATTTAACTGGTGACATCAATAAGGGATCATAGCATTGACATGGTCAGTCTATGTCATGGAAAGAGCAGGTGTTCCTAATGTTTTTACACTCAGTGTAGATAACATAGTAGACATACAGAGCCGTCCAGTAGTCTTCCAAGTGTTCACTCCAGCTCTTCTTGCCATAGTCTACGATGTGTGCGTTCTGAGGGACCTGGTCCCTTCATGGAAGGAGAGGGGTGATCAGTGAAGGTCAGGGGTGAGTCTGGGGTCTGCTCCACTCTCACTATCTGCATCCTCCCTACCACATCACTGACAGAAAAGATCGGCGAGAGAGAGGAGGATCAATAACAGGCAAATGTTGTATGAGACTTTTGTTCTACCATTTATGTCGCCAGATACACATACTATATGCTATGTTTACTCTAATCATCAGTCAATTTTTTAATTTTTTTATTTAACCTTTATTTGACTAGGCAAGTCAGTTAAGAACAAATTCTTATTTACAATGACGGCCTACACCGGCCAAACCCGGACGACGCTGGGCCAATTGTGCGCCGCCCTATGGGACTGTGTGGGACGGTTGTGATACAGCCTGGAATCGAACCAGGGGGTCTGTAGTGACGCCTCAAGCACTGAGATGCAGTGCCTTAGACCACTGTGCCACTCGGGAGCCCCAATAACACACACTAACAAAATATATGGGCAAAACAAATAAAATAAAATAACATTTTATTTGTCACATACACGTGTTTAGCAGGTGTTATAGCGGGTGTAGCGAAATGCTTGTGCTTCTAGCTCCGACAGTGCAGTAATATCTAACAATTACACAACATATACCCAATACACACAAAAAAGTAAGGAATGGGATTTAAGAATATATACATATATGGACAAGCAATGACAGAGCGGCATGGACTAAGATACAGTAGAATATTATAGAATAGAATACAGTATATACATATGAGATGAGTAGTGCAAGATATGTAAACATTATTAAAGTGACTAGTGTTCCATTTCTTAATGTGGCCAGTGATTTCAATAGGCAGCAGCAGCCTCTAATGTGCTAGTGATGGCTATTTAACAGTCTGATGGCATTGAGATAGAAGCTGTTTTTCATTCTCTTGGTCCCAGCTTTGATGCACCTGTACTGACCTCGCCTTCTGGATGATAGCAGGGTGAACAGGCAGTGGTGGTTGTCCTTGATTATCTTTTTGGCCTTCCTGTGACATCGGGTGCAGTATGTGTCTTGGAGGGCGGGTAGTTTGCCCCCGGTAATGCGTTCGGCAGACCGCACCACCCTCTGGAGAGCCCTGCGGTTGTGGGCGGTGCAGTTGCCGTACCAGGCGGTGATACAGCCCGACAGGATGCTCTCAATTGTGCATCTGTAAAAGTTTGTCAGGGTTTTAGGTGATAAGCCACATTTCTTCAGCCTCCTGAGGTTGAAGAGGCTCTGTTGCGCCTTCTTCACCACACTGTCTGCGTGGGTGGACCATTTCAGTTTGTTGGTGATGTGTACGCCAAGGAACATGAAGCTTTCCACCTTCTCCACTGTGGTCCCGTCGATGTGGATAGGGGGGTGCACCCTCTGCTGTTTCCTGAAGTCCACGATCATCTCCTTTGTTTTGTTGATGTTGAGTGAGAGGTTATTTTCCTGGCACCACACTCCCAGTGTATGTGTGTGTGTGAGAGAGAGAGAGTGTATATAACATACTATAATGATCAAATTATGGTTTAAACCTGTGTTTATGGGACTCTAAAAGCCATGATTTGAAGAGAGGGAATGAGAGACCAATTCTCTAATGGTCCCCACTGTATCGGAAGATAGTCACTCATCATTGTGGCAGATAAATGGAAGTTGAAAATCACACTGAATGTCCCCCCATGTCTCTGAGTTCTCATTCCCTCCAGCATGATCAGGTTCAAGGATCTCTTCTGTCTTCCAGTACCTGAATGAGGAGTACTCTGGTCTGACCACCTCCATGAGTATCTGAACAGGCCGATCAACATCTCTCCTGTCACCATCTTCTGAATGTCCTGGTTCTCAGACTGGTTCCTCACACTCACCAGATCATTGTGATGATTTCTGCAGTTGCTCTGGGCTGCTCTCCACATCTGGGTCTTCTTGACTAGAATGAATTTCTCAGAGAGCAGACGTTTACCCGTCAAACACGCAGATCGGAGAATGTTTTGAAAGATGGAATGTGTGGTCATTGTTTTCTTGATCAGTGTGCATGTATTGTTTTTCTGGGTGCTCTTTCTGCAGACTGTGTGTGTGTGTGTGTGTGTGTGTGTGTGTGTGTGTGTGTGTGTGTGTGTGTGTGTGTGTGTGTGTGTGTGTGTGTGTGTGTGTGTGTGTGTGTGTGTGTGTGTGTGTGTCTGACTTGCTGGCAGTTTTTGTGAAATCCCCATTCACATTTAGACTCACTATCATAGCAAAGAGCACTGTCATTCCACTTCCCTTCTTGGTCCATCCCCACACAGTTCTCTCTACCATACCCATTTGGTTCCCCACTCTTCCAGTTCCGAAACGTAGCCTCTCCCTCACTATAGAAGCCGGGGTCTGCAAGGGCCCATTGCCAATTCAAATCATGGCTTTTAGAGTCCCATAAACACAGGTTTAAACCATAATTTGATCATTATAGTATGTTATATACACTCTCTCTCACACACACACATACACTGACCTGAGAGCAGCAGGGGAAGAGCCCCACTACCTCAAATGATCAACCTGTAATAGTCTTCAAAAAAGTTGCCCATCCCTGGCATAGATTCCACAAGTGTCTGGAACTCTATTGGAAGGATGCAACACCATTCTTCCATGAGAAATTCCATAATTTGGTGTTTTGTTGATTGTGGTGGAAAACACTGTCAGGCGCCGCTCCAGAATCTCCCATAAGTGTTCAATTGGGTTGAGATCTGGTGACTGAGATGGTCATGGGATATGGTTTACATTGTTTTCATGCTCATCAAACCATCTATTCCACGTTGGGTTAACGTAATTTCAATGAAATTACGTTGCAACAACGTTAGTTCAATCAGTGTGCCCAGTGGGTAGCCACGGTAGACAAAATAATGGCCTGCCCAGCATTTTTATATATGACCCTAAGCATGATGGGATGTTAATTGCTTAATTAACTCAGGAACCACACCTGTGTGGTAGCACCTGCTTTCAATATACTTTGTATCCCTCATATACTCAAGTGTTTCCATTATTTGGCAGTTACCTGTAGATCACAGGCGGGCGGTGACACCTTCATTGGGGAGGATGGGCTCATAGTAATGGCTGGAACGGTATACATGAACACATCAAACACATATTTGCCATTTGTTTGATACCATTCCATTCCAGCCATTATTATGAGCCGTCCTACCCTCAGCAGCCTCCTGTGCTGTAGATAGTGTATGTTTTATGCACGCAATGGAAATCTACACAACCATAACCCAAAACATTCATTATAAAACATGGATTGATTATTGGCTTCAATTTATGCAGTAATCTTGATGCTACAGTTGGATCTTTTATATAGGATCTCATTAAATTTTTTACATTTTAGTCATTTAGCAGACGCACTTATCCAGAGCGACTTACAGTTAGTGAGTGCATACATTTTCATACTGGCCCCCCGTGGGAAACGAACCCACAACCCTGGCGTTGCAAGCGCCATGCTCTACCAACTGAGCTATAAATCAATTTGAGGACCACTCATTTTGTCACTTTCCCCCACAAGAAAATGTTCCTTGTGGATTGATTTCATTTCAATATATTCTTACTCTTCTTCTGGACCATATGCAAAACCTTCACCCCTAATCCTTAGATGGAGTGTTTACCAGAGTTTGACCACTGGTGTGAACTGCCCATTATGATTAAGGGAGTATTTGGTTTCCAGTGGCCCTTGAAGAGCATTCGTGCTATCAGGAGATTGAATTTGGTTACACAGGCCCTACTTCCTACTGACAGAGACTGAAGGTGACTTGAAGGAGGTTTGAAGTAAATGTCCTGGCTGTTGTAGGCCTGTATACACTTTATTCAAATAGAGGTTGTGAAAATCGATCAAGGAATGAGAACGAATATCCCACATCCCAAAAGTGAACATTGGGATACTGTACAATATTGCAATAATAACTAGCCTTTGTCTTTATTGATGAGGCAACCTGGTTGTACCCTGGTCCAGGCCACATTTATCAACATGGTTAATTCCTGCCCATTCATGAGTATGGGCACTCACTTTAAAACTCATGAAACTATGTATTTATAGAACAAACTATTTATTTTAAAGAATGTGGTTCTAGTAGGAAAAACATACAGTTGAAGTCGGAAGTTTACATACACCTTAGCCAAATACATCTAAACTCAATTTTTCACAATTCCTGACATTTAATCCTAGTAAAGATTCCCTGTCTTAGGTCAGTTAGGATCACCACTTTATTTTAAGAATGTGAAATGTCAGAATAATAGTAGAGAGAATGATTTATTTCAGCTTTTCTTTCTTTCATCACATTCCCAGTGGGTCAGAAGTTTACATACACTCAATTAGTATTTGGTAGCATTGCCTTTAAATTGTTTAACTTGGGTCAAATGTTTCGGGTAGCCTTCCACAAGCTTCCCACAATAAGTTGGGTGAATGTTCCTCCTGACAGAGCTGGTGTAACTGAGTCAGGTTTATAGGCCTCCTTGCTCGCACACACTTTTTCAGTTCTGCCCACAAATGTTCTATAGGATTGAGGTCAGGGCTTTGTAATGGCCACTCCAATACCTTGACTTTGTTGTCCTTAAGCCATTTTGCTACAACTTTGGAAGTATGCTTGGGGTCATTGTCCATTTGGAAGACCCATTTGCGACCAAGCTTTAACTTCCTGACTGATGTCTTGAGATGTTGCTTCAATATATCCACATAATTTTCCTTCCTCATGATGCCATCTATTTTGTGAAGTGCACCAGTCCCTCCTGCAGCAAAGCACCAGCACAGCATGATGCTGCCACCCCCGTGCTTCACGGTTGGGATGGTGTTCTTCGGCTTGCAAGTTATCCCCCTTTTTCCTCCAAACATAACGATGGTCATTATGGCCAAACAGTTCTATTTTTGTTTCATCAGACCAGAGGACATTTCTCCAAAAAGTATGATCTTTGTCCCCATGTGCAGTTGCAAACCGTAGTCTGGCTTTTTTATGGCGGTTTTGGAGCAGTGGCTTCTTCCTTGCTGAGCGGCCTTTCAGGTTATGTCGATATAGGACTCGTTTTACTGTGGATATAGATACTTTTGTACCTGTTTCCTCCAGCATCTTCACAGGGTCCTTTGCTGTTGTTCTGGGATTGATTTGCACTTTTCGCACCAAAGTACGTTCATCTCTAGGAGACAGAACGGGTCTCCTTCCTAAGCGGTATGACGGCTGTGTGGTCCCATGGTGTTTATACTTGCGTACTATTGTTTGTACAGGTGAACGTGGTACCTTCAGGCGTTTGGAAATTGCTCCCAAGGATGAACCAGACTTGTGGAGGTCTACAACTTTTTTTCTGAGGTCTTGGCTGATTTCTTTTGATTTTCCCATGATGTCAAGCAAAGAGGCACTGAGTTTGAAGGTAGGCCTTGAAATACATCCACAGGTACACCTCCAATTGACTCAAATGATGTCAATTAGCCTATCAGAAGCTTCTAAAGCCATGACATAATTTTCTGGAATTTTCCAAGCTGTTTAAAGGCACAGTCAATTTAGTTTATGTAAACTTCTGACCCACTGGAATTGTGATACAGTGAATTATAAGTGAAATAATCTGTCTGTAAACAATTGTTGGAAAGATTACTTGTGTCATGCACAAAGTAGATGTCCTAACCGACTTGCCAAAACTATAGTTTGTTAAGAAGAAATTTGTGGAGTGGTTGAAAAGCAAGTTTTAATGACTCCAACCTAAGTGTTTGTAAACTTCCGAATTCAAAAAGTGCTTTCAGCGTCAGCTACCTTCTAACTAAATGGGTGAAACCAACAATTTAAAAAAGGGGTGGTTCACAAAGAATCCTTTAGAATATCTGAGAAAAGTGATTATGTATAATGTGTCTAACTTTGTAATGTTTATGTTGTTAATTTGGACCTATTACATTTATTACGTTTTCTCGTACTAATGTCAATAGTTTATGTGTATTGTTTTTGTACCCCCCAAAGCAAGGAAGTGCTGCTGACTGTTTCTGCGTAGCTAGCTAGTTTGAAATGGTTGGTCAGACAAAGGCAGCACAGGAAGAATCCTATAACAGAGACGAAATGCTAATAGAAACGTTGCCACAGAAGAAACAGATACTGCGGTTTTCATAAATACATTTCCACTTTTGGTTTTGAAAATGAACGACCGACTGGATCCGTTTGAAGAACAACAGTGGTCATCTGACTTGAAAATGGGTAGAGTCGCCTGACCGTAACTGTTTTCTGCGTTTTAGTACGCTAACTAGCTATCTAAGTTTTTGTAGGACGTAGCTAGCTAGCTATCTCCTTTGATTAAAATAATATAATTATAGCTATTAAAACACAACCTGAACACTTCTTGCTGGATATGTATTATGAAGAGATGGCCTGGGATGGCTGGACTTTGAACAGGTTATTTTCCTGAGTAACATTACCTAACTTAGCTAGCTAACAGTTAGCTAGCCTACTCGAATAAGCGGATACCCGGTTAGTTTTATCTAACCTATCCCTTTCCAAACATGTTTGAAATGGAGACACACATATCTGGCCTCTTCCCGGAAATTTTAGCTATGATTTTCAGTTACTTGGAGGTAAGGGACAAAGGTAGGGTGGCCCAAGTGTGTGCGGCCTGGAGGGACGCTTCATATCACAAGTCTGTGTGGAGGGGGGTGGAAGCGAAGCTGCATCTGCGGAGGGCCAACCCGTCCCTGTTCCCCAGCCTCCATACCCGGGGCATTAGGAAGGTTCAGATCCTAAGCCTGCGGCGCAGCTTAAGCTATGTAATCCAGGGGCTGCCAAACATCGAAAGCCTTAACCTATGCGGCTGTTTTAACCTCACGGACAACGGACTCGGACATGCTTTTGTTCAGGACATCCCGTCCTTGCGAGTCCTCAACCTCAGCCTTTGCAAACCAATCACAGACTCAAGCCTGGGCAGGATTGCCCAGTATCTGAAAAACCTGGAGGTGCTGGAACTCGGAGGTCTCAGTAACATTACCAACACAGGCCTTCTTCTCATCGCCTGGGGCTTGCACAAACTCAAGAGCCTTAACTTGCGGAGCTGCAGGCATGTGTCAGACGTGGGCATCGGTCACCTGGCTGGGATGACACGAAGCGCCGCCGAAGGCTGCCTCTCCCTGGAGCAGATGACCTTACAGGACTGCCAGAAACTGACAGACCTGTCCCTCAAACACGTCTCCAAGGGACTGGCCAAGCTCAAGGTGCTCAACCTCAGCTTCTGCGGCGGCATATCGGACGCAGGTATGATCCACCTGTCGAACATGACTCACCTGTTAAGCCTCAACCTGCGGTCGTGTGACAACATCAGCGACATGGGCATCATGCACCTGGCCATGGGGTCTCTGCAGCTCTCCGGCCTGGATGTTTCCTTCTGTGACAAGATAGGTGACCAGAGCCTGGCCTACATCGCCCAGGGGCTGTACCAGCTCAAGTCTCTGTCCCTGTGCTCCTGCCACATCAGTGACGACGGGATCAACCGGATGGTGCGCCAGATGCACGAGCTCAAGACGCTGAACATCGGGCAGTGCGTACGCATCACTGACAAGGGGCTGGAGCTGATCGCTGACCACCTGACGCAGCTCACTGGTATCGACCTGTATGGGTGTACCAAAATCACCAAGCGGGGCCTGGAGAGGATAACGCAGCTCCCGTGCCTTAAAGTTTTAAACCTGGGACTCTGGCAGATGACGGAGAGCGAGAAAGTGAGGTGAAAGCCAAACTGGGATGAACTGCCAAGAAGGGGGGTTTTCACTGTGGAAGGTGTAATATTTTTCATCCACAGAGATTACCTGAGCGGAACAGCTCGTAGACTATTACATTATCTTTAATAACTACAGTACTGTGACTTAATTTTAGCCGAAGGAAACACTTTTTAAACATTCACTGTCACAGCAATATTCCACCCCTTATTTTGGTACAATTGCTTTCTCTCTTATTCAGTGTATCCTATCCTTGTATCACATCTATAAGGTTTTGACTAGCTACCTCATTCATTGAAGAAACTGGAGTGTCTGGGACACATAACCCGACTACACAGCATCTTTCCTTGCAAAACAAAACTCATTTTTAAACGTTCCCTTTAACTGTTTACCAGTATTGATGATATACATGACTCATGCAAAACATCTCTGTTCTAACACAGTCCTTAACACTGCACATAAAGGCGTTAACGCCTTGGATTGAAGGTTTGAGCAACGATTTCTTCAGCCAAAGTATTTTGCCTATGTTAATAAAGGTATTTTTTTATGAATGGCTGTAGTCCTGAACATTGTACTTCAAATTGAAGTGAATTGTTTTGTTTTTGAATTGGTTGTTCCCATTACTGAGGAGTTACACTGTATCAAACATTGTAATCTGCTTTACTCCATCTTTCTTGTCAACATGAAGTGTGGAAATGACAGGGGTAAACTATCTGCCTTTTCCTCCTGGGGACTTTAGAATGGAGAGTGGAAATAGACTTTGGGCTCTATTCAATCCGTATTGCGGAAGTTCAGCATTACAGCGTGATTTAAATTTAAAGGCACTGTTCCCGTGTTAGCGGAGACTGCATTCACGGTAAATGCTGCAAATGTCGTCTCAATCGGAAATTACCATTAAATCTTTATCGCGCAATCTAATGTTTCAGCGATAGATTGAATAGAGCCCTTTATCTTGTCCTTGGTTATCAAGAATATGTATTTCAAGTCTGTATGCAACATATCAATAACCTACATATTTTCTCCTGTAAAGCCTCCAAGGAAAGATATTATTGGAGTGTTAAAGCTAATTTAAAAAAATTATATTCATACGATAGTGATATTTATTAATAAAAATGCACAATGTTTTTTTGGGGGAAATTGTTTGTTCATTTGAGTTGTCGCCTAGTAAGGGGTTTATAGGAGGGCTTTACCCATTGTAAAAACGTATATGATGTAGGGCAGAAGGTGCAGGGTGTTTAGAACATTATTGCTCTATTATATGCCTGGTCCAGAAACAACAATTAGGACCAGATTTACTAAAGGTTTGAGGTTGCACAACCAGTTTGACAAAATCTGGCCCTTCGTTTCTATCCCCTTTGTGTGCTGATCTGAACCCGATATGTAAGTAAAATGGTGGATTACCACCTACCATGGCCTTAGAGGAGTTTCTGTCACTGCTTACACACCTATCCAGAAGTTGAGGTGAGGGGTTGTCCATCACATTTGACCTAATCTCCATACTGGATTCACAGCAGGACAGGGTCTGAGAGAATGAAAACCATTCTTAGCAACTGAGGCAGATAATAAAATATTGAGACAAATGTTACACTTAATTCTGCTGATAAATATGCACATGGTGCTCCTGTAAACAAATTTCCACAGAGTCAAAGACTGATAGGATATGTTTATTTACATACATATACAAAATGCAAATACTCAAACGTCTTGTTTTCTTTTTACATAGTTTTACTTTTTTCATCATTAAACACAGACAGAAGGCAGTACATTTCCTTTACAAATGCAAAAGTAAAAGTAAAAATAAAAATAAAATGAGAACCATGACCATGGTAATAGTAGCTCCTTTAACAGCAAGATTCTGTTCCTAAATGAAGAGTTTAAAACATGAAGTTATCACAGAATGGTGAGTCCACAGACATTAAGGCAAAGGCAGGGATACACAAGCTAGGGCCCTGTTAACCTTTACAATAAGACAACCTGTTCCTCCTTCCTAGAATAAAACAATGTTCTAATGACCTGGATAGGTGAAAGCTGACCAGTGGAACCGTTTGGTTTGACCTCATGATTTTGTCAGGTCAGTCATTACTTCTGGGATAGCCAGGATGTGATTCTAAATGAGTCTCATCATAGGGCCTATGGATAAGAGAACCTGAACAGTAACCTAGTCTCCATCTCTGGTCCTAGAGAGCAAGCTGATCTGTAGGTTTTTATTATTGTTTAACCATTGACTGATTGGCATAGGAATGCACTGTACAGAGCAGTTCTAAATGCCAGACTGGCAGAGTGATGTCTGTTCTATACAGTACAACTCTCCCTAATCAGGCCACAGGACAAACATGGTTGGAGACCGCTCTGTCCTAAAGGGTCATACTACTATTTGAGAGAAGTGGAGAACATAGAGGAACACAGTCTAGGGAGTGTCATTTCCACAAACACCCATTCACATCTCAGACAGATTAAAAAACTAAACACTGGAACCTAAGGGTAAAACGTTTAAATAATGTGGCAAAAGTGTATATATATATATAAAAAATGAAAGAAAATTATTGAAATAAATGCAAGAAAAATACTCTCCCTCTACACAGTCACGGTTTGAAAACATTTGTAGTACATTTTACACTTATATAAAAAGTTTTGACACATTTCTCCAGTTTTAGCCGAGGACATGATCCACCTTTTTGTTCAGAGGGACTTGCTCCTCACGATTCTGTGCAAACATTCAATGCATATATCAATATGGTCAACATCATACTTTGTATATGTATATATATTTATAAAACATGACTTTTCGCGACTTATGGCAGTACTGTCAAATACATCTTGTCTGCAGACAAATTCAGACGCACGGGACAACTGCACTGCTTTTAGCTTCTCACTTGTGTATATATTTTTTTAACAGAATTCACAACATCTTCTACTGGGTTACCTTTATGTAGTCACTGTACGTATTTGATGAGTTATTTACAAACTGATTTTAAAAAGTTCAAACCCACTGAGAAGTGACTGTCATGTCTTTTTAACTAGGATTCCCTATAATTTCATCTCATTACAAGAAGAACCGTAGCTAGCTCTGAAGCTGCACTGAACGGGCAACATTTGCATCTAAGGGAACGTAATTCAATACAAAAATTAAACAGCTAGTTTTTTAATAAGTCATATCTATAGAAACTTTGGATGAGATCGTATGACCAGTGGGTTAGATATTTATTTATGTCTTATGCCATGCTGTAGCACCAATAGAGCAGGAATAAAAAAGGTCCCTTGTTTAGGTCCAGTACTGATCCCTGTGCACGCTCAAAGGCCACTATGGTAGCATCCCAAATGACACCCTATTCCGTATAGTGCACTACTTTTGACAAAATAAGTGTACCATGTGGGGAATAGGGTATCATTTGGGATGCTGGCTATGACTCTGAAAATAAACTAACATTGCATACCTCATATAGAAGGTAGTGCTGTGTGCAAAACCATCTAAAATCAACTGCAACCAAACTGTCCTCTCTGCTTCTCTCGCTCTCTCTCTCTGGGCCGAATCCTAACTTGAGAAGCTAGTGTACCTTGAAGTTTCACATAAATTAGACATTGATGTGAATGGGAGATGTGAGTGGAAGTTCAAGTTAGTATTCTTCCCTCTGTCTTAAGACCCGTTCACAGAACACGCAGTAAGTCAGCCATAGCTAAAGCCCTACATTTAGTCAGCAAAACTCAGCAAGGGGTTCTCTCACTATATCTAGGTGGGGAGTTGAGGGAATAGGTTTGTTGTCCAGTAACTCACATAGGAGATTCTGAAGGCCAATCCGAAAGGAAATAAATTGGCATATTGTATATGCCTTTTTTTCTGTTTAAATCACTGGTTCCTAAATATTTTCATGCCATGACCATCCACCATTCAGAAAAAACACTGGTTTAGATACAAAGAGAAAATAGTTGTGTCAGTACGGACAAATCCAGAAAAAACATTTTCAAAGTAATACCTGTGTTTTCTCTTTCAAAATGTTTTGGTATGACGTGCCCTACCGAACACAACCCATGACTGGCAGGCCGCTACATCCCTCCACCATTAGGCCACTGTGTGGCTGTTCTTCATCAGAACATCATCGTGTCCTCAGGCTGGTGAATCTCCCCAGGAATGAGAATTAGGCATGTGGGGGTGCAGTACGATTGCCCAGTCTTCCCTCTGCCAAGATCATGTGTGGATAGATGGGAGGAAGGTTGTCTGAAGCTCATGCAGGGTCATGGGGTAATCTGGGGGTGGTCTGTAAAGGTGAGTGGTCAGCAGGACTCCTCCAGCGCATTGACCACCTGCTCCAGGATGTCAGGGCAGTAGTCAGCGATCTGCTGCAGCACTGAGTTGGCATACTCCTGCAGCTCCCCGCTCTCCTTTTCACACAACTCCAACTCCAGTTCCAACTAAGGGAGAGAGAGATAATGAGTTAGCATACTTCTCCAACCCCACCCCTATTTTTTCTTGAGGCAAATCAAAACTGTACTCATTCCTGTTAAGAGTGAGATAACAGAGCGCAGAACGATAAAGAGGGCAAGAGACAGACAGAGGGAACAAGAGAGAGAGAACACTAGAGGAAGGGATAATCCCAGTTGGTATTAAATAGAATGTTGCGGCCCCCGCCGCCTGTGTGGAAAACAACCCGGGGTTACCCCATAGATACACACAGCGAGGCAGGGCTTAACGTGACCACGGCCCCGAGTAGGGTACAGCCGTAGGGTACTCCCGTTACTCCTATGATAAATGGCATACTTTACTCATAACCCGACAACGGCTGTATTATTTTTTATGTATGAGTTTATAAACATTTTGGATATGCTTGGTTGGTCATTTTTAACATACTTATGTCATCTTAAATCAACAAACTACATCATACCTAAAAACACTTTCATTCTAAACGTAAAAATGTTAGCATGAACAGATAGACTGTGGCAATGAATGTATGTCACAATTATCAGCCAAAGGGACGATTCCAACAAACATTCAAACTAGCTAGCCCTGCTTTTAAGATGCCGAAAGGCTGTTGCGTATCATTTTGTTTGAACAATAGTTGGAGAAAAAGAACACCAAATTAAGTTTAATCAACTGCCCAAGGACCAGGTTAGACGAACCTCACGGTTTCAGGCTATTACGTCACAATGATAATGGAAAGCTGTGGGTCTGGTTACTCTATACATTTTTGTGTGTTCAAAGCACTTCATCACTGGTCGCTAACACTTGTTTGTATCAAACTAGCTATGTGTATTGCATAAACGTGGCTAGTTAGCTTGTAGTAAGGACTAGTGAGCTGTATCCATCCAAATAACAGCTAAAATATCCTTCTGCATTTGGATATTTATGCAAAACTGGAGATTCCACCAAGTAGGTGGGATTCGCCATAGGCTACTTCGGGCCATTTGGTAGGGTTGTCTCCCCAGCTGGTCTCTGGCAAGTTGAAAGAACATATAGGCAAGACAACAAGAATCAACTTTTCTAAATACCTAGACCGTTCAAGGGCAGGTAAAGACTGGAAGTTGTTATGCGACATATCTAAGACTATAATTTGCTGTTGTGACAGCCAAGTATGTTAATAATGACACGTGAGGCTGCAGAAATTGTTTACTGAAACGACAAAAAGTGTCAGTGTTTCCTTAGGATGCTGCCAAAGTTAGACTAATTACATAGGAGTAATGGGAGTACCCTACGGCTGTACCCTACTCAGGGGCGTGGTCACGTTAAGCCACGCCTATTGGCTCACAATTTTTTTTTGTTGTCTGCTGGTTTAAGTCAATTACAAAACTACACTGAACAAAAATATAAACACACCATGTTTCATGAGCTGAAATAAAAAGATACCAGACATTTTCCATACCCACAAAAAGCTTATTTCTCTAAAATGTTGTGCACAAATCTGTTTACGTCCCTGTTAGTGAGCAGTTCTCCTTTGTCAAGATAATCCATCCACCTGACAGGTGTGGCATTTCAAGAAGCTGATTAAACAGCATGATCATTACACAGGTTCACCTTGTGCTGGGGACAACAAAAAGGCCACTCTAAAATGTGCAGTTTTGTCACACAACACAATGCCACAGATGTCTCAAGTAGACGGAGCATTCAATTGGCATGCTGACTGCAGGAATGTCCACCAGAGCTGTTGCCAGAGAATTGAATGTTCATTTTTCTACCATAATCCACCTCCAATGTCGTTTAAGAGAATTTGGCAGTACGTCCAACCGGCCTCACAACCGCAGGCCACATGTATGGTATCGTGTGGGCGAGCGGTTTTCTGATGTCAAACGTCGTGAACAGAGTGCCCCATGGTGGTGGTGAGTTATGGTATGGGCAGGCATAAGCTACGGACAATGAACACAATTGCATTTTATCTATGGCAATTTGAATGCACAGAAATACCGTGATAAGGTCCTGAGGACCATTATCTTGCCATTCATCCGCCACCATAACCTCGTGTTTCAGCATGATAATGCACAGCCTCATGTCGCAAGGATCTGTACACAATTCCTGGAAACTGAAAATGTCTCAGTCCTTCCATGGCCTGCATACTCAGACATGTCACCCATTGAGCATGTTTGGGATGCTCTGGATCAACATGTACGACAGCGTGTTCCAGTTCCTGCCAATATCCAGCAACTTCGCACAGCCATTGAAGAGGAGTGGGACAACATTCCACAGGCCACAATCAACAGCCTGATCAACTCTATGCAAAGGAGATGTGTCACGCTGCATGAGGCAAATGGTGGTCACACCAGATACTGACAGGATTTCTGCTCCACACCCCTACCTTTCTTAACATATCTGTGACCAACAGATGAATATCTGTATTCCCAGTCATGTGAAATCCATAGATTAGGGCCTAATTTATTTATTTATATTGACTGATTTCCTTATATGAACTGTAACTCTTTGAATTTGTTGCATGTTGCGTTTATATTTTATATGTGTGCATGTTGCATTTATATTTTTGTTCAGTATACATTTAAGAAAAGTACAGTTGAAGTCGGAAGTTTACATACACCTTAGCCAAATACATATAAACTCAGTTTTTCACAATTCCTGACATTTAATCCTAGTAAAAATTCCCTGTCTTAAGTCAGTTAGGATCACCACTTTATTTTAAGAATGTGAAATGTCAGAATAATAGTAGAGAGAATGATTTATTTCAGCTTTTATTTATTTCATCACATTCCCAGTGGGTCAGAAGTTTACATACATTCAATTAGTATTTGGTAGCATTGCCTTTAAATTGTTTAACTTAGGTCAAACGTTTCAGGTAGCCTTCCACAAGCTTCTCACAATAAGTTGGGTGAATTTTGGCCCATTCCTACTGGCAGAGCTGGTGTAACGGAGTCAGGTTTGTAGGCCTCCTTGCTCGCACACGCTTTTTCAGTTCTGCCCACAAATGTTCTATAGGATTGAGGTCAGGGCTTTGTGATGGCCACTCCAGTACCTTGATTTTGTTGTCCTTAAGCCATTTTGCCACAACTTTGGAAGTATGCTTTGGGTCATTGTCCATTTGGAAGACCCATTTGCGACCAAGCTTTAACTTCCTGACTGATGTCTTGAGATGTTGCTTCAATATATCGACATAATTTTCCCTTCCTCATGATGCCACCTATTTTGTGAAGTGCACCAGTCCCTCCTGCAGCAAAGCACCCCCACAGCATGATGCTGCCACTCCCGTGCTTCACGGTTGGGATGATGTTCTTCAGCTTGCAAGTTATCCCCCTTTTTCCTTCAAACATAATGATGGTCATTATGGCCAAAAAGTTCTATTTTTGTTTCATCAGACCAGAGGACATTTCTCCAAAAAGTACGATCTTTGTCCCCATGTGCAGTTGCAAACTGTAGTCTGGCTTTTTTATGGCGGTTTTGGAGCAGTGGCTTCTTCCTTGCTGAGCGGCCTTTCAGGTTATGTCGATATAGGACTTGTTTTACTGTGGATATAGATACTTTTGTACATGTCTCCTCCAGCATCTTCACAAGGTCCTTTGCTGTTGTTCTGGGATTGATTTGTACTTTTCGCACCAAAGTACGTTCATCTCTAGGAGACAGAACATGTCTCCTTCCTGAGCGGTATGACGGCTGCGTAGTCTCATGGTGTTTATACTTGCGTACTATTGTTTGTACAGATGAACGTGGTACCTTCAGGCGTTTGGAAATTGCTCCCAAGGATGAACCAGACCATTTTTCTGTTTAAAGCTGTTTAAAGGCACATACAACTTAGTGTATGTAAACTTCTGACCCACTGGAATTGTGATACAGTGAATTATAAGTGAAATAATCTGTCTGTAAACAATTGTTGGAAAGATTACTTCAGAAAGTATTCATACCCCTCAACTTATTCCACATTGTTGTGTTACAGTCTGAATTCAAAATTGATTAAATATATTTTTTCTCTCTCACCCATCTACACACAATACCCCATAATGACAAAGCACATTATTTTTTAAATACATTTTTGCAAATGTATTGAAAATGAAATATTACATTTACCTAAGTATTCACACCCCTTTGCTATGACAGTCAAAATTTTGCTCAGGTGCATCCAATTTCCTTTGATCATCCTTGAGATATCACTTCAACTTGATTGGAGTCCACCTATGACCCAAATCAATTATTTGGACATGATTTAGAAAGAAACACACCTGTCTATATAAGGTACCACAGTTGACAGTGCATGTCAGAGCAGAAACTATACCATGAAGTCCAAGGAACTGTCCTTAGATCGCCAATATAGTATTGTGATGAGGCATATATCTGGGGAAGGGTATAAAACTATTTCTAGAGTGTTGAACGGTTCCAAAAACACAGTGGTCTCCATCAATGGGAAAAAATATCTAACTACCCAGACTCTGCCTAGAGCTGACCGTTCCACCAAACTGAGCAACCGGCCAAGAAGGACCTGTAGGGAGGTGACCAAGAACCCAATGACCACTGACAGAACTTCAGAGTTCCTAGGCTGAGATGGGAGGACCTGCCAGAAGGACAGTCTACAGCACTTCACCAATCTGGGCTTTATGGGACAGTGGCCAGACGGAAGCCACTCCTGATAAAAAGGCACATGACAGCACGCCTGGAGTTTGCAAAAAGGCACGTGAAAGACAGATCATAAGGCAAAATATTCTGTGGTCTGATGAGACAAAATTGTAACTCTTTGGCCTGAATGCAAAGCACTATGTCTGGAGAAAACCAGGCACAACTAATCACCCGTCTAACACCATCCCTACCGTGAAGCATGGTGGTAGCAGCATCATGCTATGGGGATGCTTTTCAGCGGCAGGGACTGGGAGACTGGTAAGGATAGAGGGATCAATGAATGGAGCCAAATACAGGCAAATCCTTGATGAGAACCTGCTTCTGAGTGCAAACAACCTCAGACTGGGGCGAAGATTTATGTTCGAACAGGACAATGACCCCAAGCACACAGCCAAAGCAACGCTGGAATGGCTTCAGAACAAGTATCTCCCATTCCTCTCTGCAGATCCTCTATTTTCAGGTCTCTCCAGAGATGTTCGATTGGGTTCAAGTCCGGGCTCTGGCTTGGCCACTCAAGGACATTCAGAGACTTGTCCCGAAGCCACTCCTGCGGTCTTGGCTGTGTGCTTAGGGTCGTTGTCCTGTTGGAAGGTGAACCTTCGCCCCAGTCAGAGGTCCTGAGCGCTCTGGAGCAGGTTTTCATCAAGGATCTCTCTGTACTTTGCTCTGTTCATCTTTGCCTCGACCCTGACTGGTCTCCCAGTCCCTGCCGCTGAAAAACATCCCCACAGCATGATGCTGCCACCACCATAAGGATGGTGCCAGGCTTGGCATTCAGGCCAAAGAGTTCAATTTTAGGTGCCTTTTGACAAACTCCAAGCGGGCTGTCATGTGCCTTTTACTGAGGAGTGGCTTCTGTCTGGCCATGCTACCATAAAGGCCTGATTGGTGGAGTGCTGCAGAGATGGTTGTCCTTCTGGAAGGTTCTCCCATCTCCACAGAGGAACTCTGGAGCTCTGTCAGAGTGACCATCGGGTGCTTGGTCACCTCCCTGACCAAGGCCCTTCTCTCCCGATTGCTCAGTTTGGCCAGGTGGCCAGGTCTAAGAAGAGTCTTGGTGGTTCCAAACTTCTTCCATTTATGAATGATGGAGGCCACTGTGTTCTTGGAGACCTTCAATGCTGCAGAAATGTTTTGGTACACTTGCCCAAATCTGTGCCTCGATGCAATCCTGTCTCGGAGCTCTACGGACAATTCATTCGACCTCATGGCTTGGTTTTTGCTCTGACATGCACTGTCAACTATGGGACCTTATATAGACAGGTGTGTTTCTTTCCAAATCATGTCCAATCAATTGAATTTACCACAGGTGGACTCCAATCAAGTTGTAGAAACATCGCAAGGATGATCAATGGACACAGGATGCACCTGAGCTCAATTTCGAGTCTCATAGCAAAGGGTCTGAATACTTATGTAAATAAGGTGTTTCTGTTTTTAGTTTTTAATACATTTGCAAACATTTCTAAAAACCTGTTTTCACTTTGTCATTATGGGGTATTGTGTGTAGATTGCTGAGGATTTGTATTTATTTAATCCATTTTAGAATAAGGCTCTAACTTAACAAAATGTGGAAAACGTCAAGGGGTCTGAATACTTTCCGAAGGCACCGTATAACTTAACAGAGCTTGAGAAAATCTGCAAGGGAATTCCCCAAATCCAGATGTGAAAAGCTGATACAGACACACCCAAGACAACTCAAAGCTGTAATCGCCGCCAAAGTTGCTTCTACAAAGTATTGACTCAGGGGTGTGAATACTTATGTAAATGAGATATTTCTGTATTTCATTTTCCTAAAATGTTCAATCATTTCTAAAAACATAATAATCTATTTAATACATTTTGAATTCAGGCTGTAACAACAAAATGTGGATTAAATCAAGGGGTATGAATACTTCCACACCGAAAAGCCTGAAGCCACAGGGCTCTTACATTTACATTTCATTTCAGTCATTTAGCAGACGCTCTTATCCAGAGCGACTTACAGTTAGTGAGTGCATACATATTTTATTTTTCATACTGGCCCCCCGTGGGAATCAAACCCACAACCCTGGCGTTGCAAGCGCCATGCTCTACCAACTGAGCTACACGGGGCTCTTCTCGCAGGCTCCATTTCCCTACATGGAAGCATTGCGAACCGTAGATTCCGAGATTTTACCAGGTTACATGTACATTGAACAACACAGCAGCTTTTCGGCATGTTTTGGTATTTCTGTATAACAAAAAATCTATGACGAAGTTGGCTCTTTTACAATGACGGTCAATGGGAAAGAATGTTTGGTTTTCCCCAAATGGTGGGCGTGGTCGAGAGGAATTCCTTCTTATGACATTAAATACCGACTCTGACTATTCCTCTGTTACCTGCTCCAGAGTCAACTTGTGTAGCTCCTCCTCCCAGGCTGGTGGGTTGGTGTGGTGATAGTGGAGGGGCGGGGTCAGGTCACTGAGGATGCTGGGGTCTCGGTCGTGGCAGAGGTCAGTCAGGTGGTCGATGTAGAGCTTCAGCTTACTGCGATTTTCACTCAGGGACAGGAGAGGTGGGATCATCTGGATGGGACAGGGGGAAGGGGGGAGAGGGAGGGGAGAAATAAATGAAGGAACCAGTTGGATAAAGGAAGAGAGAGAAAAATGTCATTTCATTAGGTCCCAGTGTGTTTTCAGAGGCTAAACCATGCTAAACCAAAAGCATGGAGCATGCAGAAGGAGGAAGAATAAGGCTGCATCTCACATGCATTAAGGAGATGGGATTGTGGAGTATGGTATGTGGGACAGAAGTGTGTCCTGCTGTGTGTGTGTCTGACTATTTGAATGACTCAGTTGTTCACAGACACACCAACTTAAAATGGTGAGAGGAGAGAAAGACGACAAAACAAAATGGAGGAGCAGAACGAACACACTGAACGATGGAATAAGAGCAAACATGCCAGGGAGGAGGTGAAGAATGGACAGATGACTGACGTTCATTCGTGCTCACCCTTCTGAACAAATTGGCAGAGAGAGAGAGGGGAGGAGGGCACAGGGTTGGCTATGCCCAGATACCCTCCTCATCATCCTATTGGACAGATGGTTTAGCCAATCGCAGCATTAGAAAATAACACTTGGTTAGTGTGTGTGCACGAGACAGAACAAAGAGTGCGAGAGAGAACACTTAGGTTTAGGTGCTGAAGAAAGATTAAATTGTTTATACAGTGAGGGAAAAAAGTATTTGATCCCCTGCTGATTTTGTACGTTTGCCCACTGACAAAGACATGATCAGTCTATAATTTTAAATGGTAGGTTTATTTGAACAGTGAGAGACAGAATAACAAAAAAAAAACATAGCCCCGTCCATCATCCCTTTGATGCGGTGAAGTTGTCCTGTCCCCTTAGCAGAAAAACACCCCCAAAGCATAATGTTTCCACCTCCATGTTTGACGGTGGGGATGGTGTTCTTGGGGTCATAGGCAGCATTCCTCCTCCTCCAAACACGGCGAGTTGAGTTGATGCCAAAGAGCTCCATTTTGATCTCTTCTGACCACAACACTTTCACCCAGTTCTCCTCTGAATCATTCAGATGTTCATTGGCAAACTTCAGACGGCCCTGTATATGTGCTTTCTTGAGCTGGGGGACCTTGCGGGCGCTGCAGGATTTCAGTTCTTCACGGCGTAGTGTGTTACCAATTGTTTTCTTGGTGACTATGGTCCCAGCTGCCTTGAGATCATTGACAAGATCCTCCCGTGTAGTTCTGGGTTGATTCCTCACCGTTCTCATGATCATTGCAACTCCACGAGGTGAGATCTTGCATGGAGCCCCAGGCCGAGGGAGATTGACAGTTATTTTGTGTTTCTTCCATTTGCGAATAATCGCACCAACTGTTGTCACCTTCTCACCAAGCTGCTTGGCGATGGTCTTGTAGCCCATTCCAGCCTTGTGTAGGTCTACAATCTTGTCCCTGACATCCTTGGAGAGCTCTTTGGTCTTGGCCATGATGGAGAGTTTGGAATCTGATTGATTGATTGCTTCTGTGGACAGGTGTCTTTTATACAGGTAACAAGCTGAGATTAGGAGCACCCCCTTTAAGAGTGTGCTCCTAATCTCAGCCTGTTACCTGTATAAAAGACACCTGGGAGCCAGAAATCTTTCTGATTGAGAGGGGGTCAAATACTTATTTCCCTCATTAAAATGCAAATCAATTTATAACATTTATGACATGCGTTTTTCTGGATTTTTTTGTTGTTATTCTGTCTCTCACTGTTCAAATAAACCTACAATTAAAATTATAGACTGATCATTTCTTTGTCAGTGGGCAAACGTACAAAATCAGCAGTGGATCAAATACTTTTTCCCTCACTGTATTAGGAGTGATGATTCAATTTCACTTCAGGGACAGAAAGACAGTTGACATAAATTCATATACTGGAGAAAGAAAGTATATTCTGGTTAAGCTGCACATGTTATCACAATAACACATTTTATCTAGAGATAGCCTTTGAGTGCAAAATATAGGATTCTGTTTGGTTGACTGGGTACCCACCTGATCTGGAGAAGGTTTGTGATTGGTCTGGTCGGGGGCGGTCTTCAGGTGGTCGTCCTCATAGTTGTCTGCCATTAGCTTCATACGGTTCTGAGTCTGGGAGAGCGAGAAAGATGGAGGACGGAGGAGAAAGGGGGAAGAGAGGAGAATGTGGAAAGGATTTCAGGGAGAGAGACTTAAGGAACGTTTTTGACCAGCATATTCATGGTGCATTGAGCAGGCAGCTGTGCCAAGAGGAGTTTAAGGCTGCCTACTCTTTTGATTTTGACACTCGCTGCAAAGTCAATAGCTATATGTATAAACGATTGGAGGTCTGTTTAGTCTCTCCCTATTTCAGGTGAAGGAGAGGAGATGAGTAGAGGAAGTGACTTAGCATTATTGAAATACATCTCTAATGTCACAGTGGCCGGACCCAGGTCACGTGACGAGGGAGTTTTCCCTACCTGCTGTTTGAGCTGTTGTACCAGACGGTCCTTCTCTCTCTTCAGCAGAGCCACCTCATCCTGGGTCTTCTTCTTCTTGGACGAGGACAGCTCCAGCAGGGCGATGTTGGCGTCCTTCTCACTGATGGCTGCCAGCAGCGCCTCCTGTCTGCACCGAGGAGGAATTACAGGGTGGCATTTTAGAATAATGAGTCATCTACACTGTGCATGATATTCGATTACCTTGGAGTTTTACAGCATTACCTGACCGTAAGATGTTTGGTGACTTGGTAAAGTGGGGGGAATGGAAACGGTGTTTAAACAGTGTGTGTTTGTGTGTGTCTTACTTCATCTCCAGCACCTCCTCCAGGTGTTTCCTGCGTTCAACCCTCAGCGTGGTCAGGTGGGCCTCCTTCTCACACAGGGACTGCTGGGTAGACGACAGCTTGGCCCTCATGGACTCTAGCTCCTGTTTCACCTTCTCCATGGCCCCCAGCAGCTCCTCAATCTGCACACACACCACACACACACACGCACCATAGAACGAAGACAGTACAAACACACAAGTAGAGAGAGTGAAAATGTATGAGACGTGTTCATCATTCAAAGACATAACCTTCCTCCTGTACAGACCCATTTTGAGGGCCATCAGAGGTTGTATGTTATTGAAAATATGTCTCTGTCCAGAAAGAACCCCTAACCCCTAGGCATTAGCCCTTACACCCTAGCCACTAGTGTAAATCTGAACGGATTGACGGGTTATAGACCAGCAATATGGTGAACAGGGTTAGGCAACTAAATTCAGCTGTTGGTCGGATTTTGTCAGAGCAGCTAGTCAGGGGGCCAGAACAAAATTATAATAATTTGTACACTGCGAATTGACCACAACTAAGCCCAAAAAGAGATTGTATTTTAAAATAACAATAATTTCATACCTTGATTACACGTCTCTTTTTTTATTAGTGGGAATACCTGGTGAACAGATTCTCATTTTTAGCTGAAAACGTTTTAAAAATCACTCGCTGGCAGGTTTTGGCCCGCGGGCTGCCTGTTGCCGATCCCCGGACTAGGGTTTGTTTCTGGACCCAACCCCACTGAGGAGTTGGATGTACAACAAGGGGCTCCAATGACAGCTCTAAACAGCACTAAATATACTACTTCACTGTAGTACTTTCATTTACCTGTCATTTACTTAGAAGTCACATGGTTAACAGTACAACTCAATATTGCTAAATAATAACTACTTAATTATCTGGGGTGCATTGTAAATACTACCATCAAGACGTATGTTAGTATCATTAGTTACCAACTAGTTACAGATTGGCATTACTAGAAATACATACCAGAAGTAGAGCCCGACCGATATTAAAATCGGCCGATATTGGCCGTTTAACGCTATAAAATCGTTATTGACCGATAACCGATATTCAATAAATAGGATGAAAAAAGGGAATCTCATGCTTATCTGAACACTTGCGGCCATTCTCATGATCTGTCATTATTAACACAATATATGAAATTAACATTTGAAGCATAGATATTGGACAATTTATGAGAATTCAGTGTGGAAAAAATATACTTTTTCATTTCCCAGATGTAAAACAGTATATCGGCAGATATATCGGTACGTTTTGCCCCCCAGAAATCGGAATTGGACCCCAGAAAAACATATAGGTCAGGCTCTAACCAGAAAGTTTAGTTGACGCCATGTAATTTCAAAGTGAATAGTAGGTAAATGGTAAAATGATAATATGGTCTGAAGAGCTACTACTGATCCAAAGGGTGAAATACAACATTATGTCATACCTTAGACCACTTAAAGTGGGCGTGGTTGGACTCATGCATTGGTTTGTGTGAGTGCTTCTGAGAGGCAGTGAGTAGCAGAGATAAAACAGGAGAAAATGAGAGATAAGAAAACGGAGAAAAGGAGGGATGGCAGGGCGAGAGTGAAACGTAGCCAGCAGGGCTGAAAGGAGAGGAGATAGAAGCCGTCTGTGTAGCTTTGTACATGTGTATATGTGTGTGCGCTTTCTCAAGGTGTTCTTTTAGTGAGTGCATGTGCTTGCGGTATGTGTGTGTCCACTGCATGAGTGTGTATTTGTGTTGCAAGTGTGTGTGTGTATGTGTGGGCGGGTACGTGCGTGTACGTGTGTGCGCCAGTGCGCGTGTACTTCTGTTGCGTGTGTGCGTACCTGTTTCTCCTGGTGGTTCCTGGCAGCCTCCTCCTGTGCCAGCACCATCTCTCTCTCTGCTGTGATCTGAACACTCTCTCTCAGAGCCTCCTCTAACTCCTCGATACGCTCCGTCTTCAACCGCAGAGAGTCCTGGAGGGGAGAAGAACATGAATAGAAGACGACAGGAGGAAGAGAGAAGACAGAGGTAGAGGAAGACAATTAAGGATATTGATGTCAAACTACATTTAGTGCAACAAGGAGAGCTTTCTTTGTGAGTGTTGACATTAGTCGCACACATCGATACAGCCACCCCCCCCCCATGCCTCACCTTGACCTGTTGAGAGCTCTCTGAGATGTTGTCCTCTCTCTTTTTGGCTTCGTTCTTCAGTTGGGCGTTCCTACTCTTCTCCACCTGCTCCTTATGTTTCAGAGACGCCACCTTCTTACTCTGGTCCTTGGTCTGTCTGGAGGGCACCATGGGACACAGGAGGACTGGGTTACACACATTCCCATAGGCTTACACACATTCCACTGAAGCATCAAAGGGAGAGGGAGTTAGACAGAAAGAGAGGGGGGAGAAAGAGAAAATGAAGCGGGGTGAAGAGACTGGTGAATGTGAGAGTGGGAGGGCAGGGGAGGGAGAGCAAAAGCAATTGAGAAGAAGAGAGAGGGAGGATGGGGGAAGAAGGGAGGGAGGAAGTCAAGCCAGTACATAGAGGCCATGTAGAAAACATGTTACTAACCTGGAGGACTGACTGGAGAGGAGACAGAGAGTTCCGGCAAAAAGACAAGGCAGGAGAGAGAAACAGATTCAGAGAGCAGGAAGACGAGAAGGTGGAAGGAGAAGAGTAGGACCGTGTGGTATTTCAGAAGAAAACACATACATTAGACCAGGTAGGAGCTCATACACATTTCTATAGTTAGACTGCTGTTTACAGAGACTATGAGTCAGACACAAACAAACAGTCAGAAAGATACACAAACACACACACACACACACCACACACCTCTCCAGCTCGTTGATCTTGCGGTCCTTGTCATTCTTCTCGTTCTCCATCTCTCTCAGGATCTCCAGCAGCCGGTCCACCTCCGCCTGAGCCTTCCCAGAATCCTCTCGGTGTCGGGTAACTTCCCGCTCCAGGGAGGTGATGCGCTCCGACAGCTCCGTGTTCGCCTTGGCCTCCAACGTCGCATTCTGTGCCTGGAAACAGACACACACACACAGTCAGACACACACACACTCACAGCAAAGGTAGCCTTAGATCAGTGTCTAAGGCCAATATCTCACCCTCTTGAGCTGGTTCTCCAGTTTGAGACACGCCTCCTTCCTCTGCTCCAGAGAGATCTCCATACTCTTCAGCTTGGAGTCTTTCTTCAGCCCTGAGGAGGCCAGGGACGACGCATGCTCCTTCAGGTCCAACAGGTTAGTCTGGAGAGAGGGAGGGTGGGGTTAATAAATGTGTCAGTGTCACTACAGTGTGTGTATGTGTGTACACGCGTGTTCACCTCTCTGTCGGACAGATCTCCCTGCAGCAGACTGACTTTCTCCTTCAGATCCTTCAGTTCTTTCTTGTTGCTGTCGATCTCCTCAGTCTTCTCCCTGTCGTCTCTGTCTCTCTGCTCCTTCAGACGCTCAATGATACGCTCCTACAGAGGAGAGAATAGGAGGGGAGGCACAGAACAACATCATCGTCACATAATTTCAGAGCCCATATGAGAGAACCACAAACATCCAGGACAGAAACAGCATGACTTTAAATGACACACATTGCTTGTGTCTCTCTGTTGGAGTCTGAGTGTGAGTGTGTGTGTCTGTGTGTGTGTCTGTGTACCTTCTCAGCAAGGGACTCCTCCAGTGTGGTGAGAGCAGTGTCTGTGTTAGAGGTGTCTGCCTGTAGAGACTTGACTCTCTCCTTCAGGCTGCTCATTTGCTTCTCCTTGTCTCTCAGCTGCTCCTGCAGGTTCTCAATCTGGACACACAAACACACTTAGGCGAGCTAGACAAAAGACATACACAAAACGCCTACTAAATAGGACGTAGTATGAGGTATTGTATCCCATTGTATTATACAGTGTGTTATATAGTCGAGGCCCACCTTCTTCTGCAGGACGTTGACCTTTCGCTCCTTGACCTCCAGCATGTCCTTGAGGTCGTGGATCTCTCCGTTGAGCGTGCCCTTCTCCTCAGACATCTCCTGGATCTGTTTACTCTTCTTGTTCAGAGTGGTCTCCTTCTCCTCCAGACGCAGACGCAATGCATCCACCTGGCCAGTAGAGGGCAGAGGAGAACAGCTCAGTATACTGGGTCTGTGTGTGTGCGCGGTGTACATTGTATTAGGTACACCCATCAAGTACCGGGACGGACCCCCCTTTGCCTCCAGAACAGCCTGAATTATTTGGGGCATTCTACAAGGTGTCAGAAACGTTCCACAAGGATGTTGGTCCATGCTGACGCAATGGCATCACGCAGTTGCTTCAGATTGGACGGCGGTACATTCATGCTGCGAACAGCCATTCCATCTCATCCCAAAGATGCTCTATTGGGTTGAGGTCTGGGGACTGCGCAGGCCACTCAAGTAAACTGAACTCGCGATCATGTTCCAGGCAATGTTTTTCCACTCCTCAATTGTCCAGTGTTGGTGATCGTGTGCCCACTGGAGACGCTTCTTCTTGTTTTTAGCTAATAGGAGTGGAACCCAGTGTGGTCATCTGCTGCAATAGCCCATCCATGACAAGGATTGACATGTTGTGCGTTCCGAGATGCCGTTCTGCACACCACTGTTGTACTGCGCCGTTATTTGTCTGTTTGTAGCCCGCCTGTTAGCTTGCACGATTCTTACCATTCTCCTTCCACTGCTCTCATCAACAAGCTGTTTTCGCCCACAGCACTGCCGCTGACTAGGGTTTACCATTCTCTGTAAACCCTAGGCAATGTCGTGTGTGAAAAGCCCAGGAGGGCGGCCGTTTCTAAGATACTGGATCCGGCATGCCTGGCACTGACGATTATACCACGCTCAAAGTCGCTTTAGGTCACTCGTTTTGCCCATTCTTAGGTCATTCACTTTGCCTGTTCAATCGTACAGTAAGAATGCCTTGATGCCTGTCTGCCTGCTTTATATAGCAAGTCACGGCCACATGACTCACTGTCTATAGGGGCAATCCATTTTCGTGAAAGGGGTTGTGTACCTAATACACTGGCCTGTGAGAGAGTATATATATTTATATTGCTCGTTCTGAAATATATGTGTGTGTACCTCTGTCTGTAGGATGGCAGCTCGTTGTTCTTTAGCAGTCAGAGACTCCTTGAGGACCTCGATGTGCTGCTTGCTATCAGAGAACTGGTTGGTCAGAGTCTCCAGCTTGGTCTGCAAACCCAGCAGCTCTGTGTCCTTCCTGGACAAGTCCTGCTTCACCTGGTCCATCTGAGACAGTGAAAGAGAGTGAGAGAGAGGGAGGAGAAGAGGAGAAAGAGAAGGGAGAGGTGGAGGAAGAGGACAATAAGAGCAAAAAAGGGGAGAAGAGAGGAATGGTAGAGGAGAGGTAGAGGGTGATGAGCAGAAGAAGGAAGGTAGGGATATGAAGAGAACATGTACAACTACAGAACAGATTGATATTGAGCTGATTGGAAGGAACTGAACCGACTTCTGACCTCTCAGAACCAAGGGGAACTGAAGTCCGACCAATGTAAGTAAGCATTTCACTGTAAGGTCTACACCAGTTGTATGCGGCACATGTGGCAAAAAAATTTTCATTTGATTTGTAAACGGATAGAAATGGAATTCTAACCAATGACAACTGAGGGGAAGTGACCTCTGACCTTGTTCTTCATGAACTTGGTGTGGCTGCGGTAGACTTCCATCTGTTTAATCTCCTCCTGTCTCTCCTCACAGCTCAGCAGGCCGTTGGACTTCAACATCATCACCTCCTCCTCCATGTCCCTCAGACCTCGCTCCAGTGAGTTGATCTTAGCATCCTGACACACACCAGACAGATAAGGGGTTAATACACTAGGGCTGTCCCCGACAAAAATAAAATCTTGGTCGACCAAAAGTCGTCCGTTCTTTCGACCAATCGATTGGTCAAAATTTTAAAACATGCATTTTTCCATACATAGACACACCATATGTGTTTTAATCAAATCGACTATATGCACTGAGCTTGTCTAATGCTTTACGCGCACTGTTTGATGAAATAATTAAGACACACAAATGACTAGAGGGAGTCTGACCGCAATTGATTTGATTGTGCCGGGCTCAGACTTGCTGCGCTGTGTTAAAAAAATGACAGCGAGTGACTGTGTGACTAGCACAGGTTGTCTGTCTCTCCTCCCTGCTGCGGTGACCACCACAGAACATAAGTGTTTATCGCGCTATCCTTGTTGCTGAAGCTGCAACATAATTACAGCCATTTCTGACTGAAATGTTCTGTTACCGAAATCCCTCATTTGTTTAGGAAAAACATTCCCTATTCCCTCAACCCTTGCTCTCTTTACATGACACGTATGCATCGCATGCACGTGACCAATAGGGCCTGTCCTATAGCATATCATAATCACATCAATAAATTAGTTATAACAAACTCAACACCATAACAGCAAAATGGATGCAGAGGACGTGAGAAATGAACTCAAAATGGGGGAATGTTTACTGGTTGCTCAGGAGGTAAAGGGGGAGTCAGATGTGTGGAATAAATTTGACTAGTTGTGGAAAATACTGGAGATAAAAAAAAGAAGGTAAGGAGCGCTGAGTGCATATTATGTGTGCCAAACAGGTGCTGTTTGATTACAATATAATTTCTCTGACAATTTGGAAGAATGTATACACTAAATCAATTATAATCATACCAAAGTTTTTTTGTTAAGCCTTTATACAGCAAAGACAAAAAACAGTCACATTCATTCGTGAATGCAATTTCCAAAATGGAACGGTTTATTTATTTTTTACGCGAATTCTTCAGAGGTCGCTTTGATATTTTCTTTTAAAACTAAAATGCTTTATTGCATTTCAAATCATGAATGACTCATATGCTGTGTGATGACATGAACGAATGAATGATTGATTGATACAGTAGCCTATATACAGTGAGGGAAAAAATTATTTGATCCCCTGCTGATTTTGTACGTTTGCCCACTGACAAAGACATGATCAGTCTATAATTTTAATGGTAGGTTTATTTGAACAGTGAGAGACAGAATAACAACAACAAAATCCAGAAAAACGCATGTCAAAAATGTTATAAATTGATTTGCATTTTAATGAGGGAAATAAGTATTTGACCCCTCTGCAAAACATGACTTAGTACTTGGTGGCAAAACCCTTGTTGGCAATCACAGAGGTCAGACGTTTCTTGTAGTTGGCCACCAGGTTTGCACACATCTCAGGAGGGATTTTGTCCAACTCCTCTTTGCAGATCTTCTCCAAGTCATTAAGGTTTCGAGCCTGACGTTTGGCAACTCGAACCTTCAGCTCCCTCCACAGATTTTCTATGGGATTAAGGTCTGGAGACTGGCTAGGCCACTCCAGGACCTTAATGTGCTTCTTCTTGAGCCACTCCTTTGTTGTCTTGGCCGTGTGGTTTGGGTCATTGTCATGCTGGAATACCCATCCACGACCCATTTTCAATGTCCTGGCTGAGGGAAGGAGGTTCTCACCCAAGATTTGAAGGTACATGGCCCCTTCCATCGTCCCTTTGATGCGGTGAAGTTGTCCTGTCCCCTTAGCAGAAAAACATCCCCAAAGCATAATGTTTCCACCTCCATGTTTGACGGTGGGGATGGTGTTCTTGGGGTCATAGGCAGCATTCCTCCTCCTCCAAACACGGCGAGTTGAGTTGATGCTAAAGAGCTCGATTTTGGTCTCATCTGACCACAACACTTTCACCCAGTTCTCCTCTGAATCATTCAGATGTTCATTGGCATACTTCAGACGGGCCTGTATATGTGCTTTCTTGAGCAGGGGGACCTTGTGGGCGCTGCCGTATTTCAGTCCTTCACGGCGTAGTGTGTTACCAATTGTTTTCTTGGTGACTATGGTCCCAGCTGCCTTGAGATCATTGACAAGATCCTCCTGTGTAGTTCTGGGCTGATTCCTCACCGTTCTCATGATCATTGCAACTCCACGAGGTGAGATCTTGCATGGAGCCCCAGGCCGAGGGAGATTGACAGGTCTTTTGTGTTTCTTCCATTTGCGAATAATCGCACCAACTGTTGTCACCTTTTCACCAAGCTGCTTGGCGATGGTCTTGTAGCCCATTCCAGCCTTGTGTAAGTCTACAATCTTGTCCGTGACATCCTTGGAAAGCTCTTTGGTCTTGGCCATGGTGGAGAGTTTGGAATCTGATTGATTGATTGCTTCTGTGGACAGGTGTCTTTTATACAGGTAACAAACTGAGATTAGGAGCACTCCCTTTAAGAGTGTGCTCCTAATCTCAGCTCGTTACTTGTATAAAAAGACACCTGGGAGCCAGAAATCTTTCTGATTGAGAGGGGGTCAAATACTTATTTCCCTCATTAAAATGCAAATCAATTTATAACATTTTTGACATGCGTTTTTCTGGATTTCTTTAGGGTTGTTATTCTGTCTCTCACTGTTCAAATAAACCTACAATTAAAATTATAGACTGATCATTTCTTTGTCAGTGGGCAAACGTACAAAATCAGCAGGGGATCAAATACTTTTTTCCCTCACTGTAAGTGTTGAAATATAGGTTACGGTATTAAGACTAAACAGGATGCGCTCTTAGGCCTACAGCTCGATGGTGGTTATACAAGGCTGCTAAACTAATCCTACTAATGATAATGACATTACTTATTATTATAATGATAATAATAATAGTACTAATTACAATAAGGAAATCAAGAAAAATGAGGGTTATTATTATAATAAATATAATTTCTGACAATTTGAAAGTGTGAACAATACGAAATACATAAATAATACCAGAGAGCCTTTATTACAGCATAGCAAAGATTAAAAACAGACGAATTTGTGAAATTGTTTATCCGACATGTGGTTGCGTGAGGCTTGGTGCTCACGGAATCAGTAGACTATTAAACAAACACTCAAACAGGCAACAGAAGCAGGATCTGTCTTATTTCTGTAGATATACAGTGCATTCGGAAAGTATTCAGACCCGTTGACTTTTCCCACATTTTGTTACGTCACAGCCTTATTCTTAAATGGATTGAATTAATGTTTTCCCTTCAATCTACACACAATACCCCATAATGACAAAGCGAAAACAGGTTTTAAGAAATATATAACTGTCTATATAAAAGGTCCCACAGTTGACAGTGCATGTCAGAGCGAAAACCAAGCCATGAGGTCGAAGGAATTGTCCGTAGAGCTCCGAGACAGTATTGTGTCAAGGCACAGCTCTGGGGAAGGGTACCAAAAAATGGCTGCAGCATTCAAGGTCCCCAAGAACACAGTGGCCACCATCATTCTTAGATGGAAGAGGTTTTGAACCACCAAGACTCTTCCTAGAGCTGGCTGCCCGGCCAAACTGAGCAATCGGGGGAGAAGGGCCTTGGTCAGTAACGTGACCAAGAACCCGATGGTCACTCTGACAGAGCTCCAAAAGTTCCTCTGTGGAGATGAGAGAACCTTCCAGAAGGACAACCATCTCTGCAGCACTCCACAATCAGGCCTTTATGGTAGAGTGGCCAGACGGAAGCCACTCCTCAGTAAAAGGCACATGACAGCCCGCATTGAGTTTGCGAAAAGGCACCTAAAGGACTCTCAGAAGATGAGAAACAGGATTCTCTGGTCTGATGAAACCAAGATTGAACTCTTTGGCCTGAATGCCAAGCGTCACGTCTGGAGGAAACCTGGCACCATCCCTACAGTGAAGCATAGTGGTGGCAGCATCATGCTATGGAGATGTTTTTCAGCAGCAGGGACTGGGAGACTAGTCAGGATCGAGTGAAAGATGAACGGAGCAAAGTACAGAGAGATCCTTGATGAAAACCTGCTCCAGAGCGCTCAGGACCTCAGACTGGGGCGAAGGTTCACCTTCCAACAGGACAACGACCCTAAGCACAAAGCCATGACAAAGCAGGAGTGGCTTCGGGATAAGTCTCGGAATGTCCTTGAGTGGTCCAGCCAGAGCCCAGACTTCAACCCGATCGAACATCCCTGGAGAGACCTTAAAAAAAAAAATAGCTGTGCAACGACGCTCCCCATCCAACCTGACAGGGCTTGAGAGGATCTGCAGAGAAGAACGGGAGAAACTCCCCAAATACATGTGTGCCAAGCTTGTAGCGTCATACCCAAGAAGACTCAAGGCTGTAATTGCTGCCAAAGGTGCTTCAACAAAGTACTGAGTAAAGGGTCTGAATCCTTATGTAAATGTGATATCATATTTATTTATTTTTATAAATTAACAAACATTTCCTGTTTTCGCTTTGTCATTATGGGGTATTGTGTGTAGATTGATGAGGGGAAAAAACAATTTAATCAATTTTAGAATAAGGCTGTAACTTAACAAAATGTGGAAAAAGTCAAGGGGTCTGAATTGTTTCCAAATCCACTGTACATGGATGATTTATAAAGCCAGGCACATTTAACAGTTAGGCTTTTGATTATAGACCTTCCAGTTCTCTGCTGCAAATGACTGTAACGAACTGCAAAAATCTCTGAAGCTGGAGACACTTATCGCCCTCACTATCTTTAAGCATCAGTTGTCAGAGCAGCTTACCGATCACTGCACCTGTACACAGCCCATCTGTAATTAGCCCACCCAACTACCTCATCCCCATATTGCTATTTACATTGTTATTTATTTTGCTCATTTGCACCCCAGTATCTCTATTTGCACATCATCTTCTGCACATCTATCACTCCAGTGTTAATACTAAATTATAATTGTAATTATTTTGCACTATGGCCTATTTATTGCCTTACCTCCATAACTTACTACATTTGCACACACTGTATATAGATTTTCTATTGTGTTATTGACTGTACGTTTTGTTTATTCCATATGTAACTCTGTGTTGTTGTTGTTTTTATCGCACTGCTTTGCTTTATCTTGGCCAGGTCACAGTTGTAAATGAGAACTTGTTCTCAACTGGCTTACCTGGTTAAATAAAGGTTAAATAAAAAACATAAAAAATAAAAATAGACCTAATTAAGTTGGGGTTTCCTCTGTTCTCACTTTTCTTAGACAATTAAGGCAAGGGCTGTTTTCTTATCTCCTAACTGCCTCCGCTGCATTGTTCTCAACACCAATATGCTGGGTAACTTTGTTATTATGCACATAGCAACATGGTCTAGGAAAAGGTGCCAATTCAACAGCGTGTTTCAGAACCGCGGACAGTGACTGCTTTGCAACGCGGGAGAAAGCGCATGTTATAAATAAATCATATTTTTTATTAGTGTTGCACCATTGTTCTTACGCAATATAGGCCTAAGCATAAGCAAGTTCAGTAGCACGTCTTAGAGTGATGGACTGTGCCATCCCCACGACCTCGACAATGGATTAGTCCACATAGACAGGCGCAAATCATGCAGGTTTCTTGTACACCATTATTTTTTGTGGGGGGTGGGGGGGGGGGGGGGGGGGTCTACTGTTCGACAAAATAAATCTCGGTCGACCAACAGTCTATTGACCAAATCGACCAGTCAACTAAATGGGGTCAGCCCTATAATACACTCACGCATGCACTTACAGACACACACACACAGAGATGGGTACCTTCATGTCGATGACGGTCTGTAGAGCCTTGGTTTTTGTGGACTCTGGGGTTCCCTCGTATCGACGGTGCAGCTCCTAAAGAGAACAAGGTCGTTACACCTCACACATTGTCTACTACACACCACTCAATCCCTAATAGTTTGTATTGTAACCCAACTAAAGCTCAATGTGTTACCTCCCTCCCTCTCATCTCGCTCTGTCCCTCACCTCTCGTAGAGCAGTTGTCTCCCTGTCTCTCTGGTCCAGTAGGGACTCTAGATGGTGTCTGTGCATCTCAGCATCAGCCAGTCTCCTGGTTCTCTCCTGGTCTTCCTCTGACGCCTTAGCCGACGGCCCTGGAATATAATACAATCATATGGTTATTTAGAAGATGTGTTAATATAAAAACATTACTAATATGGCCACAGTGTGTGTGTGGCACAGTAACCCACCTTTGCTCTGCAGCATTTCCAGTAGTTTCTTGATGGACTCGTCCCTGGCACCCAGGGTCTGTTTCTGGGTGTCTATCCTCAGCTCCATCTCCTCCAGGGTCTTCCTGAGTAGGAACAGCTCCTTGGCCTGACGCTCGTGGTCCCCGTATAGCCGACGGTAGTTCTCCTCCGTGGGTTCAGAGGTCAGGGCCAGGTCGCGACCTTGGCTGGCAGGGTCCTGCTGGAGCAGCTGGTTCAGGTCTCTCTGTATCCTCAGTTCATCCTGCAAGGCCTGGACCGTCATATGGAGGTGCTGGAGAGAGAAGAGAGAGTTTATCTATCTATTTATGGTTCACCTTTCATTTCGGGGTGCTGCATAAAATAAGACTGAGGAGATTAGGGATGGATTTGTTTATTTATCAAATAGAGGGAGAAGGGGAGAGAGAAGGAGAAGTGGAGTGGAGAGAAGAGAAGGATAGGAGGATACAGCAACGAGTAGGACACCATCTACTCAATCAGGACATTCTGACATTCTCATCCAGTAGAATACAGAGTGAGCAAAAGTACAAATCAGCCAGCATTCATTGTTTGGAGCCTGTACTGCCACAGTTATTTGACCGACCAGCTATGTGACAGAAATACAATGCTGTGTTCTATTCTCTGCTTTGGATCAGCTGGGAGGCATTTCAGACAACAGCACAAAAACAAGTCAGTGTCTGTATCCATCGCTCTCTTCCTCTGCCACTCGCTCTCTCAGTCTGTCTCTTTCACCCTCCCGCTCACTCTCTCACCTTCCCGCTCACTCTCTCACCTTCCCTCATCCTCTCTCCTCCTCCCATACCCAGTGACTAAGTCTGACTCACTGAGATCTCTCTCTAAGAGACAAGAGGCGTTTAAAGGTCAGATTCAGCCATTTTGATCTCAATATCAAATCATTTCTGGGTAACAAGTAGCCCTTTACACTCAAATCTGTATATGGGTTGAAAATGGCAGATTTGGGCACCGATAAGCGGCTAAATTGTAACGCAGTGGCTGTACAGTAACACGCTATAAATGATGTCAGAGCTCAGACTGCGCTTCACAGTGCTGTATAGGTTAGAGGTTCTGAAGGTGAGAACTACACACAACAACAAGTTGCCCCCATCCCTTCTGCTAATTGGGCAACTTTTGTAAACGTTCTGTTGTCTGAGTGAGGGAAATTAAGAGGGCTCGATCTATTTTGAGAGATTAGACGTTGGACGTTGAGGAGTATAATAAATACCGCTTTGATGTCATAAAAGAAAGCCAAACACCCGTGAGTCCAAATGTGCACTTCACATTTCCATATCATAAAACTCATGTCATATACAGTGTCAATGTTTATGATCACTATGTTTGATGTACAGTTACAAGATGACATGGTGTCATACCCTGGGTTGTTCAGAACAGAATGAGACTGTCTATTGTGAAGAAAATATGCAGCGGAACACGCACCTGAATGCACTTGGGGATTTAAAAGATATCCATTATTCTGACTCCTTTCATTGTGCACCAAAATGACGATTCGTTTCTCTGAATTGCCTTGTGAAAGCCTAACACTGTAAGATCGTATTTTATAACTTAGCTAGTCATGTTGGAAATAGAACAAGCTTAAATATGATGCCCACCTGCCCCAAATAGCGATATAAAAAATGGGCTGTTTTTGGATTGCGTAAACAACAGTAATTGTGTGATGGCGGGGGTGCAGGGTTGTGTTCCAAACAAAATAACTACAAGTGTGCTTTCTCTAGTTCCTCAACAGCAAAGCTCGGAGAACTAAAAAGCACCTTATAGTTGAGTCATAAAAGTACATTGAAATTACTTAGGAACTGCGCACAATTTGGAGACAGACACCAATTAGTCCGCTCACTCAAACCCTTGTCATTTTTTGTCTTATGTTGCACCTATCCCACATTTTCCAGGAATATTATTATCATGTTACTGAATGTAACCAGGGAATATTCTGATTTCGTTATCACAACTGCGGTGAAAAGTACAGTAAATGTAAAATGCACATAAAAATCTATAGTGTAATGTTTGGATTCAGTCTTGTGTCAGGTGAACTGTTGTGTCCTCAACTTTGGTCTAATAATTTTCCCAATAATTTCCAAACGGTTCCCTTTCAATTCCTACTATGCTTACGCTTTTCATATTTCTTCTGTAAGAAACATTTCAATTTAGCCCCATCTATATAGGCCAGTTCCCAGGAGTGGAAAGGATTATTTTCATTGAAAATATTGTCAAAAATAAACCAAAATAGCTTCCTAACCAACAGCAATTTCTTAAGCAAGTATTTTGCTAGGACGGTCTGGGTGTGGTCTAAGTTGGGAGGGGAAGGCAGAAAACTAGCTGTTATTGGCAGAGAGGTTTGAAACTCTTTCTTATTGGTCTATTAACTAATTTACCACCTGGTGATGTCACCAGGCAGGCCAAAACTCCATCCCACCAAAACAGGCTGACATTTCAGGAGGCCTTTTCAAACAGCTCTTACACTAAAAGGGCATAATCATTTTCACAATATTATTCTAACCTCAGTGTGGAAATGTATATAAAACAGAAAAATCATGTTTTTGACTGCACTTGGCCTTTAAGAGACGAGATGCAGCAAGCTGATCTAAACACAACACACACTAAGCAAGGCTATGCTACAGAGGGTCAAATCTGCAGCACACCACACATTGTGGTACAATGCTATATGGGTCAAACGTACAACACACACTAGCCTAACTCATCTCCTTCCCTCTCTTATCACATATCTGTAATACATCCACTTTAATTGTAGCCAATTCAACATTTTACATTGAACATTCTGACATGACAAATGGTGTATTTGAGTAGAGAGCGAGTGGTGTTCAGTGAGTAATGATCAATGTTAATTAGCTGAGTATCAGTGGTGCTACAGTAGGAAATGGAATATGACAGCCATTTTACAGCACCCGCCACGCATTCATTATCACTGGGGATCACTGTATTCTATTTTATACTAAGGGTTACAAGACAGCTGCAGCCAACGCACGCATGCACGCACACACTTCATACACAAACATCCATCCACGCACAGCAGGTCTTTCTTGCTCTTTGTTCCTCTACAGTGGTCTCTCTCTTTCTCCCGCTCTCCCCCACTTACACTCTCTCTCCCCCTCTAAAAACGTGCTCTCTCTCAAACAGACAAACGGGAGAGTGCCTGGCAGTGTGAGGGGGTGGACGTGGACGGTTAGACGGACAGTAGTGGGGCATTACAGAGGAGTGTGTGTGTGACTCAGCAGGCCATAATGGGCTGGTACAGAAACACCAATTTATCTAGATCAGCCCGTCTACTCCACTACTCATTAAAGACATGCCTACTGTCAGGGTGCCAGCGTTCATAGGGAAAATACATTGGATTTGATTAGTGAAGTACAACACATGAAGTGAAATATCCTCCAGGTTTTCCAGACATCTGGATTATACTAGATGGTTTCCCGAGTGGCGCAGTGGTCTAAGGCACTGCATCTCAGTGCTTGAGGCGTCACTACAGACCACCTGGTTCGATTCCAGGCTGTATCACAACCGGCCGTGATTGGGAGTCCCATAGGGCGGCGCACAATTGGCCCAGCGTCGTCCGGGTTTGGCCGGTGTAGACCGTCATTGTAAATAAGAATTTGTTCTTAACTGACTTGCCTAGTTAAATAAAGGTAAAATAAAACTAGTAGATGATACACTAGTTCTGAAACAGAACTGATCCCAGTTTCTTATACACTTAATCTCTTGTTAAACCAGGATTGCGATGCCTGGAAAAGTATTGCAAGAGCTAATTATTTACGGGCCTGTATATGTGCTTTCTTGAGCAGGGGGACCTTGCGGGCGCTGCAGGATTTCAGTCCTTCACGGCGTAGTGTGTTACCAATTGTTTTCTTGGTGACTATGGTCCCAGCTGCCTTGAGATCATTGACAAGATCCTCCCGTGTAGTTCTGGGCTGATTCCTCAACGCCAAAATTAGCATAATGCACATCTGCACGCACACACACCCACGTTAGATGACAGAAGGTTCAAGTGCAGAAAATCTCACTGCCAGCATTCACATATTTATACACACACACAGTGATGGGGTGCTGAGCTGGGCATTAGACTAAACCAGGGGTAGGCAACTACATTTTAGGCAACTACATTCAGCCGCGCAACGATTTTTGTTGGAGAGGCTGGATGGGGGGCCGGAACATAATTACAGTGGGGGAAAAAAGTATTTAGTCAGCCACCAATTGTGCAAGTTCTCCCACTTAAAAAGATGAGAGAGGCCTGTAATTTTCATCATAGGTACACGTCAACTATGACAGACAAATTGAGGAAAAGAAATCCAGAAAATCACATTGTAGGATTTTTTATGAATTTATTTGCAAATTATGGTGGAAAATAAGTATTTGGTCACCTACAAACAAGCAAGATTTCTGGCTCTCACAGACCTGTAACTTCTTCTTTAAGAGGCTCCTCTGTCCCCCACTCGTTACCTGTATTAATGGCACCTGATTGAACTTGTTATCAGTATAGAAGACACCTGTCCACAACCTCAAACAGTCACACTCCAAACTCCACTATGGCCAAGACCAAAGAGCTGTCAAAGGACACCAGAAACAAAATTGTAGACCTGCACCAGGCTGGGAAGACTGAATCTGCAATAGGTAAGCAGCTTGGTTTGAAGAAATCAACTGTGGGAGCAATTATTAGGAAATGGAAGACATACAAGACCACTGATAATCTCCCTCGATCTGGGGCTCCACGCAAGATCTCACCCCGTGGGGTCAAAATGATCACAAGAACGGTGAGCAAAAATCCCAGAACCACACGGGGGGACCTAGTGAATGACCTGCAGAGAGCTGGGACCAAAGTAACAAAGCCTACCATCAGTAACACACCATGCCGCCAGGGACTCAAATCCTGCAGTGCCAGACGTGTCCCCCTGCTTAAGCCAGTACATATCCAGGCCCGTCTGAAGTTTGCTAGAGTGCATTTGGATGATCCAGAAGAGGATTGGGAGAATGTCATATGGTCAGATGAAACCAAAATATAACTTTTTGGTAAAAACTCAACTCGTCGTGTTTGGAGGACAAAGAATGCTGAGTTGCATCCAAAGAACACCATACCTACTGTGAAGCATGGGGGTGGAAACATCATGCTTTGGGGCTGTTTTTCTGCAAAGGGACCAGGACGACTGATCCGTGTAAAGGAAAGAATGAATGGGGCCATGTATTGTGAGATTTTGAGTGAAAACCTCCTTCCATCAGCAAGGGCATTGAAGATGAAACGTGGCTGGGTCTTTCAGCATGACAATGATCCCAAACACACCGCCCGGGCAACGAAGGAGTGGCTTCGTAAGAAGCATTTCAAGGTCCTGGAGTGGCCTAGCCAGTCTCCAGATCTCAACCCCATAGAAAATCTTTGGAGGGAGTTGAAAGTCCATGTTGCCCAGCGACAGCCCCAAAACATCACTGCTCTAGAGGAGATCTGCATGGAGGAATGGGCCAAAATACCAGCAACAGTGTGTGAAAACCTTGTGAAGACTTACAGAAAACGTTTGACCTGTGTCATTGCCAACAAAGGGTATATAACAAAGTATTGAGAAACTTTTGTTATTGACCAAATACTTATTTTCCACCATAATTTGCAAATAAATTCATTATAAATCCTACAATGTGATTTTCTGGAGAAAAAAAATCTCATTTGTCTGTCATAGTTGACGTGTACCTATGATGAAAATTACAGGCCTCTCTCATCTTTTTAAGTGGGAGAACTTGCACAATTGGTGGCTGACTAAATACTTTTTTTCCCCACTGTATAATAATTTGTACACTGCAAATTGACCACAACTAAGCCCAAAAAGTGACTGTTAAAAAAAAATTACAATCATTTCATACCTTGATTACATTGAGACACGACAATGAGACACGATTTCCTAAATGAAACTGGTGTCCACCTGTTGCAAACCACTGGCCTAAACGCAGACGCTGTGTCTCCTCTCACAGTGTCTCCTTTGGTGAATCAAAGGCCATTGACTGCTAAAGCAAAGACTTAGAACACACACAATACTGTACTGAGATAATGGTATTTCAGCTGGGTTTCAGCTTCAGTGTACATTTTCTCTCAGGACACGTGCATGCATGCGCCTTGGTCTCTGAATAGCAAGTGTGTCTTCAGTATGCCGAGCTGTGAGCCGATAAGACAAAACACATGAGACAGCAACGTGAGGAAACTAAAAGCTTGCTCACACACACACGGTGGAAACTAAAACGCTTGCTTTTAAATGCAAAGTGCTTTTCCCAAGAGCCTGCTATTTACTCTGCGTCTTATCAAGAGGCTGTTCTGCTGCTTCCTTTCATCATTTTCTCTCTGTGGCAGGTACAGTAGCGTTCTAACAACAATCTACAGCTCCTGTTTTACAGGTTCTGCTTCCAACATCCTCTCATTCCTCTAACATGGGGGGGGGGGGGGGGGGCGGTGTTGTGTACAGACTTATACAGCCATTAAACACCACTCTTTGATCTATGAAGCGTGAGCATATAGCTGCATAAGATGATTAGCTGATGTTGCTAATGCTATGCTCCCATTTCAAATCAAATTGTATTTGTCACATGCGCCAAATACAACAGGTTTAGACCTTACCGGGGAATGCTTACTTACAAGTCCTTAACCAACAATGGCGTTAAGAAAATATTTACTAAATAAACTAAAGTAAAAAATTAAATATAAAAAAAGTAACACAATAAAATACCAATAATGAGGCTATATACAGGGAGTACCGGTACAGAGTCAATGTGCAAGGGGTACAGGTTAGTCAAGGTAATTTGTACATACAGTGAGGGAAAAAAGTATTTGATCACATGCTGATTTTGTACGTTTGCCCACTGACAAAGACATGATCAGTCTATAATTTTAATGGTAGGTTTATTTGAACAGTGAGAGACAGAATAACAACAAAAAAATCCAGAAATAACGCATGTCAAAAATGTTATAAATTGATTTGCATTTTAATGAGGGAAATAAGTATTTGACCCCTCTGCAAAACATGACTTAGTACTTGGTGACAAAACCCTTGTTGGCAATCACAGAGGTCAGACGTTTCTTGTAGTTGGCCACCAGGTTTGCACACATCTCAGGAGGGATTTTGTCCCACTCCTCTTTGCAGATCTTCTAGAGGTCATTAAGGTTTCGAGGCTGACGTTTGCAACTCGAACCTTGAGCTCCCTCCACAGATTTTCTATGGGATTAAGGTCTGGAGACTGGCTAGGCCACTCCAGGACCTTAATGTGCTTCTTCTTGAGCCACTCCTTTGTTGCCTTGGCCGTGTGTTTTGGGTCATTGTCATGCTGGAATACCCATCCACGACCCATTTTCAATGCCCTGGCTGAGGGAAGGAGGTTCTCACCCAAGATCTGATGGTACAAGGCCCCGTCCATCGTCCCTTTGATGCGGTGAAGTTGTCCTGTCCCCTTAGCAGAAAAACACCCCCAAAGCATAATGTTTCCACCTCCATGTTTGACGGTGGGGATGGTGTTCTTGGGGTTATAGGCAGCATTCCTCCTCCTCCAAACACGGCAAGTTGAGTTGATGACAAAGAGCTCGATTTTAGTCTCATCTGACCACAACACTTTCACCCAGTACTCCTCTGAATCATTCAGATGTTCATTGGCAAACTTCAGACGGGCCTGTATATGTGCTTTCTTGAGCAGGGGGACCTTGCGGGCGCTGCAGGATTTCAGTCCTTCACAGCGTAGTGTGTTACCAACTGTTTTCTTGGTGACTATGGTCCCAGCTGAATTGAGATCATTGACAAGATCCTCCCGTGGAGTTCTGGGCTGATTCCTCACCGTTCTCATGATCATTGTAACTCCACGAGGTGAGATCTTGCATGGAGCCCGAGGCCGAGGGAGATTGACAGTTATTTTGTGTTTCTTCCATTTGCGAATAATCGCACCAACTGTTGTCACCTTCTCACCAAGCTGCTTGGCGATGGTCTTGTAGCCCATTCCAGCCTTGTGTAGGTCTACAATCTTGTCCCTGACATCCTTGGAGAGCTCTTTGGTCTTGGCCATAGTGGAGAGTTTGGAATCTGATTGATTGATTGCTTCTGTGGACAGGTGTCTTTTATACAGGTAACAAGCTGAGATTAGGAGCACTCCCTTTAAAAGTGTGCTCCTAATCTCAGCTCGTTTCCTGTATAAAAGACACCTGGGAGCCAGAAATCTTTCTGATTGAGAGGGGGTCAAATACTTATTTCCCTCATTAAAATGCAAATCAATTTATAACATGTGTTTTTCTGGATTGTTTTGTTGTTATTCTGTCTCTTACTGTTAAAATAAACCTACCATTAAAATTATAGACTGATCATTTCTTTGTCAGTGGGCAAACGTACAAAATCAGCAGGGGATCAAATACTTTTTTCCCTCACTGTGTGTGTATATATATATATATATACATACAGTGGGGGGAAAAAGTATTTAGTCAGCCACCAATTGTGCAAGTTCTCCCACTTAAAAAGATGAGAAAGGCCTGTAATTTTCATCATAGGTACACGTCAATTATGACAGACAAATTGAGGAAAAAAAATCCAGAAAATCACATTGTAGGATTTTTAATGAATTTATTTGCAAATTATGGTGGAAAATAAGTATTTGGTCACCTACAAACAAGCAAGATTTCTGGCTCTCACAGACCTGTAACTTCTTCTTTAAGAGGCTCCTCTGTCCTCCACTCGTTACCTGTATTAATGGCACCTGTTTGAACTTGTTATCAGTATAAAAAGACACCTGTCCACAACCTCAAACAGTCACACTCCAAACTCCACTATGGCCAAGACCAAAGAGCTGTCAAAGGACACCAGAAACAAAATTGTAGACCTGCACCAGGCTGGGAAGACTGAATCTGCAATAGGTAAGCAGCTTGGTTTGAAGAGATCAACTGTGGGAGCAATTATTAGGAAATGGAAGACATACAAGACCACTGATAATCTCCCTCGATTTGGGGCTCCACGCAAGATCTCACCCCGTGGGGTCAAAATGATCACAAGAACGGTGAGCAAAAATCCCAGAACCACACGGGGGGACCTAGTGAATGACCTGCAGAGAGCTGGAACCAAAGTAACAAAGCCTACCATCAGTAACACACTACGCCGCCAGGAACTCAAATCCTGCAGTGCCAGACGTGTCCCCCTGCTTAAGCCAGTACATGTCCAGGCCCGTCTGAAGTTTGCTAGAGTGCATTTGGATGATCCAGAAGAGGATTGGGAGAATGTCATATGGTCAGATGAAACCAAAATATAACTTTTTGGTAAAAACTCAACTCGTCGTGTTTGGAGGACAAAGAATGCTGAGTTGCATCCAAAGAACACCATACCTACTGTGAAGCATGGGGGTGGAAACATCATGCTTTGGGGCTGTTTTTCTGCAAAGGGACCAGGACGACTGATCTGTGTAAAGGAAAGAATGAATGGGGCCATGTATCGTGAGATTTTGAGTGAAAACCTCCTTCCATCAGCAAGGGCATTGAAGATGAAACGTGGCTGGGTCTTTCAGCATGACAATGATCCCAAACACACCGCCCGGGCAACGAAGGAGTGGCTTCGTAAGAAGCATTTCAAGGTCCTGGAGTGGCCTAGCCAGTCTCCAGATCTCAACCCCATAGAAAATCTTTGGAGGGAGTTGAAAGTCCGTGTTGCCCAGCGACAGCCCCAAAACATCACTGCTCTAGAGGAGATCTGCATGGAGGAATGGGCAAAAATACCAGCAACAGTGTGTGAAAACCTTGTGAAGACTTACAGAAAACGTTTGACCTGTGTCATTGCCAACAAAGGGTATATAACAAAGTATTGAGAAGCTTTTGTTATTGACCAAATACTTATTTTTCCACCATAATTTGCAAATAAATTCATTAAAAATCCTACAATGTGATTTTCTGGAATTTTTTTTCTCATTTTGTCTGTCATAGTTGACGTGTACCTATGATGAAAATTACAGGCCTCTCTCATCTTTTTAAGTGAAGAACTTGCACAATTGGTGGCTGACTAAATACTTTTTTTCCCCACTGTGTGTGTATATATATATATATATATATATACATACACACACACAGTTGAAGTCGGAAGTTTACATACACTTAGGTTGGAGTCATTAAAACTCGTTTTTCAACCACTCCACACATTTCTTGTTAACAAACTATAGTTTTGGCAAGTCGGTTAGGACATCTACTTTGTGCATGACACAAGTAATATTTCCAACAATTGTTTACAGACAGATTATTTCACTTATCACTCACTGTATCACAATTCCAGTGGATCAGAAGTTTACATACACTAAGTTGACTGTGCCTTTAAACAGCTTGGAAAATTCCAGAAAATGATATCATGGCTTTAGAAGCTTCTGATAGGCTAATTGACATAATTTGAGTCAATTGGAGGTGTACCTGTGGATGTATTTCAAGGCCTACCTTCAAACTCAGTGCCTTTTTGCTTGACATCATGGGAAAATCAAAAGAAATCAGCCAAGACCTCAGAAGAAAAAAAAATGGTAGACCTCCACAAGTCTGGTTCATCCTTGGGAGCAATTTCCAAACGCCACGTTCATCTGTACACACAATAGTACGCAAGTATAAACACCATGGGACCACGCAGCCGTCGTACCACTCAGGAAGGAGACGCGTTCTGTCTCCTAGAGATGAACGTACTTTGGTGCAAAAAGTGCAAATCAATCCCAGAGCAACAGCAAAGGACCTTGTGAAGATGCTGGAGGAAACAGATACAAAACTATCTATATCCACAGTAAAACGAGTCCTATATCGACATTACCTGAAAGGTCGCTCAGCAAGGGAGAAGCCACTGCTCCAAAACCGCCATAAAAAAGCCAGACTACTGTTTGCAACTGCACATTGGGACAAAGATCGTACTTTTTGGAGAAATGTCCTCTGGTCTGATGAAACAAAAATGGAACTGTTTGGCCATAATGACCATCGTTATGTTTGGAGGAAAAAGGGGAAGGATTGCAAGCCGAAGAACACCATCCCAACCGTGAAGCACGGGGGTGGCAGCATCATGCTGTGGGGGTGCTTTGCTGCAGGAGGAACTGGTGCACTTCACAAAATAGATGGCATCATGAGGAAGGCAAATTATGTGGATACATTGAAGCAACATCTCAAGACATCAGTCAAGAAGTTAAAGCTTGGTCGCAAATGGGTCTTCCAAATGGACAATGACCCAAGCATACTTCCAAAGTTGTGGCAAAATGGCTTAAGGACAACAAAGTCAAGGTATTGGAGTGGCCATCACAAAGCCCTGACCTCAATCCTATAGAACATTTGTGGGCAGAACTGAAAAAGCGTGTGCGAGCAAGGAGGTCTACAAACCTGACTCAGTTACACCAGCTCTGTCAGGAAGAATGGGCCAAAATTCACCCAACTTATTGCTACCTGAAACGTTTGACCCAAGTTAAACTAATTGAGTGTATGTAAACTTCTGACCCACTGAGAATGCGATGAAAGAAATAAAATCTGAAATAAATCATTCTCTCTACTATTATTCTGATATTTCACTTTCTTAAAATAAAGTAGTGATCCTAACTGACCTAAGACAGGGAATTTTTACTAGGATTAAATGTCAGGAATTGTGAAAAACTGAGTTTAAATGTATTTGGCTAAGGTGTATGTAAACTTCCGACTTCAACTGTATATTTATATATATATTTAGATGGCTGTCTATGCAATCTTTCCGTTTATAATCTAATGCTAAATTGCAGGTTTTACAGAATATATTGTTGTCTGCAAAGAGCATCCCAGCGGGGTATTTGCATCCTCTTTTTTCAAGTGATATTCTGATTTATAATTTCTTCATCTTTTCTGGTTGGATTCATAGTCTCTCCCCTTTAACTGTCCTAATTGCCCAATTTTTATAACCTCCTATGATCAGGGATTGAGTCTGTTGGAGAGGATCAGCTTGAGCAAAGTGAGGTGTAGAATCACTGATCTACAAATAGTATACCCTGCTAAATATTAGTCTTTGTGCAATTAAGATTCGTAAGCTACGCCTGCCCTGGTTTAGGCGATCCCCCACACAAAACACTCCAGACATTGAATGATTGATTGGAGACAGCTTCTGTCAATTAAATAGCATTTTCTAGGATTTTCTTCCTGCAGCAAACCCAGTGGATAATGCTGGAAATACCGGTCAAAGAGAAAACCCACAAAAAACTACCAAAACGCCTAACCCTATCTATAGGCTATAACCTGTCCTGTGCTTGAGGTGGTAAATTGCCCTAAACACAAATCTAGGATCAGATTATCTTTTTTTTTTCTTCTTTTTTTTTCTTTAACCTTTATTTAACCAGGTAAGCCAGTTGAGAACAAGTTCTCATTTACAACTGCGACCTGGCCAAGATAAAGCAAAGCAGTGCGATAAAAACAACAACACAGAGTTACATATGGGGTAAACAAAACATAAAGTCAAAAAGTACAACAGAAAATATATATACAGTGTGTGCGAATGTAGTAAGTTATGGAGGTAAGGCAATAAATAGGCCATAGTGCAAAATAGTTACAATTTCGTATTAACACTGGAATGATAGATGTGCAAAAGATTATGTGCAAATAGAGATACTGGGGTGCAAATTAGCAAAATAAATAACAATATGGGGATGAGGTAGTTGGGTGGGCTAATTTCAGAAAGGCTGTGTACAGGTGCAGTGATCGGTAAGCTGCTCTGACAACTGACGCTTAAAGTTAGTGAGGGAGATAAGAGTCTCCAGCTTCAGAGATTTTTGCAGTTCGTTCCAGTCATTGGCTGCAGAGAACTGGAAGGAATGGCGGCCAAAGGAGGTGTTGGCTTTGGGGATGACCAGTGAGATATACCTGCTGGAGCGCAGACTACGGGGGGTGTTGCTATGGTGACCAGTGAGCTAAGATAAGACAGGGATTTGCCTAGCAGTGATTTATAGATGGCCTGGAGCCAGTGGGTTTGGTGACGAATATGTAGTGAGGGCCAGCCAACAAGAGCGTACAGGTCACAATGGTGGGTAGTATATGGGGCTTTGGTGACAAAACGGATGGCACTGTGATAGACTACATCCAATTTCCTGAGTAGACTGTTGGAGGCTATTTTGTAAATGACATCGCCGAAGTCAAGGATCGGTAGGATAGTCAGTTTAACGAGGGCATGTTTGGCAGCATGAGTGAAGGAGGCTTTGTTGCGAAATAGGAAGCCGATTCTAGATCTAACTTTTGATTGGAGATGCTTAATGTGAGTCTGGAAGGAGAGTTTACAGTCTAACCAGACACCTAGGCATTTGGAGTTGCCCACATACTCTAGGTCAGACCCGCCGAGAGTAGTGATTCTAGTCGGGTGGGCGGGTGCAAACAGCGTTCGGTTGAAGAGCATGCATTTAGTTTTAATCTAACCCCCAATCCTTTCTTTAACAATTACATGGATGAAAAATATCACACACACACACCTGTGTCTCATCCTGCACCACGCGGTACTGTTCCTTCCAGACAGTGATCTTGGACACCTCGTCCTTCCTTAGTGCTCTCTCCTTCTTCAGCTCAGGGCTCCAGAAGGTCTTGATGGAGTTCATGGAGGAACTCAGCTTGCTCTCCTTCACCTCCACCTCACGACGCAGCAACTCGTTCTCACGCAGAACCTGAGGGACCAGGGTACACAGTCAGTCAAACATACAGTACCATACAGTCTGACTATCACACACACTGCAAATACAAAATGTTTTCACACAAAGCCTTCCACTAGCAGAGCACTCAACGTCAAAGTCAAACTGGATCCTCTGCTCAAAGTAGGGTACATGTCAAACAAGTTATTACTAACTTTCCTTTTGACATCACAGCATTGAGCTTTCCTTGTCCATTGTCATTCTACAGACGGACGGATGGACAGACTAACGTTACCAACTGTGGCTACTGACCTCTTTGAGTTGGGCCTGCAGGTCCAGTATGGTGTTGTCCCGGGCCTGTCTCAGGGAGTGAGGGACCGTGGAGGCCATGTGGTGATCCCCAAAAGCCAGGGCATCGCCTGCCATCATCCCCCCAGGGAGTACAGCATTGGCCTGGGCCGATGTGGCGATGTTGGGGGTGCTAGCTGCCACCCCTCCACCCCCTCCTGCACTTGCCCTTGACCCGTATGTCACCCTCTGCCGCCCCATTGTAGTCATCTCTCGACCACTCTTGTTAACGTGGTCGGACATGGCAACCTCGTTGTTGCTCAGGTACATGGGTCCTGAGGTGGCATAGGCGGCATTGAGGGACTGGATGTTCTCCATGGAGAGGGTCTTACCCCCTGCTCCGCCTGGACCCCCTCCACTGCCCCCCGTGCTGTTGGTGCGACGGTGGCCCATCCGTGGGGAGCGTGGGAGATGAGGGGAGCGACATGAACCCTGGCTTCTCCCCCCATCCCTCCCTGTGTCTCTTCCTCCATCTCTTCCTCCTCCGCTGTGGTTGGCATCCGCTCTGCCCACAGAACGGGCGCTGCCGTACATGTTCGCTGAAGCAGAGGAGTGAACGGATGGATGGTGGGAATGAAGGGGTGCAGTGTCTGAAACGTGAGGATGTAGCTTTGTCTAGTGTGTGTTTGAGATTTTGACAGCAGATCTGTGAATTTGTGCTGACGTGTCGCTCTGTTCCGGCTTCAACTGGAGTGTGCGAGCGCTTGTTTCATGTGAAACCGTTGAGCTCACTCTTCACGCTCACTCACTCTCAGAAGGGACTGGGTGACAGCTGTTCTTGGAGCTAGAGAATGGCCATTCAGAGAGTCCACACACAGGAAACTGATCTGGAAGAAGGAACAGAGTTTAAATGGGACCATCCCTACACCGAAAAGCATACTGTCGCAACCAGGGGCGCAACTTTGGTTTTAGAAGTGGGGGGGACATAACCTGGCGGGGGGTCTGGGGGTCCTCCCTCAGAATGTTTTGGCATCTAAAGCTTATTTCCTGCATTTCTATAAAATCTAATATGACCCTTTTGAGGTCACTTTTATTTATTTATTGTAAATAAGAATAGAATATGTTTCTAAACACTTCTACATGAATGTGGATGCTACCATGATTATGGATAATCCTGAATGAATCGTGAATAATGATAAGTGAGAAAGTTAGACGCACAAATATCATACCCCCAAGTCATGCTAACCTTTCACCATTACAATAACAGGGGAGGTTAACATTTTTGCGTCTAACTTTCTCACTCATCATTATTCACGATTCATTCAGGATTATCCATAAGCATGGTAGCATCCACGTTAATGTAGAAGTGTTTAGAAACATATTGTATTCTTATTTACAATAAATTGACTGCAAAATGACACAATACATTATTTACTATTAATTTCTATTGGGCACAAAATAATCTCAAACACAACTAAAACAAACAGCAAATGCATCCAACAAATGTGTAGAGTCACAAGCTTGATGTAGTCATTGTGTGCTATGAATGTGGAACCAAATACTTCATTTTGTACTACTTTAATACACATACGTACAAGTGAATTTGTCAAGAAGTGCTGTAATTTCTAAACGGTTCACCCGATATGGATGAAAATCGCCTCAAATGAAAGCTGACAGTCTGCACTTTAATTTCAAATCCAAACATTTGGAGTACAGAGCCAAAAGAAAAAATGCTTCACTGTCCCAATAATTACAGAGGGCACTGTAATTCATATAATAGGCCTAATAGTACTGTAGAAATATTTTTACTTGCACACAATATAGCTGGATGGCCACGTACTGCCCCTAAGGGTCCACCGCCCTGCAGTGCCCCAACCCAACACACCCCACTAAGCTTTAGGATCTTAGTGAAACATTCATTATTGGTTTCAGGTGTGTTAGGCCAAGGCCAGAGTGACAACCAATAGTACAGCAGACCCCCAGGGCCAGGACTGAGCAGCCCAGCGGCTAGGGATTGCCTGAATAGGTATCTCCCCTGACGTGGGCATGTTTTCAATACATACTCCTTTTGTCGTACAGTATTCCATATAAAGCATCCAGACCTTATGAAAGTTGCACAGTATACCCTTAATCTTGTAATAAATCAAATTGAGTGATACATAACTTGACATTTCTGCTATATATTGTGACATTGTGGGAGGATAACCAGCCTTCCAATTAATGGCAATGCATTTTTTAGCCGCTATAAATGCTAGGTTACACAGTTTCTTCTGATAACTGTCTCCAGTATCAACATTTCCAAGCAAACAAAAACAGGGAGAATCTGAAGACATGTTGAGATAAAAGAACATACTCTTTGCCAGAATTCAGCCAGCCTCCACAAGAGCATAACATATGCAAATATGTCCCCTTTTGTGTTTTACACCTCCAGCAGTGGAATTACATTTCTGAGTGGATGATATTCAGTTTCACTGGTATATAGTACGTTCTATGGATGGTCTTTATCTGCAGTAATTTATGTCTGAGATTATATGAATATGACTGGGCATTCAAACATATCTGTATCCATTCAGCATCATCAATAGTGCCTCCCAGGTCTTCCTGACATTTTTGTTTTCCATGTTTTGTGTCATCGGGAAAAGTCTATCAACCCTTGATAAAGTTTGGAAATCAACTTTAAAGGTTTGTCAGACTGTCTTAAAATAGTTTTAATCTTTGAAGCTCCTGGCTTGTCCAGTGTTTGCTGCACAGAGAGAATAAAGTGTCACCTCAGCGCTGTCACACACTGGTCTTCCCTGGTTGCCTGACCCTGCTGAGATCCCTGTCACCATCTGATCCTGCTCAGATGAGGCATGACAAATAAATACATTGGTGTACATTTATACATTATATTATCCAAGAATAGAATCAAAGGTTCAATATTTTAAATGACCATTATTCCCAGGTCCCAGACTGTAGCCTACCCATAAACTCAAGATGGAACTTTGTATCCATTCATTGATTGTTATAATATACTGCAAAATTCATCTGAGCTCCGTAGACTGGTCTTTCCTGGCTGTATGACCCTGCTGGGACACCTGTCACCATCTGATCATGCTAAAAAATGATGAGCATAGTGTTGTGTACTGACTGTGCACCATGACAGTGAAGGCTGTAGAGCTGTTTATACCGTGTCCGTGTGAAAAGTAGGGAATTAACTAGAGAACCTGGCAGATCAATATCATTACATTGCTATACTGACTCTAATTAAAACTCACATTGCGCTGTCAAAAAATGTCAGAATATCAGTCTTCAAACATTTGGCCACTGGTTTCATCGTTTGATTCAGGTCTAGTGTGATTGAGGCAAAAATAATAGCTAACGTTAGCCAACTTTTGGCTAGCTCTAATGGTACATCAACTGGTGAAAACAAGCAAAGTTAATTTACTTCTGTTGAAACGGGACAAAAAACAAAGGCTACAAAACATTTCCATACACAAAACAACTGTTAGATACTGCTACCTGACTGATAGCTAGAGGCTAGAGCTGAACTGGCTGTGGTAGCTAGCTAGTTCAATCACTTCAGACAGAACTTCAGTCGAGAGGGGATGAAATATTAGCTAACGTTACACGTCAGTTAAACTACTAGCTCAGCACTGGGAATAAATACTTTTTTCTGTTAAGTCAAACAGCAGTTACCTTGCCAGCTACATCAGTCAACGAAAGAGTAGCCAGTTTCTGCTTTGCTTGCTTTGACAACTTAGAGAAAAAGCACAACACACGCACAGAAAACAGCGGCCTCTGTTCGCACGCTCTGTGGTGTCCGTGCGGTCCTAAATCCAGCCGGCTGAAACTGCTCTGAGGCGTCCGCATGGCCCTAAAGAACAACCGATACCGCTTTTTGTACCACAGTGCAATGATAAAACTGGGTAGGACAAAAATGTAATTTCAGAATGTGGGGGGGGGGGGGGGGGGGGGTCATGTCCCCCCCCGTCCCCAGTGAAAGTTACGCCGCTGGTCGCAACCTCACTGTAGTGTCAAGCCAAGGTGTATGAAATAAGGAAAAAACTGGATATCCCTAACACACATCCGGGGTCCCTACACCAAGGATGTAACAGGAGTACCTCAATCGAATATTTGTCCCAACTATTCAGATCTAAACCACTAAAGAGCAAGCAGAGGTTACAGTGGCAAGAAAAAACTTGGTAGGTAGGAAGAAACCTTGAGAGGAACCAGACTCTAAAGGAGTCTGTGCCATATACTTCAGAAGAGGTTCAGCGTCAAAGGTTGAATTTCATGTAGGGGCGCATGTGCGTTATGCTATGTGTCACGTCATCTGGCTAATGTAGGGAGGAGCGCCCCTTTTCAGTTGTATCAAATGACAGAGTTGTGATCCCAAACATGCTACATAATTTCCAAAGAAACTCACCATCAATATGCATAATACATTTCACCACGGACAATTTCGATCGCAGACTCGTCATACGCGTAAGCATAGCTAGTTGGCCTATAGTTTCAATTGGCAGGCTAGTTACAGCTAGCAGCAAAAGCTAAGCTAATGTTGCTGTGTTATCAAGCGTTACAATGTAACGTTTTGCCGCAATATCATATTTTTTTGTAATGTAGCATCTCTTTGGCAGCACTGTTCCGACAAACGTAGGGATATCGCACTATATTGAGCAAGGAAGCGTGCTACATTGTTTCTTGCTCGCTAAGTGGATCGCTACATTAACTGTGTTGGATACACCGACTGACAGGGTTGGCCATTTAAACCTTGGGAATAAAAAAAAATGGGTGCAAGATAGGTAGCTGGTCCGAGGCGAGGGTAATAATACAATTGTCAACTTAGATGGCAAGACGTCTAAAATCTTTAGAAATGGACATCTAAAATGTTTTCTACGTTGGAAATACAAGCAAGGGGCTCAGGAGCCACCGAAAACATTCCTCTCAAATATGTACTGTTATCCCTTTCTCCTCCTCCATTACTTTAGGGCTGAACATCATTTACAGAGTTTTCCTTCATTAAAAGAAATCGCGCTCCCCTAAAAAACGAACACAAATGCCGTTATTTACATCGCCAAAATCTCATTATATCCCGATGCATACAAATGCATAAATACAAGGTATCCGATACGGTCAAGCAGAATCCGTTTTTTTTGCTTAGCAATGAACACAATGATTATGAAAATCACTTTTAGAGTGAACTAACGTACTTTGCTGTAGCTCTGTCTGATGGGGGTCAAGTCAGTTTGCTGTATCCTGCATCAAATGGAAAACGGCTACATATACGGACATTTTCCCTTATTACTTCAGCATACCTCTATCTGATTTTACCATATTTTTTGCCAACACAACCAGCGGGTCTCTTCTTCAGCAGCGTCTCGTCAGCGACACTAAAAAAAGTATTTCCGGGTCACGGAATTTTGGACATTTTCTAAATAAAAGTCCCCCACGTAATCGTAGAAAATTGTCAATAACCTGTATTTATTATTCATGATATGAAAAATAATTGTCTAAACATTAACAATGATTCATATTTGTTCATGTTTAAGTGACATTTGCATTAAATGTGGGTTTAAGACATGTTCCAAGCTCAAATAAATGCCCCGCTACAAGTCACTGTATATGAAATACACATTGGCTTATAAAGCAAAAAAGATTCTACGTGCCGCAGTAAAAGTATTTTAGGGAAAACTCAGTAGGGTTTGTAGAATGTATATGGTATCATTTCATGGAGCTCTGAATAATACGGAGTGTTGCTGGTCTTTTACTCTGCCCATTACATTGGCCACAATGCAAATCCCTGTAATGCATTACATATGGGCTTATAGAGCAAAAACTATTATTTGTGCCGATGTAAAAATGGGGTGGGGAGGACTCAGTACGGTCTGCAGAATGAATGTATGGTGTCATTTTCTTTCACGTTTGTTTTCTACTATTTATATTTATTTATTTGCATTGTTGGGAAGGACCCTTAAGTAAGCATGTCACTGTTATTTTTTATTTTATTTAACCTTTATTTAACCAGGTAAGCCAGTTGAGAACAAGTTCTCATTTACAACTGCGACCTGGCCAAGATAAAGCAAAGCAGTGCGATAAAAACAACAACACAGAGTTACATATGGGGTAAACAAAACATAAAGTCAAAAAGTACAACAGAAAATATATATACAGTGTGTGCGAATGTAGTAAGTTATGGAGGTAAGGCAATAAATAGGCCATAGTGCAAAATAGTTACAATTTCGTATTAACACTGGAATGATAGATGTGCAAAAGATTATGTGCAAATAGAGATATTGGGGTGCAAATTAGCAAAATAAATAACAATATGGGGATGAGGTAGTTGGGTGGGCTAATTTCAGAAAGGCTGTGTACAGGTGCAGTGATCGGTAAGCTGCTCTGACAACTGACGCTTAAAGTTAGTGAGGGAGATAAGAGTCTCCAGCTTCAGAGCTGTTGGTTATGAAGCATGTGACAAATAACATTTGATTTGATTTCATGGGGCACTGAATAATACAGTGTTGCTGGCCTTTTACTCCACCCAATCCATTGGCCACAATGCGAATCACTGTGTTTGGAATACATATTGGCTTATAGAACACACCTTTACACATTTAAAATCAGCCCATGGCCAGCCACATGTGCCAAAAAATGCATTAAGTAAATCGCTTGGCCTGACAAATAAAATATTTTTTAGGCAGTATCCTAAAATCATGTTGTTATAGGTTTATATCACCCAAAATTATGCATAGACTTCCAACTATTTTCTTAAACCCACCTTGGTCGCCTACACAATAGCAATCAATCAAAAGGTTCACCTTTTGGACTGAATATCGCAGGAATCTGTGTTCTGGTTTTGTCGATTGTGTGAACATTTTTTTGGCTCCTCATAAAATATGTGCTCACTAGGAAATGCCTTCATTCATGGATCATATAGCCAATCTCTCTATATTGTAATTTGTGAGAAAATACAAGATTACTAATTTGCTTCATTCAGCTTCATATGATGACTGCTTTGACAATGTACAGTAAATGGCCTAATGTCTTATAAGAATGCTATTTTAAAGTGCTAAACAAGCACAGTATAAGGATGTTGTTACTATTACTGTTTGTGTATGTAGGCTTACTGTATGTGTTGCATCACCGCCTGGTATCGTAACTGCTCGGCCTCCGACCGCAAGGTGCTACAGAGGGTAGTGCGTACGGCCCAGTACATCACTGGGGCCAAGCTTCCTGTCATCCAGGACCTCTATACCAGGTGGTGTCAGAGGAAGGCCCTAAAAACTGCCAAAGATCCAACCACCCTAGTCATAGACTGTTCTCTCTGCTCAAACGCATTGGACCGCAGAGTGAAGGAAAAGCAGCCAACAAGTGCTCAGCAAATGTGGCAACTCCTTCAAGACTGTTGGAAAAGCATTCCTCATGAAGCTGGCTGAGAGAATGCCAAGAGTGTGCAAAGCTTTCATCAAGGCAAAGGGTGGCTACTTTGAAGAATCTCAAATATAAAATACATTTTGATTTGTTTAACACTTTTTTGGTTACTACATGATTCCATATGTGTTATTTCATAGTTTGGATGTCTTCACTATTATTCTACAATGTAGAAAATAGTAAAAATAATGTTCAACCCTGGAATGAGTAGGTGTGTCCAAACTTTTGACTGGACATATTACCTTAATTATTTTGACTAACCTGTACCCCCGCACATTGACTAGGTTCCGGTACCCCCTGTATATAGCCTCGTTATTGTTATTTTCTTGTTATGCTTAAATTTTTTTACTTTAGTGTATTTAGTAAATATTTCTTAAAACTGCATTGTTCGTTAAGGGCTTGTAAGTAAGCATTTCACGGTAAGGTTGTATTCGGCGCATGTGACAAATAAAATGTAATTTGATTTAATTTAATAGGCCTATGTGTTGGGGTCAATTCGAATTGAAGTCAGTCAATTCAGTGAGTGATTTGAGTTCACAAAATGGAGAGAAAAAACTTGACATAAATATATCTCCTCATCAGCTTATTAGAAGTAAATTAAAATAGATATGCCTACCTCTTTTCAATTATTGCATTGAAATATAATTTTTCTTCCTGAATTGATTGCCTCCAATTCAAATTGACCCCAACCCTGAAGCCTAAATCCAACATTCAAATGAGATGAGGATCCCACTGCACTCAATGCATTCTGTTCTATAGCCTATCCAATTCACCTTCATTTACAGTTTAACGCCATGTTCAAGTAGACATAGTTATCAACAGTTTGTTTCTTTGTTGTTCTTTTTTGTCTTTCAAAATGTAGCCTACAGGTAGCCTAGCATTCAAGTAAGCTAGGGCCTACTCTATCAGTTGGTTACTTTTCACTGTCACGTTTTCGGCCGAGGCTGCTCCTCCTCCTGGTTCGGGCAGGCTTCGGCGGTCGTCGTCCCCGGAGTACTAGCTGCCACCGATCTATGTTTCATGTTCGTTTGGTTTTGTCTTGATGTGTACACCTGTGTCTTGTTAGTCCTCGTTAGTGTTCTATTTAGTTCTCGTTGTGTGTGTTTGTCTTTGTGTGTGATTGCTCTTCTGTTTCGTGTTGGAGCTACGTACTTCCCTCCAGTGTTTTGGAGAGGTTTTCGCACATGTTAGTGCGCTGTTTGTTTGACGCCTGTGTGCGCTGTTATTTCGCCTTCGGGCTTATTGTGCTTATTTTCTACGTGAATATTGCACTAAAGTCTTTTGGACTGAGCTTCTGCGTCCTGCGCTTGATTCATGCACCACACCCACCTTCAGCACCCCTTGACAGAATCAGCTACATTTTCACAATCCATGGTTCAAGAACAACTTCATTACAGTGGTGTAAAGGACATTGTTGAAGATTTTGTTCAGGAAATTCTACCTGCAAATTTCTTGGCAAATGATCTGCTCTACATTCACAGTCTAAACATTTCCAGTAAGTGTGATGCCCAGGCAGTGTATGGCCAGACTACAAAACCACTGATCGTAGAACCCAGGGACATTTCTGCAGAACTCACAGGCCCATACTTTGTTGGTTCGAATCAACAGAGCAGAGCATGTAATATATTTAAGAATTCAAAAGGCACTCAACATTCAAGCTGTAACCCATGGCCCACAGACTTTGTTTGTAAAAATGGACACGGCTCAGATCAAATTACCTAGAAGCTTTACTCTACCTTGCATATTTAGCAACATACAGTGCATTCAGAAAGTATTCAGACCCCTTGACTTTTTCCACATTTTGTTACGTTACAGTCTTATTAGAAAAATTGATCAAATAAAATAAAAAAATCATCAAGCTGTCTCCCGAGTGGCGCAGTGGTCTAAGGAACTGCATCGCAGTGCTAGCTGTGCCACTAGAGATCCTGGTTCGAATCCAGGCTCTGTCGTAGCCGGCCGTGACCGGGAGACCCATGGGGCGGCGCACAATTGGCCCAGCGTCATCCAGGGTAGGGGAGGGAATGGCCGGCAGGGATGTTGGTAGAGCATGGCGTTTGCAACGCCAGGGTTGTGGGTTTGATTCCCGCGGGGGGCCAGTATGAAAAAAATAAAAAATATGTATGCACTCACTAACTGTAAGTCGCTCTGGATAAGAGCGTCTGCTAAATGACTAAAATGTAAAACATGTAAAGCTACACACAATACCCCATAACGAGAAAGCGAAAACAGTTTTTTTTTAAAGAATTTTTGCAAATGTATTAAAAATAAAAATAAACTTTGCTATGAGACTCGAAATTGAGCTCAGGTGCATCCTGTTTCCATTGAACATCCTTGAGATGTTTCTACAACTTGATTGGAGTCCACCTGTGGTAAATTCAATTGATTGGACATGAACTGGAAAGGCACACACCTGTCTATATAACGCCCCACAGTTGACAGTGCATGTCAGAGCAATCGGGGGCAATCAGGGGAGAAGGGCCTTGGTCAGGGAGGTGACCAAGAACCCGATGGTCACTCTGACAGAGCTCCAAAGTTCCTCTGTGGAGATGGGAGAACCTTCCAGAAGGACAACCATCTCTGCAGCACTCCACCAATCAGGCCTTTATGGTAGAGTGGCCAGACGGGAGCCACTCCTCAGTAAAAGCCACATGACAGCCCGCATGGAGTTTGCCAAACGGCACCTAAAGACACTCAGACCATGAGAAACAAGATTATCTGGTCTGATGAAACCAAGATTGAACTCTTTGGCCTGAATGCCAAGCGTCACATCTGGAGAAAACCTGGCACCGTCCCTACGGTGAAGCATGGTGGTGGCAGCATCATGCTGTGGGGATGTTTTTCAGCAGCAGGGACTGGGAGACTAGTCAGGATCGAGGGAAAGATGAATGGAGCACAGAGAGATCCTTGATGAACCTGCTCCAGAGCGCTCAGGACCTCAGACTGGGGCAAAGGTTCACCTTCCAACAGGACAACGACCCTAAGCACACAGCCAAGACAACGCAGGAGTGGCTTCAGGACAAGTCTCTGAATGTCCTTGAGTGGCCCATTCAGAGCCCGGACTTGAACCCGATCTAACATCTCTGGAGACACCTGAAAATAGCTGTGCTGCGACACTTCCCATCCAACCTGACAAGAGCTTGAGAGGATGTGCAGAGAAGAATGGGAGAAACACTCCAAATACAGGTGTGCCAAGCGTGTAGCGTCATACCCAAGAAGACTCAAGGCTGTAATCACTGCCAAAGTTGCTTCAACAAAGTACTGAGTAAAGGCTCTGAATACTTATGTAAATGTGATATTTTATTTTTTTATTTTTTATTAATTTGTAAAAATGTCTAAAACCTGTTTTTGCTTTGTCATTATGGGGTATTGTGTGTAGATCGATGAGGGGAAAAAATAATTTAATCAATTTTAGAATAAGGCTGTAACGTCACAAAATATGGAAAAAGTCAAGAGGTCTGAATAGTTTCCGAATGCACTGTACACACACACACACACACACACACACACACACACACACACACACACACTACTTATGCTGCTGCTATATTGATTATTCTTACTATTTATCCTGCTACAAGTCACTTTATCCTTACCCCTGCCTACATGTACATACTGTATCTACCTTAACCACTCCAGTATCCCTGCTTATTGTACATTTGGCTCTGGCACGGACCCTGTATATAGCTTCCTGTCTCGTGTTTTTCTAATTTAATGTGTGTTTTCTTTTTAAATCGACTTCATACTATTTGATATTGAACACTGCATTGCTGGGAAAGAGCTAGAAAGTAAGCATTTCCCTGTACTTGTGCATGTGACAATAAAACTTGAAACTTATTTGAAACCTCTGTGTAACTGTTGATGTGATATTCAATGTGATATTTGTTATGAATAAAGTATGCTTTTTTGGACAACATTTACTTGCATCCCTCTTGCCTTTTTGAATAAACATATTGTACGTTGTATTTTTTTCCAAAGTGTCCACCAGAAAGAAGATTATAAGATATTTGTATTTTATATTATAGAGTATTTTGGTATGACAATATATGCATCCTATGACACAGTACTATATTTGAACCATATAGTGTTCAGGCACCACATTTTAAGCTGTTTGACCACAATAAAAGTCCAGCAACACTCTCTATAACTTAGCTTTTTGTTCAAACTCACCCTACTGAGTATTTTCCACCCCACTTTATCTGAGACAGCTAGTGAACCTTTTCCTTTACAGTCCAATATGTATTCCATATACAGTGACGTGCATTGTTCTGTTGCATGGGTAGGCTTCAATAGTCACAAACTCTGAATGACCAAATAATTTGTATTTATTAGCAAAAGATAGTAAAGGCAACTGCTGGGCACAGCACATAGCGTTATGGTTTCACAGAAATAGGATAAGACACATGAGGTTTTAAGCCACTAGAGGGTGCTACTTGGATAATACATTAAGCTTTAAGCCACTAGAGGGTGCTACTAGGACAATACATTAAGCTTTAAGCCACTAGATGGTGCTACTTGGATAAGACACATTAAGCTATAAACCACTAGGCCAAATAATCCTCCAGGAATACAACTCAAGCAAACTGGAAATAAATTAAAACTGTGATAGGATCTGTAAGAACCAAGAAACACTTTTAAGTATAGAACCAGTTATATACATAACATACAATTACATATTAAAAACAGCCATTTCTGAACTGTTCACCCCGACACCATCTAGAAGGCGGAGACAGTACAGGTGCATCAAAGATGGGACCGAGAGACTGAAAAACTGCTTCTATCTCCAGGCCATTAGACTATTAAATAGTTACCACTAGCCAGCCTCTGCCCAGTACCCTGCCCTGAACTTTATTCACTGGTACTAGCTGGCTACCACCCGGTATTCAAGCCTGCACCTTAGAGACTGCTGCCCTATGTACATACAGTGAGGGAAAAAAGTATTTGATCCCCTGCTGATTTTGTACGTTTGCCCACTGACAAAGAAATGATCAGTCTATAATTGTAATGGTAGGTTTATTTGAACAGTGAGAGACAGAACAACAAAATAATCCAGAAAAACGCATGTCAAAAATGTTATAAATTGATTTGCATTTTAATGAGGGAAATAAGTATTTGACCCCCTCTCAATCAGAAAGATTTCTGGCTCCCAGGTGTCTTTTATACAGGTAACGAGCTGAGATTAGGAGCACAATTTTAAAGGGAGTGCTCTCAGTTTGTTACCTGTATAAAAGACACCTGTCCACAGAAGCAATCAATCAATCAGATTCCAAACTCTCCACCATGGCCAAGACCAAAGAGCTCTCCAAGGATGTCAGGGACAAGATTGTAGACCTACACAAGGCTGGAATGGGCTACAAGACCATCGCCAAGTAGCTTGGTGAGAAGGTGACAACAGTTGGTGCGATTATTCGCAAATAGAAGAAACACAAAATAACTGTCAATCTCCCTTGGCCTGGGGCTCAATGCAAGATCTCACCTCGTGGAGTTGCAATGATCATGAGAACGGTGAGGAATCAGCCCAGAACTACACGGGAGGATCTTGTCAATGATCTCAAGGCAGCTGGGACCATAGTCACCAAGAAAACAATTGGTAACACTACGCCGTGAAGGACTGAAATCCTGCAGCGCCAAGGTCCCCCTGCTCAAGAAAGCACATATACAGCGCCGTCTGAAGTTTGCCAATGAACATCTGAATGATTCAGAGAAGAACTGGGTGAAAGTGTTGTGGTCAGATGAGACCAAAATCGAGCTCTTTGGCATCAACTCAACTCGCCGTGTTTGGAGGAGGAGGAATGCTGCCTATGACCCCAAGAACACCATCCCCACCGTCAATGGAGGTGGAAACATTATGCTTTGGGGGTGTTTTTCTGCTAAGGGGACAGGACAACTTCACCGCATCAAAGGGACGATGGACGGGGCCATGTACCGTCAAATCTTGGGTGAGAACCTCCTTCCCTCAGCCAGGGCATTGAAAATGGGTCGTGGATGGGTATTCCAGCATGACAATGACCCAAAACACACGGCCAAGGCAACAAAGGAGTGGCTTAAGAAGAAGCACATTAAGGTCCTGGAGTGGCCTAGCCAGTCTCCAGACCTTAATCCCATAGAAAATCTGTGGAGGGAGCTCAAGGTTCGAGTTGCAAACGTCAGCCTCGAAACCATAATGACTTGGAGAAGATCTGCAAAGAGGAGTGGGACAAAATCCCTCCTGAGATGTGTGCAAACCTGGTGGCCAACTACAAGAAACATCTGACCTCTGTGATTGCCAACAAGGGTTTTGCCACCAAGTACTAAGTCATGTTTTGCAGAGGGGTCAAATACTTATTTCCCTCATTAAAATGCAAATCAATTTATAACATTTTTGACATGCGTTTTTCTAGATTTTTGTTGTTGTTATTCTGTCTCTCATTGTTCAAATAAACCTACCATTAAAATTATAGACTGATCATGTCTTTGTCAGTGGGCAAACTTACAAAATCAGCAGGGGATCAAATACTTTTTTCCCTCACTGTATGTATTTATAGTCCGGACTCAGACATCACTCATTCTATTATTTCTATATTTCTTAATTCCTTTATTTTAATTTCTTGGATTTGCGTGTATTGTTTTGTATTGCTATGTATTACTGCAGTTGGCGCTAGGAACATTAGCATTTCGCTACACCCGCGACAACATCTGCAAAATATGTCTACCTGACCAATACATTTTGATTTTATTTACCTTTGAAATTTAGATATTAACATTTGATTTTAAATGTGCTACACCTTATAATATTATATGTCTTATAGTAAGTAGTATTTCTCGTTAGTTTCGATTTTTCCCTGATGTAGTTTTAATTTTATAACATAATTTTAACATTATGCACTATGACTATGCAGAGCTGCAAAAAAATATTGATTTCAAATCAAATCCCATTTTATTTGTCACATGCACCGAATAGAACAGATGTAGACCTTACCGTGAAATAATTACAAGCCCTTAACCAACAATGTAGTTCAAGAAATAGAGTTAAGAAAATATTTACTAAATAAAATAAAGTCAAAAATAAAATAAAAAGTAACACAATAAAATAACAATAACGAGGCCATATACAGGGGGCACCGGTACCGAGTCAATGTGCGGGGGTACAGGTTAGTCGAGGTAATTTGTACATGTACACTACCAGTCAAAAGTTTTAGAACACCTACTCATTCAAGGGTTTTTCTTTAGTTTTACTATTTTCTACATTGTAGAATAATAGTGAAGACATCAAAACTATGAAATAACACATATGGAATCATGTAGTAACCAAAAAGGTGTTCAACAAATCAAAATATATTTTATATTTGAGATTCTTCAAATAGCCACCCTTTGCCTTGATGACAGCTTTGCACACTCTTGGCATTCTCTCAACCAGCTTCATGAGGTAGTCACCTGGAATGCATTTAAATTAACAGGTGTGCCTTCTTATAAGCTAATTTGTGGAATTTCTTTCCTTCTTAATGCGTTTGAGCCAATCAGTTGTGCTGTGACAAGGTAAGGGGGGTATACAGAAGATAGCCCTATTTGGTAAAAGACCAAGTCCATATTATGGCAAGAACAACTCAAATAAGCAAAGAGAAATGACAGTCCATCATTACTTTAAGTCATGAAGGTCAGTCAATACGGAACATTTCAAGAACTTTGAAAGTTTCTTCAAGTGCAGTCGCAAAAACCATCAAGCGCTATGATGAAACTGGCTCTCATGAGGACCGCCACAGGAAAGGAAGACCCAGAGTTACCTCTGCTGCAGAGGACAAGTTCATTAGAGTTACCAGTCTCAGAAATTGCAGCCCAAATAAATGCTTCACAGTAACAGACACATCTCAACATCAACTTTTCAGAGGAGACTGTGTGAATCAGGCCTTCATGGTCTATTGCTGCAAAGAAACCATTACTAAAGGACACCAATAAGGAGAAGAGACCTTATTGGGCCAAGAAACAGGAGCAATGGACATTAGACTGGTGGAAATGTGTCCTTTGGTCTTGAGTCCAAATTGGAGATTTTTGGTTCCAACCGCCATGTCTTTGTGAGACGCGATGTGGGTGAACGGATGATCTCCACATGTGTATTTCCCACCGTAAAGCATGGAGGAGGAGGTGTTATGGTTTGGGGATGCTTTGCTGGTGACACTGTCTGTGATTTATTTAGAATTCAAGGCACACTTAACCAGCATGGCTACCACAGCATTCTGCAGCGATACGCCATCCCATCTGGTTTGGGCTTAGTGGGACTATCATTTGCTTTTCAACAGGACAATGACCCAACACACCTCCAGGCTGTGTAAGGGTTATTTTACCAAGAAGGAGGGTGATGGAGTGCTGCATCAGATGACCTGGCCTCCACAATCCCCCAACCTTAACCAAATTGAGATGGTTTGGGATGAGTCAGACAGCAGAGTGAAGGAAAAGCAGCCAACAAGTGCTCAGCATATGTGGGAACTCCTTCAAGACTGTTGGGAAAGCATTCCAGGTGAAGCTGGTTGAGAGAATGCCAAGCGTGTGCAAAGCTGTCATCAAGGCAAAGGGTGGCTATTTGAAGAATCTCTTAATATAAAAAATATTTTGATTTGTTTAACACTTTTTTGGTTACTACATGATTCCATATGTGTTATTTCATCATTTTGATGTATTCACTATTTTTCTATAATATAGAAAATAGTAAAAATAAAGAAAAACCTTTGAATGAGTAGGTGTTCTAAAACTATTTACCAGTAGTGTAGGTAGGGGTAAAGTGACTATCCTTAGATAATAAACCACAAGTAGTAACAGTGTGGTTTAGTCAATGTAAGTAGTCCGGGTGGCCATTTGATTAATTGTTCGGCAGTCTTATGGCTTGGGGGTATAAGCTGTTAAGGAGCCTTTTGGACCTAGACTTGGCGCTCCGGTACCGCTTACCGTGCGGTAGCAGAGAGAACAGTCTATGACTTGGATGACTGGAGTCTTTTACCATTTTTGGGGCCTTCCTCTGACACCGCCTAGTATATAGGTCCTGGATGGCAGGAAGCTTGGCCCCAGTGGGATGTACCCAGTGATGTATTATTCACATAGCGGTTTATCGCACACTTTTATTGTGAATGCAAAATCGGAAAACTGGAAGTCTTAAAGGAAAGGTTCACCCATGTTGAATGTTATATTGTTTTTGTGCATCTCTGATGGACGTTCTATTGATTCCCTGGGTCATTTCATGTTTTCATTTGTATCAGAGTTATTGGTGTTCAAGCAGGCAGAAGTCCGGCTGGAATTATGTACCACCTTGATAAAGTCGCTATCACTACACTGGAAGTTAATAGAAATACGATTTTTAGATCGCGAAAACTTCTATCATACATGTCAGATTTCAATACTGGCCGATGTCATAACTCGGGAGGATGTCTTCTCTCGAATGAGCCATTGATCATATTTTTGCGATATTCCTACCTTGAGAAATGTGTAATTTAACGGAGGGTGTAGCACATTTTTCCTATTTGTCTGCCTCTTTAGTCCATGGTGCATTGCATCAAATACTTCTATAATTTAACGGTATTGCAGCTGCCAAATATATTATAGAAAGGAGGTAGGAATCCAATTAATAAAGAACGTATAACGCTCCACCAGCAGACTGTCGTCCAATCGCGTTCACGTCGCCATGCAGTGTCACGCGGTTGCTAAGCACTCGTCACGCAATCCTGTCTCAAGGTCAGTGTATATGTCGAGAAACGTTTCTTATTTTCCTCGAAAGTACGTAACATCACGATTCCAAAACTATACGACACTACAGATATCAAGTTAAATATCTCACATCTCGGAAAAGACTTGTAATGTTGTAGTTTTTGTTGACGAAATTCGTGCTAATGTTGGGTTTTTGAGCTAGCGCCCAATAGACAACCATTCACTCCTTGAGGGAGAGCGCGCCATGTCCCAGAATCGCCCAGAAAGCACCGCGCTGCCCATTGACGTACCATGGGCAACGTTTCCTATATCCTCAAAAGTATATCTGCCGTTGCGAATGTTAGGCTCCACTCTGAGTCACATCGATCTGCACGTTGAACATGGTGAGATTGTAGACTCCTGAAGTGATAGTGCAGTTTGTTTAGTTGATTTTAGAGCTAGCGTAGAATCCCGTATTATCGTCATATTCAACAGCGTTTAAGAAATATATTACCTTCAACAGTGTTATCTTGTGATCAAGCCTTCAATGTTTTGTGATTATTGGTGTCGTAAAAATGTTAGCTAACGGTTTAGCAATTAGCAAGTTTGACATTTCATTTGAAAATATTACTGTTATCTGCTTTTGATAAGCGGTTTAGCAAAAAAATACGTCCCGTATTATCTGTATACGGCCCCCAGTTATTGGGCACCTTACTATTTTGTTCAATTACAAGATATATCCGTTTAATTTTGTTGAAAAAAGAGACACCAACCACGTACCCGAAGTGTTTACTAGATAGTTGACTAGTTGGCTAGTCTTCCGGTAAAAAATAATGACTTGCCTGTCAACTTTTCATTGCGTAGCCCGGTGCGCCCTCTTGTGGACTCTTAAAAAATGGTTCTTCACCAACATATTCAGTGTTGTAACCAAATTAAATATGAGTATTAATAATTTACATCAAATACACTTTAATTTCAGTTATGTGCATTAACATAAAACAATGAAAACACTGTTGGAGTTTGTGTTGCAGAGGTGCACTTGGAAAGTAAAGGAAGAAATACACAAGATGGGTTCAATAAATATATATATTATATTTTAGACATTTATTTTTTTGAACAAATAAATAATTTCATATGAACACAAACAAAACAAACTATTAAATCTCGACCTCCATCCCTATATTGTCACAAAAATCACAATAAAAATCCAGCTCCACCGCTACCTCTTGATCCCACTGCACACACCTGCAGTGGAACCAGTGCTGGCAGAAGTCACAGCACACCCATGGCACCTCGGATCTACACTCCTGAGAGGAGCTTGCAGGCGGATCACGCTCCCCGCAGCGAGCACAGCAGGTGGTGTCTTCTTTTATAAAAAATTAAATAATAATACAAATTGATTAATATGGTTTTGCAAAATGTAGAAGTTCTTCAACAACAATAGTAATTGATACAACTGAGAGAGCGAGAAAAACAGATTATGAAGTACCTGAGAGTGGTGCCATGGGTGGTGTGACAGATGTGACCGGTGTAGCTTTTCTCTTCCTTTTCTGTGCTGCAGTTTGAGAAAAAGTGGTGTTAGACAGAGCATGTTGCATAAAAACCCTTTTAAACTTTTTTACATCAATACCTCTGGAGGAAGCTGCAGAGGTTTTGGAGGAGGCGGAGATGACTTGAGGGCTGGTGCTATGTACTGTAGATATGTAAAGATATATATATATATTTTTTACATTGCTGTTTTATAAAACAGATAACAAACAGTCATTTTTTCGTAATTTAACATGTGTTTACCTGTGGAGGTGGCGGTATTCAAATTGCAGGGGGCAGGGACACCAGACGAGGCTGCAATGGTGGTGTGACCAGGGGAGACGGAGGAGGCAGTTGGTCCAGAGGAGGCCGTGTTGGTGGTGACAGACATGGGGGGTGGTGTGCATTGGGGTGGTGGTGGACAAAACCGCCGACGATGGCTTGGAGGAGCTGGTGTTTGTAACGGTGGGGTTGAGGGGCCGACGATGGTGTGGCCGGGAGAGTAGGCATGTGGCCTTCTTCTGCAGCTGGGGACTCCGGCGGCTCCTACAGGTGTTGCACACTGGGAGGCACTGGCAGTGGTGATGCAGCTGTCAGGAGTGGTTCCAGCAGGGGGTCCAGCAGAGGCGATGGCGTCAATGGTCTCATCCATGGCAGACCTCTCCTGTGCCCTCTGTGTTCTGAGGGCTGCCCGACGCTCTTTCTCCTCTGCCCTGGCCCTCTCCTTCTCACCCCTCTCCTGCCACTGGCGCGTGTATTCCTCCCTGGTGAGGCATGTGGCGACCACAGGGAGTCTTCTGTATCGGTCCAGCCGATACTTCAGGACAGTAAGGATGTGCCCCAGGTCCTTCGCTATCAGCCCCCCCTCTATTAGGGGGTGCTCTTCTAGAGCTAGGGATAGGACTGGAGCAGCGGCTGGGACTGGGGCAGGGGCTGAGGGTCCTCCTGTGGTCGCTGGGGAGGAGGTGCTGATGGATGGCACAGTGCTGCTGGTTTCAGTAGAGGCGGTGTTGGGATCCGGTAGGGTCCGAGACGGCATTAAACGGGACCCTTCAATGGCTGAAGGGTCAAAAGGGAAGAGGTCACACTTCTTAAACCCTTCCACCACATAGCGCATGTCCTTGCATCGCTGGTACGAGTAGCGGAATACTCTGACAAATTCTGATTTGTTTACCATATAGGAGTGGGGGGGGGGGGGCCTCCCAGGGGGGGCCTCCCAGGGGGGGCCTCCCAGTGTGTAGTGGCCACCGGGGAAACACTTGGGGTAGATGATAAACGGGGGGATGTCCTCCCCAGTTGCGTTGAAGCAGGCCAGCACTGTGATGTGCTCCTTGGTCCCCGGAGCCTGCTGGTACACGTGTTTTGCGCCCCGGGGAGCCAGCACTTTGTGCCTGCTCTGGTCGCTACGAAACCCAGACTCATCGCAGTTATAGATTTGTCTGGGTTTCTCCCTCAACCCACTCTCCTCCAAGTGCTTCTCATAAGAAGTGAAGAAGGTGTCCATCGTCGGACGTGTGGCACACTCAGCTCTCCCCCTATCCAGGGTGTCCGGCCTCCTCATGCTTAGGTTCTTGTGCCTCCTCCTGAACATTTCCCACCACCTCTTCCCCAGTGGTGGGATTGTTTCCCCTGGGTGCCGAAACCTACAATAGAATAGAATATATAATTGTCCATCCAGGATGAAAATGTTTGTTTTGGCATCACCATACACATCCACATTTACATCACACACATTGATAACAGTCAGTCCAGCATTCTACATACATAAACCTGCGTATTTTGTCGGCGTATTTCATCAGCCTCTGTCTGGTGAAGGGGAACCCATGGCTGGCGCAGTAGATACAGTACTGCACCAGAGACTTTTCATCCTCTGGTGCAAGCAATGTGGGTGGGCCACTGCGACAACCATGGGTCACCCGGCCGCTCAGCCTGTCCGCCAGGGTCTGCCGAGGTACACCATGCACCTTGGTAGATAAGAAAAGAAAACTGTTACTAGCAGATAAAATTCACATACACATGGTAATCTCCTAAAAACAAAAGATGCCTAACCTTGGCAGCCTGGCGGATAGCCATCCCTGCCCCGCAGTCCTCCATGGCATGGAACATGTCCACCTCACTCCACTGCTTCCTCTTGACTTTCTCCATGCTGCAGTGGTAAATACATGTAGCTAAATAACTTGGCATACTATACACATTTTAGAAAGATAACTCAATCTGAATATGTATAAACATTTACATTTCAAAGCTAAGGCATTGAAAGGTGATGAAAGTTTTCACAATAACTGAAAGTGTACCCACGTTTTTTGTTTGATGTTATCTGTAATGAAAATTAGTGTCCCAATTAGTGTAATATTGATGCATACATTGTACCATTTAACTAAATACTGCCTCTATGTAGCTGTTGTAAGATGAAATATAGCCAACAGTGATAGGTGTCGAAAAGTTCATGGTTCAAAGTTCCAAATACATTTTTTGCAGATTGTGCAAAACGCCTCCGTCAGAGGACTCCAATTTTGATACGGTAAAGCTTGACAACATGCAGCTGTTTTCGTGATATGTATTATCTAACACTTACAATTTCTTTCCTTTTTGCTTACTTAGCAGTTCTATCAACATTTAGCAACTAAGATAGCAACATTAGAAAATCCATTAGCTATATTTCAGAGGTAAAAAGTTGGATATTAAATTAGGTGTGGTCTGTCGCGCAGTCGAATTTTACAATATGCAGCGTGTTCCACAAAATGTGTACATATAACTTTTTTGAAAACTCTCAAAACCTAACTTAACTTACATAAATTGCACTGAAAATCGGTGGTCAGCTAGCTAAAAGGGTGTCGTTAGTCACAAAACTTACCGTTATTTTTCAGTCCATTTAAATGTTGAGCTCGAGGTGATTCAGTCCTCCAACCGCTAGAAAGTGTCCGAGGTCAGGGGGTGTCTGATGTTTGGGGAAAATTAGCTAGCTAGCTAGGTTACATGCTGATATTGATTTTGGTATTATTGTGTGTAGTTACGGCCAGCCAGCCCATAGAGAGAGCATAGCATTGCATTGTGGATTTTGTAGTCGACTTGAGCTGCGTCCCCTGGTATCATATAAACACACATAAAACATAAAAGAATGCATAGAATTGCGGGAAATTAACTTTAAAACTGCAACATTTTCTCTCCACCAACAAGGGTGTCAACAGTTTGGTTTCGCATGTGTTGCGAGGTGGGGGTTTGTTACGACGCAGATAAATTACATTATCCATCGGGGCCTTTGCCACCAATTACATTTGTGCGACCGGACCTTCTCAAATAGTACTTGAGTACCCCTGGTCTATACTTAGTGAGTGGCTGTCTGGCTGACACATTCGATTTTATTTTATTTTAGGGGCGTGGGAGAAACTGCCAGTGGACACAGTGCCCTTCGCTCCCGCTTGAACGGCGTAGCAAGTACACTACATTACCAAAAGTATGTGGACACCTGCTCGTCAAACATCTCATTACAAAATCATGGGCATTAATATGGAGTTGGTCCCCCCCTTTGCTGCTAGTTTACATACACCTTAGCCAAATACATTTAAACTCAGTTTTTCACAATTCCTGACATGTAATCCTAGTTAAAATTCCCTGTCTTAGGTCAGTTAGGATCACCACTTTATTTTAAGAATGTGAAATGTCAGAATAATAGTAGAGATAATTATTTATTTCAGCTTTTATTTCTTTCATCACATTCCCAGTGGGTCAGAAGTTTACATACACTCAATTAGTATTTGGTAACATTGCCTTTAAATTGTTTAACTTGGGTCAAACGTTTCGGGTAGCCTTCCACAAGCTTCCCACAATAAGTTGGGTGAATTTTGGCCCATTCCTCCTGACAGAGCTGGTGTAACTGAGTCAGGTTTGTAGGCCTCCTTGCTCGCACACGCTTTTTCAGTTCTGCCCACAAATGTTCTATAGGATTGAGGTCAGGGCTTTGTGATGGCCACTCCAATACCTTGACTTTGTTGTCCATTTTGCCTCAACTTTGGAAGTATGCTTGGGGTCATTGTCCATTTGGAAGACCCATTTGCGACCAAGCTTTTTAACTTCCTGACTGATGTCTTGAGATGTAGCTTCAATATATCCACATACATTTTCCTTCCTCATGATGCCATCTATTTTGTGAAGTGCACCAGACCCTCCTGCAGCAAAGCACCCCCACAGCATGATGCTGCCACCCCCGTGCTTCACGGTTGGGATGGTGTTCTTCGGCTTGCAAGCAGCCCCCTTTTTCCTCCAAACATAACGATGGTCATTATGGCCAAACAGTTCTATTTTTGTTTAATCAGACCAGAGGACATTTCTCAAAAAAGTACGATCTTTGTCCCCATGTGCAGTTGCAAACCGTAGTCTGGCATTTTTTATGGCGGTTTTGGAGCAGTGACTTCTTCCTTGCTGAGCGGCCTTTCAGGTTGTTGATATAGGACTACTAGGTGTTGCTCGGTGGAGGGGAAAGTAGCAGAGACAGATTCCTAGATCTATGTATCCCACTGTAAGACTATTCTAACTCAGAGGAGAAAGATGACATCGCCACTGCGGAGCATTGTTTTTGTGTTTGTGTCTGTGTGTTTTTGCAGTGAATCTCAACTTCCCTATTGGTAAGATGCTAGACGGACACACTGCAACAGACTACTAGGACCACTGCAACAGACTACTAGGAGGAACCCGACGACCTAGAGATAAGGGAGCTGAGGATGCTGGAGATGACAAGGATCAGGTGATGGGGAGACGATGTTAAGAGGAATGATACTGATGAGCTACGTGTTCTGGGTGATTCCCTCATTGGAAGGACAGACTGACATACCTCCAAGAACTTCAAGATCTTCCAGATTTTCAAGAAGCACCTTACTAGCACACCATTCAGTTCTATGTATTTGTAGGGTTTACTTAATAGAAATTGGGGAGTATATTAGAAATTGGTATTAAGAATAATTGGTAAACATGATAATTTGTCATACAGTAAATGCTTATATGGATTTCTTGGATTAGAAATGAAATCAATTAAACTGTTATGTTTTGTCTTCTAGTGAGGTAAACACAGATGGTGTCTTGATGCATAGCAGGGATAATTTGGCCTACAATGGTGTGTACCTAAATAAAAATAAACAACCTATGAACCGGATGAAGATGAATATCAGAGGCGTTGAAGACATTTCTGTAAGCACCACTTCTACATGCAACTTGAAGCTATCAAATGATTTTCTCATGTTTTTATATCAAGAGAGTGGGACAGGAGTCCACCATTGAGTGAGAATGGAGAAATATATGTTCAAAGGCAACATTTCTTATGTTGTGGACATAATGGTTGGCAAATGGACAAGACAATGGGTTGTAGGGAAGGTGGTGACTCGGATGAGACATTGTAGTTGTGACATTGTCATGGGCAGGTCATTTTGAAATATGAAGTTGTCTGAAGAACATAATGGAGAGACGCCAGAAGATTTAAGTGCTGGGAGAAAAAAGGGGTTGCTTAGCTGTGTTAATAAAAATTTGGATTTATCTAAATTTGCTAATTTGGCCAATAGGTACAGTGAGGGAAAAATGTATTTGATCCCCTGCTGATTTTGTATGTTTGCCCACTGACAAAGAAATGATCAGTCTATACGCATGTCAAACATTTTATAAATTGATTTGCATTTTAATGAGGGAAATAAGTATTTGACCCCCTCTCAATCAGAAAGATTTCTGGCTCCCAGGTGTCTTTTCTACAGGTAACGAGCTGAGATTATGAGCACACTTTTAAAGGGAGTGCTCCTAATCTCAGCTTGTTACCTGTATAAAAGACACCTGTCCACAGAAGCAATCAGATTCCAAACTCTCCACCATGGCCAAGACTAAAGAGCTCTCCAAGGATGTCAGGGACAAGATTGTAGACCTACACAAGGCTGGAATGGGCTACAAGACCATTGCCAAGCAGCTTGGTGAGAAGGTGACAACAGTTGGTGCGATTATTCGCAAATGGAAGAAACACAAAATAACTGTCAATCTCCCTCGGCCTGGGGCTCCATGCAAAATCTCACCTCGTGGAGTTGCAATGATCATGAGAATGGTGAGGAATCAGCCCAGAACTACACTGGATGATCTTGTCAATGATCTCAAGGCAGCTGGGACCATAGTCACCAAGAAAACAATTGGTAACACTACGCCGTGATGGACTGAAATCCTGCAGCGCCCGCAAGGTCCCCCTGCTCAAGAAAGCACATATACAGGGCCATCTGATGTTTGCCAATGAACATCTGAATGATTCAGAGAAGAACTGGGTGAAAGTGTTGTGGTCAGATGAGACCAAAATCGAGCTCTTTGGCATCAACTCAACTCGCCGTGTTTGGAGGAGGAGGAATGCTGCCTATGACCCCAAGAACACCATCCCCACCGTTAAACATGAAGGTGGAAACATTATGCTTTGTGGGTGTTTTTCTGCTAATGGGACAGGACAACTTCACCGCATCAAAGGGACGATGGACGGGGCCATGTACCGTCAAATTTTGGGTGAGAACCTCCTTCCCTCAGCCAGGGCATTGAAAATGGGTCGTGGATGGGTATTCCAGCATGACAATGACCCAAAACACACGGCCAAGGCAACAAAGGAGTGGCTCAAGAAGAAGCACATTAAGGTCCTGGAGTGGCCTAGCCAGTCTCCAGACCTTAATCCCATAGAAAATCTGTGGAGGGAGCTGAAGGTTTGAGTTGCCAAACGTCAGGCTCGAAACCTTAATGACTTGGAGAAGATCTGCAAAGAGGAGTGGAACAAAATCCCTCCTGAGATGTGTGCAAACCTGGTGGCCAACTACAAGAAACGTCTGACCTCTGTGATTGCCAACAAGGGTTTTGCCACCAAGTACTAAGTCATGTTTTGCAGAGGGGTCAAATACTTATTTCCCTCATTAAAATGCAAATCAATTTATAACATTTTTGACATGCGTTTTTCTGGATTTGTTTGTTGTTATTCTGTCTCTCACTGTTCAAATAAACCTACCATTAAAATTATAGACTGATCATGTCTTTGTCAGTGGGCAAACGTACAAAATCAGCAGGGGATCAAATACTTTTTTCCCTCACTGTATATACACTGCTAAATTAATAGTATTAAGAATGCATTGAGATAATGATCTGTATTTATTATCAGGATGAGGAAAGTCATAATAGAATTATGGATGTTTATACTGTATGTTAATATAAGTGTACATTCTGACAGTTGTAATGGGTGATAAAATTAAGGGTTTTAAATTTGAGTGATAGGACCAAGTGAATCAATAAGAATGGTCATTCTAAATTTGGTTGAGTTAAGTAATTTGGTTTTGGGTTATAATTTATAAGATGACTGAGTGATTTAAGTAAATCATTAGTATGTATTAGTATAAATATTTTCAAGATGAAGGATATTGCTTGTACAATTGAGAACTATCTTATATAGGTATTAGGTTAAAACAGTGATACATTATGGTAATGTCTTAAGATTGTTGTGTGAACCAGGTTAAAGTTAGTAGATAAGCGATTCTGGGCGCCGCACAGTCTGAATACCAAGGGATTCCATTATGTCGAGGGAGATTACTGAGGTTGATTTTATAATGATTGATGGACATGATATACTGACTTGGGTACAGGGTAAGAACATCAGAGAAGAGAGTGCCCACTGATGGTTAACAGATGTGTTGAAGAAACGTGTAATCGAAGCTATATAAGCTGAGATATGTTCTTTATTCAGTAGTTTGGGAATGGCAAGAGGCAAAGCACTGTCTGTTTGTTATGCGAACCATGGTACCTATTAAATATTTATATGAACTCCCCAGCTAAGTGTTAAATATCTTCTTGCGTCATGAATTACTTGATACCCGAGAAACTCATCATAACACTGGCCTACAAACAATACCCCATAATGTCGAAGTGAATTAAATGTCTTGAGTCAATAAGTATTCAACCCCTTTGTTATGGCAAGCTTAAATAAGTTCAGGAGTAAATATTTGCTTTACAAGTCACATAATAAGTTGCATGGACTCACTCTGTGTGCAATAATAGTGTTTGATATTGTTTTTTTTGCCTCATCTATGTACCTCACACATACAATTAAAGTGCATTCGGAAAGTATTCAGACCCCTTGACTTTTTCCACATTTTGTTATGGTACAGCCTTATTCTAAAATTGATAAATATGTTTTTCCCCTCATCAATCTACACACAATACCCCATAATGACAAAGCAAAAACAGGTTGTTGTTTTTTTATACATTTTTGCAAATGTATTAAAAATAAAAAACAGAAATACCTTATTTACATAAGTATTCAGACCCTTTGCTATGAGACTCAAAATGTAGATCAGGTGCATCTTGTTTCCATTGATCATCCTTGAGATGTTTATACAACTTGATTGGAGTCCACCTGTGGTAAATTCAATTGATTGGACATGATTTGGAAAGGCACACACCTGTCTATATAAGGTACCACAGTACACAGTGCATGTCAGAGCAAAAAACAAGCCATGAGGTTGAAGGAATTGTCCATGAATTGTCCAACTGCTGGGCCTCCGACCGCAAGGCACTACAGAGGGTAGTGCGTACGGCCCAGTACATCACTGGGGCCAAGCTTCCTGCCATCCAGGACCTCTATATCAGGCGGTGTCAGAGGAAGGCCCTCAAAATTGTCAAAGACTCCAGCCACCCTAGTCATAGACTGTTCTCTCTGCTACCGCACGGCAAGCGGCCAAGTCTAGGTCCAAAAGGCTTCTCAACAGCTTCTACCCCCAAGCCATAAGACTCCTGAACAGCTTATCATGGCTACCCGGACTATTTGCACTGCCCCCCCCACCCCATCCCCCTTTTTGACTCTGCTGCTTCTCTGTTTATTATTTATGCATAGTCACTTTAACTCTACCCACATGTACATATTACCTCAATTACCTCGACTAGCCGGTGCCCCCGCACATTGACTCTGCACCGGTACACCCCTGTATACAGTGGGGGAAAAAAGTATTTAGTCAGCCACCAATTGTGCAAGTTCTCCCACTTAAAAAGATGGGAGAGGCCTGTAATTTTCATCATAGGTACACATCAACTATGACAGACAAATTGAGAATTTTTTTTCCTGAAAATCACATTGTAGGATTTTTAATCAGTATAAACTTGTTATCAGTATAAAAAGACACCTGTCCACAACCTCAAACAGTCACACTCCAAACTCCACTATGGCAAAGACCAAAGAGCTGTCAAAGGACACCAGAAACAAAATTGTAGACCTGCACCATGCTGGGAAGACTGAATCTGCAATAGGTAAGCAGCTTGGTTTGAAGAAATCAACTGTGGGAACAATTATTAAGAAATGGAAGACATACAAGACCACTGATAATCTCCCTCGATCTGGGGCTCCATGCAAGATCTCACCCCGTGGGGTCAAAATGATCACAAGAACGGTGAGCAAAAATCCCAGAACCACACGGGGGGACCTAGTGAATGACCTGCAGAGAGCTGGGACCAAAGTAACAAAGCCTACCATCAGTAACACACTACGCCACCAGGGACTCAAATCCTGCAGTGCCAGACGTGTCCCCCTGCTTAAGCCAGTACATGTCCAGGCCCGTCTGAAGTTTGCTAGAGTGCATTTGGATGATCCAGAAGAGGATTGGGAGAATGTCATATGGTCAGATGAAACCAAAATATAACTTTTTGGTAAAAACTCAACTCGTCGTGTTTGGAGGACAAAGAATGCTGAGTTGCATCCAAAGAACACCATACCTACTGTGAAGCATGGGGGTGGAAACATCATGCGAATGAATGAATGGGGCCATGTATCGTGAGATTTTAAGTGAAAACCTCCTTCCATCAGCAAGGGCATTGAAGATGAAACGTGGCTGGGTCTTTCAGCATGACAATGATCCCAAACACACCGCCCGGGCAATGAAGGAGTGGCTTCTTAAGAAGCATTTCAAGGTCCTGGAGTGGCCTAGCCAGTCTCCAGATCTCAACCCCATAGAAAATCTTTGGAGGGAGTTGAAAGTCTGTGTTGCCCAGCGACAGCCCCAAAACATCACTGCTCTAGAGGAGATCTGCATGGAGGAATGGGCCAAAATACCAGCAACAGTGTGTGAAAACCTTGTGAAGACTTACAGAAAACGTTTGACCTGTGTCATTGCTAACAAAGGGTATGTAACAGAGTATTGAGAAACCTTTGTTATTGACCAAATACTTATTTTCCACCATAATTTGCAAATAAATTCATAAAAAATCCTACAATGTGATTTTCTGGAGAAAAAAAATCTCATTTTGTCTGTCATAGTTGACGTGTACCTATGATGAAAATTACAGGCCTCTCTCATCTTTTTAAGTGGGAGAACTTGCACAATTGGTGGCTGACTAAATACTTTTTTCCCCCACTGTATAGCCTCCCTACTGTTATTTTATTTTACTGCTGCTCTTTAGTTATTTGCTTTTATTTATTTTTTGCTTAACTCTTTTTTTATTTGTTTTACTTTGCATTGTTGGTTAAGGGCTTGTAAGTAAGCATTTCACTGTAATGTCTACACCTGTTGTATTTGGCGCATGTGGCAAATACAATTTGATTTGACTTGATTTGAAGCTCCGAGACAGGATTGTGTCGAGGCACAGATCTGGGGAAGGGTACAAAAACAATTCTGCAGCATTGGCGATCCCCAAGAACACAGTGGCCTTCATCATTCTTAAATGGAAGAAGTTTGGAACCACCAAGACTCTTCCTAGAGGTGGCCGCCCGGCAAAACTGAGCAATCAGGGAGGGGCCTTGGTCAGGGAGGTGACCAAGAACCCGATGGTCACTCTGACAGAGCTCCAGAGTTCCTCTGTGGAGATGGGAGAACCTTCCAGAAGGACAACCATCTCTGCAGCACTCCACCAATCAGGCCTTTATGGTAGAGTGGCCAGACGGAAGCCACTCCTCAGTAAAAGGCACGTGACAGCCCGCTTGGAGTTTGCCAAACGGCACCTAAAGACTCTCAGACCATGAGAAACAAAATTCTCTGGTCTGATGAAACCAAGATTGAACTCTTTGTGCTGAATGCCAAGCTTCACGTCAGGAGGAAACCTGGCACCATCCCTACGGTGAATCATGGTGGTGGCAGCATCATACTGTGGGGATGTTTTTCAGCGGCAGGGACTGGGAGACTAGTCAGGATCGAGGGAAAGATGAACGGAGGAAAGTACAAAGAGATCCTTGATGAAAACCTGCTCCAGAGCGCTCAGGACCTCTGACTGGGGCGAAGGTTCACCTTCCAACAGGACAACGACCCTAAGCACACAGCCAAGATAACGCAGGAGTGGCTTCGGGACAAGTCTCTGAATGTCCTTGAGTGGCCCAGCGAGAGTCCGGACTTGAACCCGATCGAACATCTCGGGAGAGACGTGAAAATAGCTGTGCAGCGACGCTCCCCATCCAACCTGACAGAGCTTGAGAGGATCTGCAGAGAAGAATGGGAGAAACTCCCTAAATATTTACATTTACATTTTAGTTAGCTAGCAGACGCTCTTATCCAGAGCGACTTACAGTTAGTGAGTGCATACATTTTTCATACTGGCCCCCCGTGAGAAACGAACCCACAACCCTGCCGTTGCATGCGCCATGCTCTACCAACTGAGCTACAGGGGACTAAATACAGGTGGGCCAAGCTTGTAGCGTAATACCCAAGAAGACTCAAGGCTGTAATTGCTGCCAAAGTTGCTTCAGCAAAGTACTGAGTAAAGGGTCTGAATACTTATGTAAATGTCATATTTCAGTTGTTGTTGTTTTTATTTGCAGAAATTTCAAAAAAAAAAAAACTTGTTTTTGCTTTGTCATTATGGGGGTATTGTGTGTTGATTGATGAGTGGGAAAAAAAAAACAATTTAATCAATTTTAGAATAAGGCTGCAATGTAACAAAATTTGGAAAAAGTCAAAGGATCTGAATACTTTCCGAACGCACTGTATCTTTAAGGTCCCTCAGTCGAGCAGTGAATTTCAAACACATATTCAACCACAAAGACCAGGGAGGTTTTCCAATGCCTCACAAAGAAAGGCACCTATTGGTAGATGGGTAAAAAAGCAAAACAGACATTGAATATTCCTTTGAGCACGGTAAAGTTATTAATTACACTTTGGATGGTGTATCAATACACCCAGTCACTACAAAGATATAGCCGTCCTTCCTAACTCAGTTGCCGGAGACTAAGGAAACTTCTCAGGGATTTCACCATGAGGCCAATGGTGACTTTAAAACAGTTACAGAGTTTAATGGCTATGATATGAGAAAACTGAGGATGGATCATCAACATTGTAGTTACTCCACAATACTAACCTAATTGACAAAGGGAAAAGAAGGAAGCCTGTACAGAATAAAACATATTTCATAACATGCATCCTGTTTGCAACAAGGCACTGAAATATTACTGCAAAAAACTGTGGCAAAGCAATGCACTTCTTTTCCTGAATACAAAGTGTTTGTTTGGGGCAAGTCCAATACAAAACATTTCTGAGTACCACTCTCCATATTTTCAAGCATAGTGGTGGCTGTATCGTGTAATCGTTAAGGACAGGGACGTTTTTCAGGATAAAAATGTAAGTCGCTCTGGATAAGAGCGTCTGCTAAATGACGTAAATGTAAATGTGAATGGAGCTAAGCGCAAGCAAAATCCTAGAGGAAAACCTGGTTCAGTCTGCTTTCCACCAGACACTGGGAGATGAATTCAACTTTCAGCAGGACAATACCCTAAAACACAAGGCCAAATCTACACTGGAGTTGCTTACCAAGAAGAATGAATGTTCCTGAGTGGCCAAGTTACAGTTTTGAGTTAAATCTACATGAAAATCTATGGCAAGACCTGAAAATGGTTGTCTAGCAATGATCAACAGCCAATTTGACAGAGCTTGAAGAATTTTGAATATGAAAAATGGTTAAGTGGTGTGGAATGCATAGGCCTGATCTGGGAGATCCTATATAGGGTGTGGACAGGGTTTGTTTGAGGGGGTCTCGGCTGGTTAGGCTGGGGGTGGGGATGTGGCTGGTGATGCTGTGGTCTGAGTGTAGGTCCTCTTGGAGTGGGTTCTCTTGGTGCAGGTCCTTCGGGAGGGGGTCTCGCAAGTCTGGGAGGGTGTCTCGCTGGTCTGGGCGGGGTGTCCGTTGCTCTGTTGCTCCTGTGTGAGGTGCTGGGGCTGCGGTTGAGGGTGACGTCCATCAGGGTCCTGGCAAAAGTTGGGATTGCTGCCTTGTAGAGGTGGACCTGGTCTTAAAGGCTGTTCAAGTCCAGGGTGTAGTGGTGGGCCAGCTAGACATTAGATTTTGAGGCACAGTCCCGGGACATTCTTGCATTCCCCTGTATGGTGGCAGGGTGAAAGTATTTTCGTGGTAGCAGGATGGAGATGACCACTCGTGTGTTAGGGAATGTGTAAGAAGCTTTTTCAATCACTCTATCACACACAAACACACACACACAGTGTCTGTATTCTTTGTCGAATCGAATCAGCAGAGGGCAGTGTTTACCAACCTACGAAAAGGCTAGAGGCCCTTATATTATGATAAAGATTAGGCCTCAAGCCCACTATCCCTTGAACTATCCCTGTATAAAACATTATTCACATACAGTAAGCTTTTTGTTATTTTTGATTTACGTGAAATACTCTTCTTGTACATGATCTCAAACGGGTCATGATGCTATAGTTAATGAGAAATTATGCATTCTAAAACTCGGCCTACATTTCATTTTTGGGTGCTCTTGTTTACATTTTCATAATCGGTTTACAGGTTATCGTGTCTCTCCGAAGCTGCAGCGCTTTTGGACAGGGCAGGGACAGCACCATACAGATAGAATCCAGTATAGAATACGATTCTATTTCTATGGACAACACCAAAGATGTTATATTTGTGACAACACTGAGGTGAGTGTTCTTGTGAGGTCACCATATTCAGTGATGCTCGCGGTGGTATCTAGTGACCACCCACACGTAGCAGTAGCTATTTTGCCGCTAGTAGCCGGATGAATTTGGGGGAGTGCCTGGTTTGAAAGTAGCAAACTGCCGTCGTTAGCGGGAAGGAGGCGGTTCTAGTCCTCGGCTAGCACGAGAGAAGACCCGCCTCATCTGTAGAATGAACGCTGCCAGTCTGTGGGAACGTTCCGACAGTTCTTATTATACCTCAGTGGTTCCAACAGGCTCCTTGGCTTTGGTAAACATGTTAGAGAGTTATCTCACAGCTTGATGACTACGTATGGATGGAAACTTGACGGTAAATGACACCACAAATCAACGTATTTATATTAGTGGTAGCCTACTATGGCGGGGATGGAATCGCAGTTATGCCAACGCTGAACTTTCATTCGATGTTCTATGCGGAGATAACGTTAACAAAGAACCCTCGCTCCAGCTAGCCAAAGCTAACGTTAATCAGACAGATTTAAAACAGTCATGGCGGAAATTCACTAATCGTTGTTGTCTTTGTATTGTTTTTAATTATGTTTTATCGTTTCGATTTCTCGATAGTGTATTTTGACAAACGACGTTAATCAATTGCTATTTTAATAGTTAAGCTGGGGTAGCTAGCTAGCTGCTAACTAGCTGGCTAGCCGCCATCAAGCAGAAGAGTGTCGCTATCACTGTAACGTTAGCTAGATAGCTAGCTAAATGCGCAGTCGGACATGGAACGATGTCGGTGATGCCTGTGAGCAAGTTAACGCAAAAGTAACGTTTCTCCACAGATTTAAAAAACAAAAGGGTTCGTCTGTTAGCTAACTACGTTAATGTGTAAAATGGTGTTTACTAGTTGATGAGACAGTTTACATTGATTGATGACAGAACTAGTTAACGTTAAATGTAAAGCAAGCACTGGCTAGTTCACCTCTGTAAAATTTTCAATAATATTGTTTGTCGTAGCTAAGGCCGGTGTGGTAAACTAAAAGCCTTGAGTTGTCAGCAGCCAGTCAAGTGTATGTAGGCTGTAGCTATGCTCAGATGTAACACATTATTTTCTCTACAAAGCTCCAACATTAATCCAAGCAGAGACGATGAATATGAGTCAGTCTCCTCTCTAGCCCAGTTAGCTGCCATTCGTTTTCCCATTAGACAGCTCTGCAAACGTTATATTGTCAAAATACATTCGTTAATCACCAAATGTGGAGTTTCTTTGAGTAACTATTGTAATTTACTGCTGTCACGCCCGGTAGGTACTTCCGAAAAAGGTCTAAATAAAAATGTACAAGTAACCGAAAAAAATTGTCTGGAAAGAATTGATGGTATTGTTTTTTGTAAGTGTAACGTTACATGCGCCAAATCCACATATTCGTTAAGATTACTGTAAAAACGTCACCTATATTGCCTACTTAATCTGATTACATGAAATATTATTGCATTCCGTGTAGCATGTGTGAAACAACCGGTTGATAAGACATTAATACTGTTGTAGGTGATAAAATCAATGATCTTTCGGGATACTGTACGGCTGCAGTAATTAGTCACATTATTAGTGATTTTAATGGAAGTACTGAAGAGGTGGAAGTACGTGCACACTTGGTAAAAAAACAAACAATAAAGATTATTTCCAGACAATACATTTTTTTTGTGTTGCTTATGTTTTATTAACACCTTTTTTGGAAGTACATACCGGGCGTAAAGGCAGTAAATTACTAGTTGCTCAGCGAAACTCCATATTTGGTGAGTAACGAACGTATTTTGACATAACACTTGCAGAGCTGTCTAATGGGAAAATGAATGGTAGCTAAATGGGCTAGAGAGGAGACTCATCGTATTAATTATCTCCTCCTCTGCCCAGATACTGGTTCAGACTACACATAGCTAGCAGATTGTAACGGGCTAATGTGTTGCTCCATCAGCTGTTATATGTTAGGTACTGTTTGGCATAAGACAGCAAATTTACGACCAACCTTAACTTTATTATTTGCCACATGTGCCGAATACAACAGGTGTAGACATTACAGTGAAATGCTTACTTACAAGCCCTTAACCAACAATGCAAAGTAAAACAAATAAAAAAAGTGTTAAGCAAAAAAAATTAAAGCAAATAACTAAAGAGCAGCAGTAAAATAAAAAACAGTAGGGAGGCTATATACAGGGGGGTACCTCAATGTGCGGGGGCACCGGCTAGTTAATATGTACATGTGGGTAGAGGCACACTTCCTCAATTCCCAACTTGGATGACAGCCAAAGTCTAGTTGCAGGGGTTTCATTTGAATTTAGAAAATGCTCTGTTATTAAATAAAATAAATGTTTTGCTCCAAATAAGTTATCAGTGTTCTCTATTTCAAATCTTCTCTCATTTATCGAGACAGGTGAGTGTCATCATGACATGCAGCACTTTGGAATGGACACCCACCTGTCCCAATCAATGAGAGACGATTTAAAATAGACAAGATGGCGGCGTACACGTTGTAGCTCAGTTGGTAGAGCATGGTGTTTGCAACGCCAGGGTTGTGGGTTCGATTCCCACGGGGGGCCAGTATGAAAATGTATGCACTCACTAACTGTAAGTCGCTCTGGATAAGAGCGTCTGCTAAATGACTAAAATGTTGGATTACTTAATGGAGCAAAAAATGGATTCAGTTTAATAACGGAGCATTTTCTAAAATTAAAACTAACCCCCTGCAACTAGACATGGATGTTTAGAAGACAGTCTGTCTTCCAAATTGGGAATTGAGGAAGTATCGACAAGTTAAGGTCCGTCGTAAATTCTCTGTGCTACGCCAAACAGTACCTATCTAATAACGCCTATCAGCCAGCTGGAATAAATAGGCTATATTTTTAATAGCTAGATTGCACCACAAGCTAGTGAAACTACTGTAGTATTATGTGTATGTCCTGTGTGTTATGATATTTAGTTACCTAGCAGGACACTGTTTTTTTTTGCTGTGTACTGTAAAGCTTGAGAACTGTCTGCCATTTGATCACCATGACAAGGCACAGATCTTTTTTTTATTTTTTATAACCTTTATTTAACTAGGCAAGTCAGTTAAGAACAAATTCGTATTTACAATGACGGCCTACACCGGCCAAACCCGGACGACGCTGGGCCAATTGTGCACCGCCCTATGGGACTCCCAATCACGGCCGGTTGTGATACAGCCTGGAATCGAACCAGGGGGTCTGTAGTGACCCCTCAAGCACTGAGATGCAGTACCTTAGACCGCTGTGCCACTTGATATATAAATACTGAAAATTGACAGTAGGCTACATTCAGTCTGTAGTTTCTACTGCTTTTTAAAAAACAATTTTAAACAGACATTCCTCTCAAACCTTTCTTTGCAGTCAGTGATGGCATTTTACCTGTTAAGTCATGAATTCTAGATTTTTTTTACCCCCCCACAAGTAAACCAGTTTGCCCCTTTACCCCTGAATTTCATTGCTATACTGATCTCGGCTGTCCCTGCTTCTTTCCCCCTGCAGTGACACTGGATCTCTGCTGGCAGTGTGTGGCCTGTCGTTGCCTGCAGAGTGAAGCTTGGTGCCTGGAGCTGAGTCTAGCTCTTTCCCCCTCCCTTCTGGTGGCTCCTTATACTGGATTGCGGCTGTACCCTGTGTCTTGCAGGATGGATGGTGTGGATCTAAAGGGTCTCGTGTGTCGGCAGCGCTCCCTGTTCTGTGACAGTGTTCTGTTCTTTTCCATTTACAAAAGAACACCCCCCATCCTCCACACAGACTCTGAGCCCTCTATACATACTAACTGTTTTTAAGCAAGTCACACAGGTAGGAATAGGAGAGGGAGATCTGCAAAACAAGCTCCTGTTTATTTGGTCAGTGATTTTTCTTTTTTTACCACATAGATTTCAGTTTCTTTCCAAAGCCTTTATGGAGGAAGTTTGAGTTTTCTTTTCTCTGTTGAATCGTATCCGCTCACTATCGTCGGGGGTGGTGGGATGTCGGAAAAGCCCAACAACAAGATGGTGAAGTTCCTGGCTCCCCTCCCCAAGAGTGGTAATGGTAACGGAAACAACGGGTCTGGCTCGGACTCGCTTGTTGGTGAACGGATGGCAGCGGAGGTGAGGCGGCGCCACCACACCATGGAGCGTGACCGTTGCGCCGCAGAACATCGAACATTCTTCCGTCGCAGCGTCATTAGCGACTCCAACGCCACAGCCCTTGACCTCCCCTTACCCAGTAAAATCCCTGTCCTCGCGCCCCTGGTACCCCGTGTGCGAGATGTCGCGCCCCGGCCTGCCGGTGCACCCCTCACCCCAAGACCTGCACCCCATGTGACTGTGAGGGAGGAGTCGGCTGAGAGCGAAGGTGGAGTGAAGGTGGATGTGGTGTCTGTAGAGCAGAAGGCTGCTGTACTACAGGATATCTGTGATGGGGAAGCAGTGGTGGCTCAGCCAGCAAACAGTCTAGCTGCCCAACCTCGGAGCCAAACGACAGAACCTGAACCTGAGAGTGAGGTGAAGGAGAGAGGAGAGGGGGAAGAAGGAGAGGGGAAGGAAGAGGATAAGGAAGAGAAGGAGAAAGCCCGGGTAGAGGCTGAACAGAGAGAGGCGGAGAAGAAGGTGCAGGATGACATTGAGGAAGCAGAGACGAAAGCGGTGGGAACATCGCCGGATGGGCGTTTCCTGAAGTTTGACATTGAGATTGGACGTGGTTCTTTCAAGACGGTCTACAAGGGCCTGGACACAGAGACCACAGTGGAGGTGGCATGGTGTGAGCTGCAGGTAAGATTGTGGGCTGCATCTCAATACTATCTATGTAGCCTAACAAACTTGTATCCTCATTTCCCTCCCTTCATGACTACTGATATGAAAGAGCACCACTGATAAGCCCAGTGATTACAAAATTGTCCGGTAGTCACTCATAACCTACAAAATCTGTGAGAAGAATATTCTAGTCTCATCTCAACCTGGTCTCAGAGCATTTTGTATTATTCTGTACGTAAATCAGAGACCCTCGATTTAGTATGATACTGTATGTTACATTTCGTATGGTATGTAATAATTTGTGGATGTCATCATCCATTATGTATGATATGTTAGAAATGCAATTCTTGCAATATGTTACAAATTTGAAAAATATACCATATGTTATGAATTCCAATTTGTGTCTGTTAGCTAGGTGGCTACCTCTAACGTTAGCTAGCTGGCTAACGTTAGCTAGGAGTTAAGGTTAGGGGTAGGGTTAGCTAAAAGGGTTAGGGGAAGGGTTAGGTAACATGCTAAGTAGTTGCAAAGTAGCTAAAATGTAATAATAATAATATGCCATTTAGCAGACGCTTTTATCCAAAGCGACTTACAGTCATGTGTGCATACATTTTTACGTATGGGTGGTCCCGGTGATCACAACACGCTACCCTGGCGTTACAAGCGCCATGCTCTACCAATTGAGCTACAGAGGACCACAAGTAGTTGCAAAGGTGTCCTTGATGAGATTTGAACGCGCAACCTTTGGGTTGCTAAACGTTTGCATTATATGCCCACCTATCCACGCTGACCAACCACCCTACTTATGTTTTTGTCTTAAGTAACCATCTGTCTTATGTAGCCATACCAAACGTAACATATAATTCTAATATGACTTTCCAAATTACATTGAATTTTCCAATTCTAATTTGCCTTTCCAATTTAATTTACTATGTCTAGTCTATGAGACCAGGCTACTCATATTGACAAGTAGGCTTAGGCCCATAAGTCTGCCTTTCTTTCCTTCTGCGGTGACTATGGTCCTTCATGCTGTCTTTGAGTCACATTCGGGGCATTTGGACATTGTAACTGTGGGTGTCACCGGTTAAACACCTAAGGGTCTGTCAATCAGTCATAGTCATCCCTTCAGTGGTGTTGCAATTCCAGTGAACACTGGACCATTTGAATATTGTTGTGATCAAATGAAGTTTCAACCCCCATCCCCCGTTCCAATCTCACCCCACCCGAGGACCTAAGGGCTCAAATTAAATAAACATGGATAAAAAAACAACAACATAAGCAACACGTCAGTGTTTCAGCAGCGAGCAGCAAGAAGCTATTGGTTCAAAGTGTCTTCTTTAGCGCCATGAATGCAAGCTGTAGACTCCATATAAATTACATCCATAAAAGTGAGGATCCCTTGATGGATAGAGAGTGGACCATTGTAATCGTAGAACTCATTCTTAAAAGGGAAATGTACAGTCCAATAACAATGTTTCCCCTATATTTTTTTCCGGCAGCCGTGGGAAAGTAAGCATTGAGCGCGGGCGTGGCCAATTGCATGCACGGTCTCCGACCAAAGATTTTAAAGGCCCTCCTCTTGGGCACTTAGACAAAATTGTGCTTTTTTAAAAGCAGATTTCGTGCAATTCTACAGATTTTGCCATGCCGTGTTCTTATGCTATCTGTGACTCAAACATTATAATAAAATCCATAGGAGACATTTTGTTTATTTGATTCTCTCGGACTGTCTAGTTTTTATTGGTGATTTGTTAGTTCTCAAAGATGATCTTAATAAAAATATAGCTCCATTATCTTTTCTACATAATTTACATCCAGTTTAAGTTTACACTGACAACGTTTTACCATCTCAAAAAGTATTTTCTAAAAATATTTATTGGAGTAGCGGCAACGATTTAGCAGCGGCGGCCCGCTTCTGCTAAATGACTGTAGGGGAAACACTGAATAGTTCTCCTGACATTTGCTGCATACGCTATTGTAATCTCCCTTTGTATTTATGATAGGCCTTATCTCCTTAGTCACGAGTTACTGGCATTTCCTCTTTGAGATCTAGCCCGTTGCCAATACAATATAATGTTACAGAGCTGAAAATATATTTTCTATCAGGATGGACCTACCCCTTCCTGAATATAAGGGTCATGTTCATTAGTGCACAAAGCAGCAACGCTTTTTGAAATGGAATATGACAATCTTTGTTCTTATTGATCTCTGTTTCTAAATCGTTTCATGCCTACTGGACCCAGTCCTGTTCTATAGGTCCACGCAACCACACAACACCGGTGACTGGTTTGCCTTTGCGTTCCAGTAGACTTTGTTCTCGTGGCCCACAGCCAGAGTGATTTCCTCCCTGATTCAGTCTTCTGAGTCACAGCCACGGATGTTTCCCCTTTAAGAGACCTGGCCACCGTTTGCATGCATACAGTGGGGGAAAAAAAGTATTTAGTCAGCCACCAATTGTGCAAGTTCTCCCACTTAAAAAGATGAGAGAGGCCTGTAATTTTCATCATAGGTACACGTCAACTATGACAGACAAATTGAGAGAGAAAAAATCCAGAAAATCACATATTAATGGCACCTGATTGAACTTGTTATCAGTATAAAAGACACCTGTCCACAACATCAAACAGTCACACTCCAAACTCCACTATGGCCAAGACCAAAGAGCTGTCAAAGGACACCAGAAACAAAATTGTAGACCTGCACCAGGCTGGGAAGACTGAATCTGCAATAGGTAAGCAGCTTGGTTTGAAGAAATCAACTGTGGGAGCAATTATTAGGAAATGGAAGACATACAAGACCACTGATAATCTCCCTCGATCTGGGGCTCCACGCAAGATCTCACCCCGTGGGGTCAAAATGATCACAAGAACGGTGAGCAAAAATCCCAGAACCACATGGGGGGACCTAGTGAATGACCTGCAGAGAGCTGGGACCAAAGTAACAAAGCCTACCATCAGTAACACACTACGCCGCCAGGGACTCAAATCCTGCAGTGCCAGACGTGTCCCCCTGCTTAAGCCAGTACATGTCCAGGCCCGTCTGAAGTTTGCTAGAGTGCATTTGAATGATCCAGAAGAGGATTGGGAGAATGTCATATGGTCAGATGAAACCAAAATATAACTTTTTGGTAAAAACTCAAAGAACACCATACCTACTGTGAAGCATGAGGGTGGAAACATCATGCTTTGGGGCTGTGTTTCTGCAAAGGGACCAGGACGACTGATCCGTGTAAAGGAAAGAATGAATGGGGCCATGTATCGTGAGATTTTGAGTGAAAACCTCCTTCCATCAGCAAGGGCATTGAAGATGAAACGTGGCTGGGTCTTTCAGCATGACAATGATCCCAAACACACCGCCCGGGCAACGAAGGAATGGCTTCGTAAGAAGCATTTCAAGGTCCTGGAGTGGCCTAGCCAGTCTCCAGATCTCAACCCCATAGAAAATCTTTGGAGGGAGTTGAAAGTCCGTGTTGCCCAGCGACAGCCCCAAAACATCACTGCTCTAGAGGAGATCTGCATGGAGGAATGGGCCAAAATACCAGCAACAGTGTGTGAAAACCTTGTGAAGAATTACAGAAAACGTTTGACCTGTGTCATTGCCAAGAAAGGGTATATAACAAAGTATTGAGAAACTTTTGTTATTGACCAAATACTTATTTTCCACCATAATTTGCAAATAAAAATGTGATTTTCTGGATTTTTTTTCCTCATTTTGTCTGTCATAGTTGACGTGTACCTATGATGAAAATTACAGGCCTCTCTCATCTTTTTAAGTGGGAGAACTTGCACAATTGGTGGCTGACTAAATACTTTTTTCCCCCACTGTATGTTGATTTCTTCTAAAAGCGTTATTTATTTAGAGGTGTTGACGTGTTGGCCTGGATTTGGCCCTTAGTTAAATAGACCTACTGAATACAGTCAATAACACTTTATTTCCCCCTAGAGTTAATTTTTTGACTCAGCATCTTCTGTAACTCTGTAGTGCTGTTTCTTGTTTTACTCCCTGTAGTGAAAGGGCTGTAGCATTCTGCTTTAGCTCGGTAGCTGTAGCTCAGGGGGATTCTGGCAAACCAAAGGCCCAACGATAGCCCTGGCCCAGACGGGCTGTCTGCTTTTCCAGGGAAAAGGACAAGACACACAGCAGAGTTTAACCCCATTCAGTACATACAGTTGAAGCCGGAAGTTTACATACACCTTAGCCAAATACATTTAAACTCAGTTTTTCACAATTCCTGACATTTAATCCTAGTAAAAATTCCCTGTCTTAGGTCAGTTAGGATCACCACTTTATTTTAAGAATGTGAAATGTCAGAATAATAGTAGAGTGATTTTATTTCAGCTTTTATTTCTTTCATCATATTCCCAGTGGGTCAGAAGTTTACATACACTAAATTAGTATTTTGTAGCATTGCCTTTAAATTGTTTAACTTGGGTCAAACGTTTCGGGTAGCCTTCCACAAGCTTCCCACAATAAGTTGGGTGAATTTTGGCCCATTCCTCCTGACAGAGCTGGTGTAACTGAGTCAGGTTTGTAGGCCTCCTTGCTCGCACACGCTTTTTCAGTTCTGCCCACACATTTTCTATAGGATTGAGGTCAGGGCATTGTGATGGCCACTCCAATACCTTGACTTTGTTGTCCTTAAGCCATTTTGCCACAACTTTGGAAGTATGCTTGGGGTCATTGTCCATTTGGAAAACCCATTTGTGGCCAAGCTTTAACTTCCTGACTAATTTTCCTTCCTCATGATGCCATCTATTGTGTTAAGTGCACCAGTTCCTCCTGCAGCAAAGCACCCCCACAGCATGATGCTGCCACCCCCGTCCTTCACGGCTGGGATGGTGTTCTTCGGCTTGCAAGTTATCCCCTTTTTCCTCCAAACATAACGATGGTCATAATGGCCAAACAGTTCTATTTTTGTTTCATCAGACCAGAGGACATTTCTCCAAAAAGTACGATCTTTGTCCCCATGTGCAGTTGCAAACCGTAGTCTGGCTTTTCTATGGCGGTTTTGGAGCAGTGGCTTCTTCCTTGCTGAGCGGCCTTTCAGGTTATGCCGATATAGGGGCGGTAGGTAGCTTAGTGGTTAAGAGCGTTGTGCCAGTAACCGAAAGGTCGCAGGTTCTAATCCTCGAGCCGACTAGGTGAAAAATGTGCCCTTGAGCAAGGCACTTAACCCTAATTGCTCCTGTAAGTTGCTCTGGATAAGTAATAAAAATAAAATATAGGACTCGTTTTACTGTGGATATAGATACTTTTGTACCTATTTCCTCCAGCATCTTCACAAGGTCCTTTGCTGTTGTTCTGGGATTTATTTGCACTTTTCGCACCAAAGTACGTTCATCTCTAGGAGACAGAATGCGTCTCCTTCTTGAGCGGTATGACGGCTGCGTGGTCCCATGGTGTTTATACTTGCGTACTATTGTTTGTACAGATGAACCTTTAGCCCATTCAGGTGTTTGGAAATTGCTCCCGAGGATGAACCAGACTTGTGGAGGTCTACAATTTTTTTTCTGAGGTCTTGGCTGATTTCTTTTGATTTTCCCATGATGTCAAGCAAAGAGGCACTGAGTTTGAAGGTAGGCCTTGACATACATCCACAGAGACACCTCCAATTGACGCAAATGATGTCAATTAGCCTATCAGAAGCTTCTAAAGCCATGACATCATTTTCTGGAATTTTCCAAGCTGTTTAAAGGCACAGTCAACTTAGTGTATGCAAACTTCTGACCCACTGGAATTGTGATACAGTGAATTATAAGTGAAATAATCTGTCTGTAAACAATTGTTGCAAAAATTACTTGTGTCAGGCACAAAGTAGATGTCCTAACTGACTTGCCAAAACTATAGTTTGTTAACAAGACATTTGTGGAGTGGTTGAAAAACGAGTTTTAATGAGTCCATCCTAAGTGTATGTAAACTTCCGAATTCAACTGTATTTATATTGACACGCTTTGAACCTGTCAGAACCAGCACAGACAGCACACACACTGACAACGGAGCCTGTGGAGATGCTGCTGACACAGACCAGGCCCCTCACTCAGCGCAGAGAGAGAATCCTGCACATGCTCCTGAGCTCAATGCTTGTGTGAATGTAAAATGGGTCAGATTCCTGACAGAGGAATTTCTTATCTCCTGTGTGAAGTGCAGCAGGTTTCTTCCCATCCAGTCCCCCTTCAGCCCTTTATGCATCCACCCTCTCTCCCACCCCTCCCCCCTCCACTACTCCCTTCTCTCGCCCCTTCCTCCCTCTCTCCTCAGCCCCCTCCATTCTTCAGAGATGATGCTGACAGTGGCACATGACTAAGTGAGGCATATCTACACTATCTCCCCAGGATTCAGACCTAAAGCATATAACCAAATCAAACTGCTCATTTCTTTTTTTGTTGCCTAGACGCTGGATATATTCTTGCCTTTTCTCTTTCTTTTATGCTCCCTCTATCTAACTTTCCATCTCAAACCTTTTTCGTCCTGTAGAGAATGGAGAAATATGTTTGGTTTGGTGAAGAGCACATTGTCATCTCATATGAACATTCCCCATGAGTTGTCTCATATATTAATGCAACTCTTACTCAGTCATTGTTGCGCAAGTCATTGTTGAATGTGCACTGTTTATCTATGTGGCAGGGGTCACATTAATGCAGAATTCTGCATTTTTCAAAAAAAATTATAATAAAAAGATCGCAGAAATATCTTGCTGCGTTTTGTAAACTCAGATCTAAAATGCTTCTTATTGTAATCTCTGCTCGGCTTCTGACTAATTTTGTGCTTCCACTTGGATGAGATATCTTTGCTCTCGTCTTTAGACCAATTACATTCCTGCATTCACGAATGGGCATTCGATCAGCAGACAGCACTCTGACTGATTGCAGAGAGGAAGAGGCGATGGTTACTTTAATATGGTAGTTTTGGCAAGTTAAATTGCAAGATTAATGTGAAGCAAAACATTAGGAAATGTAGCTGGCTACCTTCTTTCTATGGTAAACATCATGGCCATGCATAGTCTTTGCAAAAACATATACCTTGCTCTTTCATTATAGAGTCTCTAGTAATGATAAGCTGCTAATTTACCTCTCGCCGACCCTGATTGAGTCAATTTGTCAAGTCTGATGGGGAAACTAGCTGACTTCCATAAACAAAGTTAGGTGTGTGTGTGTAACTTGACCCCATCCCGAGCCTGGGCTCCCCATGGCTGTATGCCTGCAGGCTAATATGCTTATGCAGGGATGGAATGCTCAATGAATCTTTCATCTGTCTAGCAGCTTTTCATTACTAGACTCTGCTGTAGGCACTACGCTGGGAGGAGCTGAAATCCCCTCTCACACAGATATTAAAGCTGTCCCATGATCAGGTAAACTAAAGCACACAGCTTTATTCCCCAGACATATCCTAAGGCTACACACCAACCACCCTAACCCCATGTACACTGAGGCCCATCTCCTCCCTCCCAGCCTAGACTAGACCAGACAGCCTTTCCAGCCTCCCAGCTCCAGACAGAGCCTATGTGTGAAGACTGGTCAGAGAGGCCAATCAGATAGCTGTTTAACATGTCTTTATGAGATATCTTAAAGGGTTTAATGAAATAGTAAAGTGGTGGTAATTCAGTGGACACTTTAACAATTACCATCTACAGTGACTATATACTTTCAGAACCGCTTTCTTTATAAAACCACTGTTAACTTATAGCCTACTCTCATAACTGCCCTCTCAGAAACCTTCATGCAGACTTTAACCCATAAGAGTCTAAGCCCTGGCTAAGCCGGGGAGGGGGGGGTTCTGCTAAGCTATATGGAATTGTTTTAAAAGGTCATACCAAGGAGGATTTTGCTTTTTGCTTTAGAATTTTAAGACCCCTTGAAGTACACTATATGACCAAAAGTATGTGGACACACTGCTCGTCGAACATCTCATTCCAAAATCATGGGCATTAATATGGTGTTGGTCCCCCCCCTTTGCTGCTGTAACAGCCTCCACTCTTCTGGAAAGGCTTTCCACTAGATGTTGGAACATTGCTGCGGGGACTTGCTTCCATTTAGCCACGAGCATTAGTGAGGTCGGGCACTGATGTTGGACGATTAGGCCTGGCTCGCAGTCGGCGTTCCAATTCATCCCAAAGGTTTTCGATGGGGTTGAGGTCAGGGCTCTGTGCAGGCCAGTCAAGTTCTTCCACACCGATCTTGACAAACCATTTCTGTATGGACCTCCCATTGTGCACGGGGGGAATTGTCATGCTAAAACAGGAAAGGGCCTTCCCCAAACTGTTGCCACAAATTTAGAAGCACATAATTGTCTAGAATGTCATTGTATGCTGTAGCATTAAGATTTCCCTTCACGGGAACTAAGGGGCATAGCCCGAACCGTGACAAACAGCCCCAGACCATTATTCCTCCTCCATCAAACTTTACAATTGGCACTATGCATTGGGGTAGGTAGCGTTCCCCTGGCATCCGCCAAACCCAGATTCGTCAGTCAAACTGCCAGATGGTGAAGTGTGATTCATCACTCCAGAGAACGCGTTTCCGCTGCTCCAGAGTCCAATGGCAGCGAGCTTTACACCACTCCAGCCGACTCTTGGCATTGCGCATGGTGATCTTTGGATTGACCCCTTTCATGAAGCTCCCGACAAACAGTTATTGTGCTGACGTTGCTTCCAGAGGCAGTTTGGAATTAGGTAGTGAGTGTTGCAACCGAGGACAGACGATTTTTACGCGCTTCAGCACTCGGCGCTCCCATTCTGTGAGCTTGTGTGGCCTACCACTTTGCGCTGAGCCGTTGCTGCTCCTAGATGTTTCCACTTTACAATAACAGCACTTACAGTTGACCGGGGCAGTGCTAGCAGGGAAGAAATTTGACAACCTATGACGGTGCCACGTTGAAAGTCACTGAGCTCTTCAGTGAGGACCTTCTACTGCCAATGTTTGTCTATGGAGATTGCATGGCTGTGCTCGATTTTATACACCTGTCAGCAACGGGTGTGGCTGAAATATCAGAATCTACTAATTTGAAGGGGTGTCGACATACTTTTGTGTGTGTATAGTGTATCAAAATAAATTATTTGATAAAATGTTATTTGGCCTTAGTGCTATTAGCCCATACAAACACATTGAATAACAGATTCACTACATGGAACAACAGTCTCCCAAAAAAATCTAAAGGAAGTTCGTTCTGAAGTGTCTGTCCTATATAAGAAAGATCAGTAAACATTATTTTTTTGGGACATGTATTACGCTCCATATATTGGGCACTAAACATTGTCCATATATACTTCCATTCATTTTTTTTATCAACTGGTACCAGGGGACCTTCAGACGAGTCTTATGAGGCCTGTGAGTCTCACCTTTCCACAGATGGGTCATATTAGTGTGTAGGCCAAACTGTTTGGACGCTACAGACAGAAGTTAGCAGATTGGCTGTACCGACTTCAGACGAGTCCCACAATGCTTGTTGGGGGTCGTAGAGCAAAACGGAGAACATCGTGTTCGTGAGAGTCATCTTTCCATAGAGGGGTCATAATAGTTTGTAGGCCAAACGTTCGGCCACTACAGACGATTTTGTGAGAAGACCGATTTTTGGGATGCCTCATGGTCTGACAAACACCGCTCTAGCTCTGTCACCTTACATCACAGATGCGGAAGTGCGACATAGGCATATGCGGTGGATTGATACGCATCCAATGCAAAAAACGGATTATCTCTAGCTTAAACTGACATATTTTTTATGGGGATTTTGTATTTATTATGCTAATTTAGATTTATGCGGGGGCGCGGACATCAACCTTAGGGGGTTTTAAGAACGAGTCCCCAATAAAGGTCCTCAGTCGACACTGCTTTCCTACTATCCTAGTGAAAATCCACATAGCCTTACATATAATATGTAGACTAGTTATAGCAAATTTTCAGATCTGCTTTCCATGTATCAACCAACAGGCTTTGGAGTGTGTAGTCAACCAATGTTCGCAAAAAAATAGTTCTGCACTGAACAAATTCCAGGTCTGCTGTGCGCAAACTTCTGTGCAACTTCCGGCGCGCGTTTACTGTGAACACTGAGGTTGTACCCTCTAAGTTCGTTTTAACAGTGGCCAAGTAGGCTACTGTGGCCATTTGATCATAATGTAGGCCTACCAGAGTTGCCTACTGTCAAAAATAATGGAGAAAAATGCATCCCATAACATTTTAACATGGAAATAGAGCAGCTATCATTCAGCCTACAGTAGCAGCTAATGTGGTGTTCGATGCCTACATTCCTTGAGACTTTTGGGGAAAAAATACACGCAGGGCTTGTCCTTCAGACAAGGAGGTGACTGAAAATGTTGTTTGATGCAAGAAACCACTTTACAAAATAAAAGTCTTTATTATTCAAATACCATTATTACAGAGAATCAGACAAATTATGCTCGGTCTATTGGGTACGTAGCTTATTCAAGACCATCTCAAAATGCAACACTGCCCCTTTAAGACATAAAAAAGCTCTTTACCTGATTGGTAATGGTGGACCAGTCTGTGTAGAGTATGAGTTGTGCCTGTCAATGCAATAGAATCCTATTCCAATGCGCTCTGCCTACAAGTAAATCTCTTGCACAGTTTTACATACTAAATCTTGCATAGTTCGTTTTGTTTCAGTATAATACATTGGAAGTGGCTAATGTGTTGATTTGATCACAATTTACACAGTAGAGCGAACCGTTGATAGTGTTAACTAAAGGGGAAAACTGTAGAAAGTTGAGTGAAGTTCAGTCTCGTGCTTCTCTGCCCGGGCTCATATTTCTTCTGGCAGTCCGAGGGGAGCATTGTAGTCAACCACAATCATTCTAATTACATGAATGTAAAATCCTAAGAACGGTGTCTACGAAACCGATTCCATTCACCCATGCAAAACTACATGCTGCTTTTCTCTCCCTGCCTGCCTGTAACCCAGTCCATTAATGTCACTGTGGACCTGAGTCATTACGGTATTGAATGCACAGCTCTTCACTGGCATGGCACCAGTCAGGTTTCATCCTATTGTTTTACTGCATGTTAGTGCCAAGAGTCTCTTGAAGCCTATCTGATCTGGCAGGGCCACAGTACCTTCAGTATTGAAACTAAGTTGTTGCTGCTCCATGTGTATTGATTTCTCTGTGTTGTCTGTATCCTAAGTGTGTGTGGTCAGACCAACATGAAAGGGACAGTGCGTTTAGTATTTGACTGACAGCACAATTCTTGTGGATTTAGCTACTGTACACTACATACACAACAGTGTAATGTTGATAAAAAGCTTCACCCAATTGTTATTGTAGTAAATGTACATTGTGTACAAGTTATGACTAGGGTTGTCATGATACCAGTATCGCAATACTATGATAGCTGATTTTCAATGGCAAAAAGGAAAACACAAAGCAGACTAAACCTACTGTGTATGTAAAATATTGTGTGCTATAGCTTGGTAAAGAAACACGTGATTCTGGGTGACAACATAAGGCTGCTAATTTCCAACATTAGGGCTGTTTTCCTCATGAAATTCAGTCTGCTTGATGTTCTGGTATCGTGACAACCCTAGTTATGACAGTGATCTCATGTTGAAATGCATTCCCTGATGTATCTATAGGTTGTTTAGGGTATTGATAAATTCATCAGAGACTCAGGCAGGAACCTGTCTTAGTGGAAGAGCCTGTTGATCTGTGTTCATCAGCGCATACGTTAATCAGACTAGCTATTGCTTGCTCTACGGAAGTGTGAGATGAAGCTGTAAGCGTTTGAATGCAACAGCAGTACTCCAGACAGCAACACGTTTCACAAGTTTCCCCTCATAAAGCTCCTGAATCTTGTTTTAGTGTTAAAACGACACACAAAATGTTAATGGAATGGCCCCTTGATACTTTCAATCTGGAAGCCATATGTCCATACTGGTCTGGTAAAAATGTTGAATCATCCACCCACCCGTGCACACACACACCCTCTCCATCTCATTCGTTTGGATCTCACATTGTAGGCATGTTTAAACGATAAGTAGGTCACAGCACAGGAGGAGGGAGGGGAAAAGAGACTCCTCTCTCTCTCACCCTGCCTCAACAAAGCATGTCATCCCGCCCTCCTGTCCTCCTTTGGCTGAGCCCCAGCATAGAAAGCTGAGCAGGAGAACTGTGAGGCAGGCATCCTTCAGTAGGCCAGGAACAGAAGGCTGCCAGTCTGGCTCAGAGCTGGTAAAATCCAGAGACTGCCACGATGCCAGCTGGTCAGGCTACGTTCCCCATAGTATTCTAGTGGCCTCTCCTTGTCTCTTCTCCTGACAGCTCTTCAATCGCATTCCAGAGCTATGTTGGAGCAGCTGTGCTACCATTCTGGACACTATGGGTTCGAGGGCTTGTCATATGATCCTCTGAAATGTATGACATCTCTCATAGACTTTTGCATCCATAGCTGTTGACCCATTGGGTTTAAAACATTTTGGAGGGTTCATCGTTTCAGTGGATGGCTATATTCAATTTTGGTTTGGCCAGTGAAGGCTAAACATCCCATCCATTCATGTGGCAAAACCGATGTGTTTCTTCCATTGCGGCTAGTGACACACAAGGTAGCCGTTTTGTGCCTGAACACTCGCTAGATGCCAGCTATTGCATTAGAAAGCTGACCACTGTGGAATTAGGAAAGCATTCTGTGCCAGAATTTAATGGTTATTTTCCAACCCGCAATGTTGTTTTAAAGAGATTAGCGATTTCCGGTGTTCGTACAAGCAGGATTTCTCTGGCTAACTCTGTTAGCGTGATCTGATGTGATTTTTAGACTAGAGATTTCTAGAGGCTTCTCTGTACGAAGACATTCCTTGTTTTTTCTATTTTAATCTAATGGATAAAGAGGGGAAGACTGAAGCTTTGCTGTAGCTCTTTTATGTTTTGTGTGAACCAAAGAATCACTTAATCTGTGATCAGAAGGATAAGCAGTTCTGTATGAGCCTGTTGCTTTGAGTTCAGTCAAACAGCCTCCTCCTAGCTGGTTAGCTGGCTTGTACTTCGTTCATTCAATAAATAGTCTAGTGAATTTACACCTGGGAACACCTTGGAATATTTTTCTGTGACTTTCTTTTCCATATGTCAGCAAAAAATCTTAAATGTCAATCATTGGCTTTATATGAACCAGTCAACTTTGCTCCTGGGCCTTGACAAGCAAAAAGCAGTAATTCATTGGCCAACATCACGTGTGTCAAAAACATTAAAGCACTATATAGCCAGCCGCCTGAGATACCATGTGCTTCACCCTCTCTGCCCCCCATATAGCCTACTGCCGTACACCAACTCTCCACACATAGTCTCGCTAGTTGCTACACACACACCCATCCACACAGCCATGTTTCTCACCCACCCACGTTATGGGGTTAATGTGTATGTGTGAGTTTTCTACCAGTCTCCACTGACCTGCGGAACTCAGCTAGTCATTTTGTTAGTTCAGATGTAGTTCAGCCTGTAGTGTGAGGCGACCCCAGTCTGTCACTGGCTGACTGCTCTTCTCTCTGTATATGCTGTTCCACTGACCTCTACTGTCATTCCCCGTGGCCATCGGGGAGCTCCACACATGCATGTCAAATGTATAGAGAGGACACCACCATTGGAAGTTGATGGTTTGTAGCCAAACAACATTAGCCAAGTATGCAATCAAGGTATCACCAAATCTATGTGAGGGCTAATTGATTAAATGTGTTATGGTCTTCTCAATGGAAAATAGGTGCCCTGCTGCTGTTGCCAATATGGCCTGAGTCAGACCAGTGAACTGCTTCCCATTTTTAAATGTATCTTTTCCCCCAGTTTCACCCTCAGAGCAGAAACCTGACCAAGCCAGGCCTCAGAGTGGGCACAGACCCTTCTCTTTCCCTGCTCTTTGTCTATCTATTTATAGACTACATGGGTTATTTATGACAGCCTTTGCCTGGTAGCAGTGTGTGATCTTCCATGGAGGCCTGGGTTTTTACTGGCTTTAGAGTGGGTCCATGATGCTCTGTCTGAAAGCTGCCTCACATCACCTGGGCCGTTTGACTGCCCAGCTCTGGCTGTAACGCCAGGAATCTGCCCTCGTTAAAAAGGCATACACCTGCTAGCCATTTCTTATCCATGCTAGGGTAGCAGCTTGATATACAGCAGTGGCAACATAGCTATTTATTGAGCTGACTCATTCCCAGTCTGACAGACACAGAGAGCTACTGCTGTGAGTTACGACTGCAGTCTAGTCACTCGCTACTGCTGCTGTCTGCCCTCTGAATGGCTGCCAGCTGCCTGCCTGCCACCCGGGGATTTGGTTCACTTTATTACTGCTTTATTCCTATATTTTATAGGTCCCTTCCTTTGGCTGGCACACCTTTCAAATTACATTTGAATGATGTTGGCTGTGTCTCAAGTCTCCACTAGCTTCCTTGCCTTGTCTCCTTTCCTTCACCACCACTGATGTGAGAAAAGGTGATCGTATATTTTCACCTGCTAGTTTTAGAAGAAAATTAGGAGAAGAAAGGAGGAAAGTAGGGCTGGAAGGCAGCCATTGCCCCAGTGTTAATGTTGTGGTGGTCTTTGCCCTCTCCCCAGGTGGTGACAGATATAACCTGTGTGTATGGGTCCCCATAGCTACAGTCAGTAAGCTGTGCTGTGACTGACAGATACTGGAGATGCATCCAGCTGCAGATTATGCGGGCTGAGGTGGTCTGCGAATCTCAAAGCGCATGCGCCTCAGACGGTATTTTTGGTCTCAGACTGTATTTTTGGTCTCAGGTGGAATGCAACCTGAACTCGAGACATGCTCCAGGGCGTCAGTGTGCTACGCACATACCAGTCGGTGCACTAGCTCTGGTCCAGGGCGTTATGTTAGTGCGTTAGCATTGTAGTGGTTGAAGTTGGGAGAGGCTAGCTATCTGTGTGTTCAGGGTTAATTTTTTGATACAATGTTAATGCCAAAAATCACTACAACCAAGCAACCAGTGTTGCTTGTATTGTAGCTGTCACCTTGATAAATTGGCTACACTGACTAGCTAGCTACTACTAATAGCAAAGATACTGATAAGAGATGTGCATCTCTCCTTTCATGAACGATTCGATTTGCATCTAGATGATACTTTGGCTCCGATACAGGAACGATCCGTTTTAGTTTGAAACGATTCGGTTTGAATAGGGTAATGAATTGATGCAATACGATTCGATGCACTAAATGTTTTTGCGTGAACACATTAATTTTCCATTTTAAATTAATATCTGCTGCTGATGGGAGCTCAGGAGCTGGCCCCCGTTGCATAAAACATGTTCATTTTCTACTTATCTTTTCCATTAAAGTTTCTTCAACTTTGTCAGTTGCACAAAACATTTTGTAAGGGTGCCCATGATGTCCCTTAAGTGCTTCATTCAGTATAGATATCAATGTAAACAGCATTTGTGGAGGTGAATGTTGCTTGCCTCTGCCCTGGTTTCAAAAGTAAATCAACCGTCAGCTAGCTAGCTAGGTACGCTAGCTAGCTACTTAGCTAAACAATGGAAGGTGCACATTCCATGACTACAAAGTTAGCTTGACGTGCTAGAAAGTAATTGAAACAAGTTGAGAAAAGGTAACTAAAATAAACGTGTTTTATTATCTTCTGAATAAATGCATATCTTTGACAAGTTCAGCCAGTGAATCACTCTTTCTGCCATACATCAAATCAAATTTTATTTGCCACATGTGCGGAATACAACAAGTGTAGACCTTACAGTGAAATGCTTACTTATAAGCCCTTAACCAACAACGCAGTTTTAAGAAAAATAAGTGTTAAGTATTTTTTTTATAGATAAGTAAAACATTTAAATAACTAATAATTAAAGAGCAGCAGTAAAATAACAGTAGGGAGGCTATATACAGGGGGTACCGGTACAGAGTCAATGTGCGGGGGCATAGGTTAGTCGAGGTAAATGAGGTAATATGTACATGTGGGTAGAGTTAAAGTGACTATGCATAGATAATAAACAGAGTAGCAGCAGCGTAAAAGAGGGGGTGGGGGGACAATGCAAATAGTCCGGGTAGCCATGATTAGCTGTTCAGGAGTCTTATGGCTTAGGGTGAATATAGGTCCTGGTATATAGGTCCTGGATGGCAGGAAGCTTGGCCCCAGTGATGTGCTGGGCCGTACGCACTACCCTCTGTAGTGCCTTGAGGTCGGAGGCCAAGCAATTGCCATACCAGGCAGTGATGCAACCAGTCAGGATGCTCTCGATGGTTCAGCTGTAGAACTTTTTCAGGATCTGAGGACCCATGCCAAATCTTTTCAGTCTCCTGAGGGGGAATAGGCTTTGTCGTGCCCTCTTCACAACTGTCTTGGTGTGTTTGGACCATGATATTTATTGGTGATGTGGACACCTAGGAACTTGAAGCTCTCAACCTGTTCCACTACAGCCCCGTCGATGAGAATTGGGGCATGCTCAGTCCTCTTTTTTTCCTGTTGTCCACAATCATCTCCTTCTGTCTTGATCACTTTGAGGGAGAGGTTGTTATCCTGGCACCACACGGCCAGGTCTCTTACCTCCTCCCTATAGGCTGTCTCATCGTTGTCGGTGATCAGGCCTACCACTGTTGTGTCGTCGGCAAACTTAATGATGGTGTCGGAGTCGTGCCTGGCCATGCAGTCATGGGTGAACAGGGAGTACAGGAGGGGACTGAGGGGCCCCCGTGTTGAGGATCAGCGTGGCAGATGTATCAAATAGCCCCCGCGATATGCAACTTTTCAGGGAAGTTAGGAACCAATATACACAAGCAGTTAGGAAAGCAAAGGCTAACTTTTTCAAACAGAAATTTGCATCCTGTAGCACTAACTCCAAAAAGTTTTGGGACACTGTAAAGTCCATGGAAAATAAGAGCACTTCCTCCCAGCTGCCCACTGCACTGAGGCTAGGAAACACTATCACCACCGATAAATCTACAATAATCGAGAATTTCAACAAGCATTTTGCTACGGCTGGCCATGCTTTCCACCTGGCTACCACTACCCCGGCCACCAGCTCTGCACCCTCCGCTGCAACTTGCCCATGCCCCCCCCCCGCTTCTCCTTCACACAAATCCAGACAGCTGATGTTCTGAAAGAGCTGCAAAATCTGGACCCCTACAAATCATCTGGGCTAGACAATCTGGACCCTTTCTAAAACTAGCCGCCGAAATTGTCGCAACCCCTATTACTAGCCTGTTCAACCTCTCTTTCATAACGTCTGAGATCCCCAGAGATTGGAAAGCTGCCGCGGTCATCCCCCTCTTCAAAGGGGGTGACACTCTAGATCCAAACTGTTACAGACCCATATCCATCCTGCCCTGCCTTTCAAAAGTTTTTGAAAGCCAAGTTAACAAACAGATCACCGACCATTTCGAATCCCACCGTACCTTCTCCGCTATGCAATCCGGTTTCCGAGCTGGTCATGGGTGCACTTCAGCCACGCTCAAGGTCCTAAACGATATTATAACCGCGATCGATAATAGACAGTACTGTGCAGCCGTTTTCATTGACCTGGCCAAGGCTTTCGACTCTGTCAACCACCGCATTCTTATTGGCAGACTAAATAGCCTTGGTTTCTCAAATGACTGCCTCGCCTGGTTCACCAACTACTTCTCAGATAGAGTTCAATGTGTCAAATCGGAGGGCCTGTTGTCTGGACCTATGGCAGTCTCTATGGGGGTGCCACAGGGTTCAATTATTGGGCCGACTCTTTTCTGTGTATATCAATGACGTCGCTCTTGCTGCTGGTGTCTCTCAGATCCACCTCTACGCAGACGACACCATTTTGTATACATCTGGCCCTTCATTGGACACTGTGTTAACAAACCTCCAAACGAGCTTCAATGCCATACAACACTCCTTCAGTAGCCTCCAACTGCTCTTAAACAGTAGTAAAACTAAATGCATGCTCTTCAACCGAACGCTTCTTGCACCCGCCCACCCGACTAGAATCACTACTCTCGACGGGTCTGACCTAGAGTATGTGGACAACTACAAATATCTAGGTGTCTGGTTAGACTGTAAACTCTCCTTCCAGACTCACATTAAGAATCTCCAATCCAAAGTTAAATCTAGAATCGGTTTCCTATTTCGCAACAAAGCCTCCTTCACTCATGCTGCCAAACTTGCCCTCGTAAAACTGACTATCCTACCGATCCTTGACTTCGGCGATGTCATTTACAAAATAGCCTCCAACACTCTACTCAGCAAATTGGATGTAGTCTATCACAGTGCCATCCGTTTTGTCTCCAAAGCCCCATATACTACCCACCACTGTGACCTGTACGCTCTTGTTGGCTGGTCCTCACTACATATTCGTCGCCAAACCCACTGGCTCCAGGCCATCTATAAATCACTGCTAGGCAAATCCCCGCCTTATCTTAGCTCATTGGTCACCATAGCAACACCCACCCGTAGTATGCGCTCCAGCAGGTATATCTCACTGGTCATCCCCAAAGCCAACACCTCCTTTGGCCGCCATTCCTTCCAGTTCTCTGCTGCCAATGACTGGAACAAATTGCAAAAATCTCTGAAGCTGGAGACACTTATCTCCCTCACTAACTTTAAGCATCAGTTGTCAGAGCACCTTACCGATCACTGCACCTGTACACAGCCCATCTGAAATTAGCCCGCCCAACTACCTCATCCCTATATTGTTATTTATTTTGCTAATTTGTACCCCAGTATCTCTATTTGCACATCATCTCTTGCACATCTATCATTCCAGTGTTAATACTAATTGTAATTATTTTGCACTATAGCCTATTTATTGCCTTACCTCCATAACTTGCTACATTTGCACACACTGTATATATATTTATTTCTGTTGTATTTTTGACTTTGTTTTGTTTTACCCCATATGTAACTCTGTGTTGTTGTTTTTATCGCACTGCTTTGCTTTATCTTGGCCAGGTCGCAGTTGTAAATGAGAACTTGTTCTCAACTGGTTTACCTGGTTAAATAAAGGTGAAATAAATAAAATAAATAAATAAATAAAATGTGTTGTTACCTACCCTTACCACCTGGGGGCAGCCCATCAGGAAGTCCAGGATCCAGTTGCAGAGGGGAGGTGTTTAGTCCCAGAGTCCTTACATGCCTTCAAACTACCGTAAAACCATTAAATGATGCCCTCACCTAAGGAAATGTTTGAGGGGCTCTATGCAACACCCTTAAACAATTCCTTTAGGTAAGGGAACATTATTCCTTAAAGGTGCAATATGCAGAAATCACTCCGCCACTTCCTGGTTGCTAAAATTAAAATAGTTTGCCCAATTTCAGTTTGTGACAAAACAAGCAATGTTTAGTGTAGAGAATCATTGTAACATCTAAACCGCTGTGAAATATATTTTCAATAAGCAAAAATATTGTATTTTCAGCTGTTTGAAGCTGGTGTACAAAACCAAAAGTGAAAGACGCAAAAATGTAACTTAAGAACAGGAAGGATCTGAATAGCGCACATAGAACAGATCTACAGCTTCTTAGAATTGCTTTCAATGAGAATTACAGATCTAAAACTCAGATTTCTATGTGAATTTGGTTGTGTTGCCCAAAAGGGTGCATATTGCAGCTTTAAGGTAAACCCTTAAGGTAAACAATTAAGATGTTTTATGCAACCGGGCCCTGGGCCTCAGCTGATTCTGTCTGAGATTACTTCTCTAAGCTGAGTGGCTCTCTGTTAGTGTGTGTGGCAATGTATTCTTTTTGTCCCCCCACGTTTTATCAGAAATCACAATCACCTACTGATTAACTTGTCAGTTTTGCAGATAATAAATGTTTTGAGGTAGTACTATGTCAATATTTATCTTTAGAGATTAGCATGGCATTTAGCCAATTAATATAATGCAGCTTTGGATTTTACCCGTCTCAAAAGTGATTGGTTTAGACCTTTTGGAATTTTACAGAGAGCTTCTCCCGCTCTGACCAATGAATGTGACCATGCGCAGCTCGCAAAAAATATTTCTGTCCTTTATGAAATTACCCTGTTAAATTAAAAATGACCAAATACACTGACTGTTTTAAAGCAAAACTACCAAAACTATTTTTATGGTGAACCTGAACAATCTAAATAAAATCTGAATGATTGACAACCCCAATCAGCAGTGAGTTACAGTGGGGAGAACAAGTATTTGATACACTGCCGATTTTGCAGGTTTTCCTACTTACAAAGCATGAAGAGGTCTGTAATTTTTATCATAGGTACACTTAAACTGTGAGAGACGGAATCTAAAACAAAAATCCAGATCCAATCACATTGTATGATTTTTAAGTAATCATTTGCATTTTATTGCATGACATAAGTATTTGATCACCTACCAACCAGTAAGAATTCCGGCTCTCACAGACCTGTTAGTTTTTCTTTAAGAAGCCCTCCTGTTCTCCACTCATTACCTGTATTAACTGCACCTGTTTGAACTCGTTACCTGTATAAAAGACACCTGTCCACACACTCAATCAAACAGACTCCAACCTCTCCACAATGGCCAAAACCAGAGAGCTGTGTAAGGACATCAGGGATAAAATTGTAGACCTGCACAAGGCTGGGATGGGTTTCAGGACAATAGGCAAGCAGCTTGGTGAGAAGGCAACAACTGTTGGCGCAATTATTAGAAAATGGAAGAAGTTCAAGATGACGGTCAATCACCCTCGGTCTGGGGCTCCATGCAAGATCTCACCTCGTGGGGCATCAATGATCATGAGGAAGGTGAGTGATCAGCCCAGAACTAGTCAATGACCTGAAGGACCTGGTCAATGACCTGAAGAGAGCTGGGACCACAGTCTCAAAGAAAACCATTAGTAACACACTACGCCGTCATGGATTAAAATCCTGCAGCGCACGCAAGGTCCCCCTGCTCAAGCCAGCGCATGTCCAGGCCCGTCTGAAGTTTGCCAATGACCATCTGGATGATCCAGAGGAGGAATGGGAGGTCATGTGGTCTGATGAGACAAAAATATAGCTTTTTGGTCTAAACTCCACTCGCTGTGTTTGGAGGAAGAAGGATGAGTACAACCCCAAGAACACCATCCCAACCGTGAAGCATGGAGGTGGAAACATCATTCTTTGGGGATGCTTTTCTGCAAAGGGGACAGGACGACTGCACCGTATTGAGGGGAGGATGGATGGGGCCATGTATCGCGAGATCTTGGCCAACAACCTCCTTCCCTCAGTAAGAGCATTGAAGATGGGTCGTGGCTGGGTCTTCCAGTTTGACAACGACCCGAAACACACAGCCAGGGCTACTAAGGAGTGGCTCGGTAAGAAGCATCTCAAGGTCCTGGAGTGGCCTAGCCAGTCTCCAGACCTGAACCCAATAGAAAATCATTGGAGGGAGCTGAAAGTCCGTATTGCCCAGCGACAGCCCCAAAACCTGAAGGATCTGGAGAAGGTCTGTATGGAGGAGTGGGCCAAAATCCCTGCTGCAGTGTGCAAACCTGGTCAAGACCTACAGGAAACGTATGATCTCTGTAATTGCAAACAAAGGTTTCTGTACCAAATATTAAGTTCTGCTTTTCTGATGTATCAAATACTTATGTCATGCAATAAAATGCAAATTAATTACTTAAAAATCATACAATGTGATTTTCTGGATTTTTGTTTTAGATTCCGTCTCTCACAGTTGAAGTGTACCTATGATTAAAAATTACAGACCTCCTACATGCTTTGTAAGTAGGAAAACCTGCAAAATCGGCAGTGTATCAAATACTTGTTCTCCCCACTGTATTTGCGAGGGGAAAAAAACATATGGGGAATTGGAAGTAATGCAGACAATTACATTGATTACACAGTTATCTGACAGCCATACGCAGTAGGCTTGGGCGGTATACTGTGTATACCGGTGCATTTTGAAAAAGCCACAGGATGGTTTTTCAATACCGTTAACTATTTCTTTGAAGTTTGTTTTAATAAATTTGAATATTTGTAGCTGCTTTTTAAGGAAATACCTGCAGTCAACGTATGCGATACGTTAGGAGATAAAGAACATTGCGTTCTTCATCTGTCACATTATGTAGTTTATGGTAGTCCCCAGTCACGTGTCATGTGGTGTTTGTTTATAAACACACGACAACAAGAGACCGGAGCCTTGAGAGTCACTCACTGTCGTGCAGCATGCGCCAGGTGATCTAATTACAGTATGGAATTCATAACTACATGTTTGCCAACTAGATACAGTATCATAACTATTAAGTTAACTGTCTAAAATGTTCTAAATGCTCTGCAGTTGTGCATTTGGTTTGCTAATTTATTAGCTAGTTCGCTATCTAGCTAAGTGGTTAGCTTGTTCTAAAATCAAGTATTTATTGTTGACAGCAGAAATTCCCATCTTGGATCAAGAACCTGACTGGAGAATTTTTGTTTTGTGCATACAGCAAACTGTGAGTAGTGTTTTTTAGTTACTTGTATAGTTTAGGTCAGAAACAAGAACAAATTGTTCGCAATGCGCTCGTTATAATTTAGTTAGCATTGTCTATGAGGATTCCTTAGTACTTGTTAGCATTTTGTTAGAAGTGAAATTTTTTGGGCTTTTTTATTTTTTATTTAACTAGGCAAGTCAGTTAACAAATTCTTATTTACAATGACGGCCTACCCCGGCCAAACCTGGACGACGCTGGGCCAATTGTGCACCGCCCTATGGGACCCCCAATCACGGCCGGTTTGTGATACAGCCTGGAATCGAACCAGGGTCTGTAGTGACGCCTCTAGCACTGAGATGCAATTTCACCACCCATGCTGTTGGTGGCGGTAACGCACCATCCTCTGTCACCATTCCACATCCTGTCTCAGCTCGTACGTTTCACAGCATTTATGCCTTGAGAAGGTATCTGATGGAGACAGACTCTTTTGAGATACTTGGCCTATTTCGGCACTGGATTTATGGCTGTGGTAATGTTTACATTTTGCAGTGGAGGACATTCTGATTTGCATTTGTACCCTACCCATTACCCAGAACATTCTGTGCCAGCATGGTGCCCATTACAATTCTAGGTTAGTAAATCTCAAACTAGGTTTGTGAATATCTGTAGTTTTGGGTCAGTATGAGTGCTCTTTCTGAGTGAGTCGCAACCTGCTTAGTCAGAAACTCCGTATAGTTGTTAGTTACCAAAAAACAGCAAGGCTATAACTGTGACTCTTGTCAATCTTAGTGGTGACTGATTTCATAGTGAAGCAATGAGCTCAGTTGGTAGAGCATGGCGCTTGCAACGCCAGGGTTGTGGGTTCGATTCCCATGGGGGGCCAGTATGAAAAATGTATGCACTCACTAACTGTAAGTCGCTCTGGATAAGAGTGTCTGCTAAATTACTAAAATGTAAGTCTGAAGTTTACATACACTTAGGTTGGAGTCATTAAACTCCACAAATTTCTTGTTAACAAACTATAGTTTTGGCAAGTCGGTTAGGACATCTACTTTGTGCATGACACAAGTAATTTTTCCAACAATTGTTTACAGACAGATTATTTCACTTATAATTCACTGTATTACAATTCCAGTGGGTCAGAAGTTTACATACACTAAGTTGACTGTGCCTTCAAACAGCTTGGAAAATTCCATAAAATGATGTGAGCTCCTGAGTGGCGCAGTGGTCTAAGGCACTGCATTGCAGTGCTAACTGTGTCACTAGAGATCCTGGTTCGAATCCAGACTCTGTCGCAGCCGGCCGCGACCGGGAGACTCATGGGCGGCGCACAATTGGCCCAGCGTTGTCCAGGGTAGGGGAGGGAATGGCCGGCAGGGATGTAGCTCAGTTGATAGAGCATGGCGTTTGCAACGCCAGGGTTGTGGGTTCGATTCCCATGGGGGGCCAGTATAAAAAAAAATATAAAAAACTGTAAGTCGCTCTGGATAAGAGCGTCTGCTAAATGACAAAAATGTAAATGTAATGGCTTTAGAAGCTTCTGAAAGGTAATTAACATCATTTGAGTCACTTGGAGGTGTACCTGTGGATGTATTTCAAGGCCTACCTTCAAACTCAATGCCTCTTTGCTTGACATCATGGGAAAATCTAAAGAAATCAGCCAAGACATCAGAAAAAAAATGGTAGACCTCCACAAGTCTTGTTCATCCTTGGGAGCAATTTCCACACGCCTGAAGGTACCACGTTCATCTGTACAAACAATAGTACGCAAGTATAAACACCATGGGACCACGCAGCCATCATACCACTCAGGAAGGAGATGTGTTCTGTCTCCTAGAGATGAACGTACTTTGGTGCGAAAAGTGCAAATCAATCCCAGAACAACAGCAAAGGACCTTGTGAAGATGCTGGAGGAAACAGGTACAAAAGTATCTATATCCACAGTAAAACGAGTCCTATATCGACATAACCTGAAAGGCCGCTCAGCAAGGAAGAAGCCACTGCTCCAAAACTGCCATAAAAAAGCCAGACTATGGTTTGCAACTGCACATGGGGACAAAGATCATACTTTTTGGATAAATGTCCTCTGGTCTGATGAAACAAAAATATAACTGTTTGGCCATAATGACCATCATTATGTTTGGAGTGAAAAGGCTTGCAAGCCAAAGAACACCATCCCAACCCTGAAGCACGGGGGTGGCAGCAGCATGCTATGGGGCTTTGCTGCAGGAGGGACTGGTGCACTTCACAAAATAGATGGCATCATGAGGAAGGAAAATTATGTGGATATATTGAAGCAACATCTCAAGACATCAGTCAGGAAGTTAAAGCTTGGTCGCAAATTGGTCTTCCAAATGGACAATTACCCCAAGCATACTTCCAAAGTTGTGGCAAAATGGCTTAAGGACAACATAGACAAGGTATTGGAGTGGCCATCACAATGCCCTGACCTCAATCCCATAGAACATTTGTGGGCAGAACTGAGAAAAAGCGTGTGCGAGCAAGGAGGCCTACAAACCTGACTCAGTTACACCAGCTCTGTCAGGAGGAATGGGCCAAAAATTCACCCAACTTATTGTGGGAAGCTTGTGGAAGGCTACCTGAAACGTTTGACCCAAGTTAAACAATTTAAAGGCAATGCTACCAAATACTAATTGAGTGTATGTAAACTTGTGAACCACAGGGAATGTGATGAAAGAAATAAAAGCTGAAATAAATCCTTCTCGCTACTATTATTCTGACATTTCACATTCTTAAAATAAAGTGGTGATCCTAACTGACCTAAGACAGGGACTTTTTACTAGGATTAAATGTCAGGAATTGTGAAAAACTGAGTTTAAATGTATTTGCCTAAGGTGTATGTAAACTTCTGACTTCAACTGTATGTGGCTCACTGTTGTTCGCTGTCATGATCTCACTTCTGAGTGTTGAGCTGTTTAACACTACTGACATTCTGATCTTGTGATACTGTTTTCAGAGAAAGGCTGTGCACACAGGTGTGTTTGTATGTGTAGGCCTAAGTGTGTGTGTCTGTGTGTTGGTTTGTGAGTGTGCTGTGGAGTGGCACTGGCAGGCTCTGAGAGGAGGCTATTCAGGTGAGCTAGGAGACGGTGGCTGAGTGCTGCTATGTTTACTTACTAAACTCGAATCTGCCCCACTGACTCTCTCCCTCTCCTGGCCTCCTCAGTCAGTTAACCATTGCTCGGACTGGGCACAGCCCAGATAGCAGCAGACAGTACAGTACAACTCTGACGTGAGGAGACACTTAACGTTACAGTTCAGGGGTCCAAGTCAAGCCCTACCCTATGCACTCAACTGTAGATCTGACAGAATTGGATTAGAATTAGCACGAAGGCAAATAGATCGGATAGAAAGGCATCTGACTGTCAGGCTGCTCCGAACTCTAATGACAGTACAGTACAATGTAAATCTACCTTAATAATCCACTGAAAATCTTGTCAGCTTTACAAGATGTGCTAATGTGTATTAGGGCTGGGCGTTATTGCGAAAATATATCCCGGTATAAAAAGGGACGGTATTTTATGTTTTTGAATAATTACAAATGATCTTTATGAGTAATGTGTGACCCTAGGGTGGCAACACATACATTCTAAGGGATTTCAATGGGTCTTTCTCCATTCTGATTGTTTTATGCGGTTCAATTGAACTTCAACCCAAAATAATTTTCTGCATTTTCATCCATTTCTGCATTTCCTGAGATCAGTTCCACCCTGCCACGAAGGGCTGCACGATATGAGCAAACGATCTAGGCCTTATTTTTTACCAAATCTTGCAATTGTGATTTGACTTGTGATTTAGAGCAAAACACTTGGGTGAACGGTTTGAATCATGGAAATGGAATGATTATTCTAATTCTATAGTTAGAATATAATAGTGGGCACTTTGAATACAGTGTTTGACATGACGACAAATGAAAATGCCAGGGAGGAGTTATTGTAACAGAATAGGAATCAGTGTTGACAAGTGTTTCCTAGGGGACCCTATAATCTTTGGCTACATTTTAATATTTTCTCTTAGCTACTTCATGTAGCTAACATATTTTTGCTTTGCGTGTTCCTCTTTGATTTAGAAGATACTGTTGCACAAAAAAACATGCAGATGTACACTACGTCAAAGGTTTGGACACACCTACTCATTCAAGGGTTTTTCTTTATTTTTACATTTTTTTACATTGTAGAAAAATCAAAACTATGAAATAACACACAGAATCATGTAGTTAGCAAAAAAGTGTTAAACAAATCAAAATATATTTGAGATTCTTCAATAGCCACCCTTTGCCTTGATGACCGCTTTGCGCACTCTCTTGGCATTCTCTCAACCAGCTTCATGAGGTAGTCACCTGGAATGCATTTCAATTAACAGGTGTGCCGCCTTAAAAGTTAATTTGTGGAATTTATTTCCTTAATGCGTTTGAGCCAATCAGTTGTGTTGTGACAAGGTAGGGGGGGATATACAGAAGATAGCCCTATTTGGTAAAAGACCAAGTCCATATTATGGCAAGAACAGCTCAAATAAGCAAAGACAAACGACAGTCCATCATTACTTTAAGACATGAAGGTCAGTCAATAGGGAACATTTCAAGAACTTTGAATGTTTCTTCAAGTGCAATCGCAAAAACCATGAAGCGCTATGATGAAACTGGCTTTCATGAGGACCGCCACAGGAATGGAAGATCCAGAGTTACCTCTGCTGCAGAGGATAAGTTCATTAGAGTTACCAGCCTCAGAAATTGCATCCCAAATAAATGCTTCACAGAGTTCAAGTCACAGACACATCTCAACATCAACTGTTCAGAAGGGACTGTGTGAATCAGGCCTTCATGGTCGAATTGCTGCAAAGAAACCACTACTAAAGGACACCAATAAGAAGAATAGACCTGCTTGGGCCAAGAAACACGAGCAATGGACATTAGACCATTGGAACTGTGTCCTTTGGTCTGGAGTCCAAATTGGAGATTTCTGGTTCAAACCGCCATGTCTTTGTGAGACGCAGAGTAGGTGAACTGATGATCTCCACATGTGTATTTCCCACCGTAAAGCATGGAGGAGGAGGTGTAATGGTGTGGGGGTGCTTTGCTGGTGACACTGTCTTTTGATTTATTTAGAATTCAAGGCACACTTAACCAGCATGTCTACCACAGCATTCTGCAGCGATACGCCATCCCATCTGGTTTGGGTGTTGTGGGTCTATCATTTTTTCCAACAGGACAATGACCCAACACACCTCCAGGCTGTGTAAGGGCTATTTTACCAAGAGGGAGAGTGATGGAGTGCTGCATCAGATGACCTGGCCTCCACAATCACCCTACCTCAAACCAATTGGGATGGTTTGGGATGAGTCGGACAGCAGAGTGAAGGAAACGCAGCCAACAAGTGCTCAGCATATGTGGGAACTCCTTCAAGACTGTTGGAAAAGCATTCCAGGTGAAGCTGGTTGAGAGCATGCCAAGAGTGTGCAAAGCTGTCATAGGCAAAGGGTGGCTACTTTGAAGAATCTCAAATATAAAATATATTTTGATTTGTTTTAACACTTTTTGGGTTACTACATGATTCCATATGTGTTATTTCATAGTTTTGATGTCTTCATTATTATTCTACAATGTAGAAAATAGTAAGAAATAAAGAACAACCCTTGAATGAGTAGGTGTGTCCAAACTTTTAACTGGTACTGTAGGTCTACACCATCACTGGCATTATCAGGCTGTATAGCTAGTTATGTTTGTTCTGACTCACGCCTTGATCACACCGATAGCGTCATTGTGCAAAATAGTATGCAGCATCATCTGGAAATGTGTGCAACCAAAGTTCACCGTTCACCTTCTGCTACCATTTCTGTCAAGCCGTCTACGCATACAGTTTGACGCATACGTTCGATAAATCCAATGTATGCACCACACAGAATGCACTGCAACTGCCTCTGCAATGCAATGCTGCAAGGCAAACACAGCGTTCCATGGGAAATTTAATGTACTTCTGGTGTACCAAAATGCAATGACGCTGTTGGTGTGATCGAGGCGTCAGTACATTTTATTAGCTAGATAGTGATTAGCATTAGCAGCTAACAAGATTTAGGCCCAACTTTCTATGGAAAGACAAACTAGCTGTTTGCCGATGTAAGAAACACAAACTAATAGTGTAATTATAGAACGCTAGTGGATTTATATTAAAAAGTAAAGTGATGACTGCATCGTTGTCAACAACATTGTTGCATGTGCTGCATTGACCATGCAGAGACAATTCAAGTGTTGTGGTCGAGGAACAACAAATGCGCTCCTTTAGTAACAGGGGGCAGGGCTAGGTCTGTGTGGAAAGCGGCATGGAGAGAGATGACTCAGGTAGAAAACTATATCAATGGATGTTACACACGGCGTATCACATTTAACAAACCAAACATTCACATACCGTTATAGAAGGTAAAGTAAAAACCCAAACCGATCTGTGCATCAATGTAAAATACGGTATACTGCCCAGCCCTAATGTGTAGGGGCGAGGGGTCTGTTTTTGATTTGAAAGAGCAAAGAAAAGGAAAGGGGAACCACGGGCCCAGCAGAAACTGAAACTAGGTCAGAGGGCACAGCAAGCACCCCCTCGACCCTGACATTCACCCCCAGCCCTCATCCAGGCTCAGGGTCACCCCTCCGACTAAAATATACTCTTGTTCCCTATCACCCCCTCAACCCTCCGCCCCTTACAGAAAACGCTGCCTCTTGTCCAAAGAATGTGTCCTGTCTGCCAAAACACCCTCCCTAGTAACTGCCCCCCCACACTCAACACTCATCAGTCAGACCAAAGCCCCACAGTCGGAACAGCTCAGGTCCTCTTTAACTGCTGTTTCATTGCTCTTTTGTTGAGAAAGTTCTCGCTCTGTCTCTCTTTCCCTGTGCTCTCCTCAAACAATGGGGAGCGTTTCCTGGACAACCTGGCAGGGTGTCAGGTCTTTGACTAAGGGGGTTCTATTCTGGGCTGGGTTGACTGGTGATGGGTTGCCAGATCTTGTGCTGACGTTTTATATTGTGGTCTGGTCTGGGTTGGCAGAGCACAGTGCAAATGTAGGTCAGTCCAGCAGTATATCTGGCAACTAGTGGCAACCCTGAGACTGAGGCATAAAGGCCTCAGGCCTGTGCACAGACTCTGGCCGTTTTAGTATTTACAAAGGCCTATTGTAAAATTAGACTTTCTTTTTACATTTTAGTCATTTAGCAGACGCTCTTATCCAGAGCGACTTACAGTTAGTGAGTGCATACAATTTATTTGCTGTCTCTCTTAGTGAAGAAAATGTTGGTTGTTTTATTTGTCCAAGAATGTAGGCATTGGCTATCATAAAGAGTTCAAATGAGTTCTAGCCTACAGATGCATGAAGGTATTTGAGTTGATATTCTGTCAGGACTTTAGGCTGGCCACCTGTTGAACGTTGCCAGACAGAACTCTTGGAATAGAGTGCTCTAGGAGTAGTGTGTAGTCTGCTTAATCTGTATGTTGACTTGAACTCTTTATCAGGAATCAATTGTTTCAAATAGATGCATGAAGCTTTATTGTTTGTTGTGGTAAGCTGGCCTTGTCTGCTGAGTAGAGCCAGCTGTTTTTACTGACCACATGACCTGACCAAGAAAAACGCCTGTCCCTACTGATGAGACATTTTGCGTGCTTTGCGGTGGTAGACTGAGGGGAGTTGGTTAGTAGACGGGAGAAATGAGGTTTTTCACGTATCCACTTCACATTCATCTCTCTCACGCTTTGGCTCTTTGTTTTCTTTGGTGGAAAAGTAGGCCAAAGCTGCACACATTCCTCTCATGTCACTGCCCCACGCCAGAGAAAACAGGGACAATGCCCTACGCCCCAGATTCTGTGTGTGTCGGCGTGCACACGATTGTTTGATAGTGTGTGTGAGAGAGATGTTTGAAAGCTGTTTCATCTGATTTGATGAAAACCTGTAGGTCTAGAGAGGCTATAGGTTGACATACTACTGTTCTTTATATACTCTAAAGCACCTTCATCCAACTCTATGCCGTTTACAGCTTTGAAAGATACAAGTGGTGAAGTATTTTGTCCCAAGCACGCTAAAAACATTGTAATTGTAGGTTAACTGACGGAAATGTTTGCGGACTTGTTCTCTTGCCAAGAGTTTAGTGAGCTAAGCATTTGTATTGCAAAAACAACACTAGGCCTAACTGACGGAAATGTAGACTGCTTTCACTTTGGCATACTAGTAGTAGGCTACTGTTCCTGTTGTGTTATTTGACCTCTCCTGCATATAAAAAGTATTTGCCATATAAGCATGCAAGCTAAATCCACTCTTTCAACTGTATTGACGCTCTCCCTCTCCTTTATGTAACACTGACGTTCCTATGATTTCCCCCCTGTAGGACCGTAAGCTGTCCAAGTCGGAGCGCCAGCGGTTCAAGGAGGAGGCGGGCATGCTGAAGGGGCTGCAGCACCCCAACATCGTCCGCTTCTACGACTCCTGGGAGGCCCCTGTTAAAGGCAGGAAGTGCATTGTGCTGGTCACAGAACTCATGACCTCTGGAACACTCAAAACGTGAGTCTCACTCTCACACACAGACGTCAACACCAGTCCATCATCATGATTAAATTGTCGGTCCTAGGTACCCCAATCAGTGAAATGTGATGAGGATGGTTGTGCGATGTCAATCTTTAGCCCTATATCCCTCCTGTTTTGTAGGTATCTGAAGCGCTTCAAGGTCATGAAGATCAAGGTTCTGAGGAGCTGGTGTAGGCAGATCCTGAAGGGCCTACACTTCCTCCACACCAGGGCCCCTCCCATCATCCATAGGGACCTGAAGTGTGACAACATCTTCATCACGGGCCCCACAGGCTCCGTCAAGATAGGAGACCTGGGATTGGCCACACTCAAGAGGTCCTCTTTTGCCAAGAGTGTCATAGGTAAGACCCCAATATCACCCGCTACCTTTTACTGTGCCCTGCTTTCTTCCCCACTACACTCCAATGGGGGATGTCTTGTGTGTGTGTGTGGGGGGGTTAGGTTTTTATTTCTGATCTTTTTTTGACTGACAATGAGGTTGGAAAACAGACCACAATGTTTCAGCTCTCTATTCAAACCACAGCTCAAGTGGAGGCCAGGCCATGGGGAGACCCACAAACCCTCTCTTTACACACACTGTGTTATGTCAGCGAGTCCGCCAGGGCTGGTTACTCGGTGACACAATCCATTTGATTATCTTTTTCCTCCTCAAAGTGAAAGTTCACTGTTTCAGGCTCCTACTGAGAGTAAGTAGCGCCTCCAATTTCTCTGTCTCTCTGTGAAATATGAATCTCAATCCACCTGTCATGCCTTAACTGTTAGGCTAACCAGGCCAGGGCTACAGGTATGGCCTCTGGTTCTGTGTTCTTTCTCAGACTGGTCTTTGCTCTGTGGTTTGGAAATATGTGGTCTGTTTGCCAGTGATGCCAATAACGTTTGCCGTTTCTGTTTTTTGAAGGGTTTGCTCCTACAGGTTTTTGTCAGTGTTTCTCTGTCTTTTAAACAATTTCAGGAGCACAGAGAATAATGTCTGCTTCTTTTTCTGTCTGGAAAGCCCCCACCCCCTTCCCACTTTCCTCTTCTCCTTTATCAGCCTTTTTTTTTTTTTTTTTCACACTCGGGTATGTTTTGAAACTGTAGGCTCTAGCCTCAGCTGTGTCCATTCTGCAGTAAAGGAATAAATAGGGTACTTCTGGTCAGTGAGTATTTGCTGTTATGGGCCTGGTAAGTGTGCGAGTGCACTGTGACACACATCTTACAAAAACCAAATCATTTCAAATAACAATTAGAGTTTTTCTGTGTAAGACCATTAGAAGATTGAGAGCAGAGTATCTGCTATTTGAATAAGGCTGGTGTCCAGACATGCACTGTTTCACTAACTAGCTATGGGATCTGCTTCTCTCAGCCCTCACCGTAACACCTTACTCCCCAGGTCAAGGAGGACAGGTGAGTCAGACTACTCAAAGGTATGTTTGTATGAAACAGGTTATGTTTGAGTGTTTAGTTGTGAAATGTAAGGTCTTGACACAAGTTATTTCCATAGCTAGTCTTACTATTTGTGCCCCTTCTCTGCCGTTTTGAGGCCCCTGATCATTGGCGTTCAACTCAACTCACTAACCGGGTTCTGATTGGTAAACCGGGCCATTCTACAGCCTGTCAGTAGTTAAACTGACAGGTGTGTCTAACACCAGTTTGCCCCCCTCCCCCCCACAGTGTTTTAAGTATACCAGCCATCTTCTATAGACTCCCTATACAAGGTGTCACCCCACAGATAAGCAGGTCTTACACAGAGAAACTTGTGCCTCTTTCACTACGGTCTAACTGAGCCCGCCCCCCCCCCCCCCTTTTTTTTTTTTTCTTCTCTCCTCCCCTCTCTCTATTTCTCTACTCTCTTCTCGCAGCTTCTGCTCACCCGGAGGCAGCGGTGGACCGGTCACTCTTCCTCCTCTTGGTTAGAGGAGAAGAGGGGCGTTTGGGGTGTGACACTCGGAGATGGAGACGAACACACAGAGAGACAGAGTTCTGAATGGTTGTATTTGATTTAAGGTACCCCTGAGTTCATGGCGCCTGAGATGTATGAGGAGAAGTACGACGAGTCAGTGGATGTGTATGCCTTTGGGATGTGCATGCTGGAGATGGCCACCTCAGAGTACCCATACTCCGAGTGCCAGAACGCTGCACAGATCTACCGCAGAGTCACCAGCGTAAGTCTCCCCTGCCTCAACCCCAATTCCCTGAAACCCTCTCCCTGTTGTCCTCGCTCTGCCACCCGCTCTCCTCCTCTTTCCAGTTCCCTCTTTACCTGCCCCTTCTCCTCCCTCCGTGCTTCCCCCGCCCTGCTGTTCTGTCCCTTTAGAGATGATCATTTATTTACCATTTGCATTATTGGCCTTTCTTTGCCACTCTCTCTCTTTTGTCTTTTTCTCACCACTCTTTGTCTTCGCTGCGAGCCCTCTTCCTCTCTCTGTCTCTCCATTACCTCTTTTCCCACCTCCCTCAATCCTGCAACCTACATTATTTTTCTCTTTCTATTGCACTTTTTCTCGTTCTTTCTCTTGTGTTGAGTGTGTCTGTCAGTTGAAGTGAGGAGTGTGGGATTGATTGGGGGGAGTGTCTGGACTGTCCTCTTATTCCCTTCTGGCTGATACTGTAACCGGGCCTGGGCTTGGATCCAAAGGAGGAACACGCGCACACACCTCAGCATAGATACTTGTCATGTGAATTTCTATCTCTAATTCAACCTAAGCTTGAATCATTACCAGAGGTTGTAAGGCTCTGGTTTTAATCATCAATGATTCAAGGTCCATAACCACGAAGAAGGATTTTTTGTATGTTTATTCATGGAGAGCTCTGGCGCCAAAGACACAAACATACGATTTTATACCTCCTGAACTTGACTCCTCCCACCTTTAGGTGACTTTTCTAAACAGTTTCCGCCTTCCCCTTCACCCTTGAATGTTTAGTACCGCCCCCTCTGTTAGTGGGTTGACACTACATGATAATTCTAACATTTATACTGTATTTGGGGTGAAATCCTTTAGTCATTATTCTTAAAATCCAAATTAATCTAACAATACTCCATGATTTATGGTTAAAAATGGGCCTTGAAGGTGAGCCTATTTTCTCACCAATCAGCGTTGCCATTCTAGTAATGTCTGCTGCCAGTTTCAGTGAGCACAGTTGATCATCAACTACATTGGGAGGTAGTAGGTACACCTTCTCGCATGTGCCTGTTCCTTCTATGAGCGCCACATGACACAGGTTACTTTTTACCTTAGCTAAACATTGTTAAACTCCCTTGATAAGTAACATGCATTCCAGGAATCAGTATATATACCAGACTTATTGCATTGAGGCCATCAGAAGTGTGCAACCTTATGACTGTCTATCAGCGCTTCAGATATCATATATGACAGTCTGCTGCTGTCTCTATAGACCTATCATCACTCGACACGTCACACATACATCCTCCGCTCCCTCCTCCATTTCTCCTTCACTCCTCTTTCACTGCATCACTCCTTCTCTTCTCCTTCCTCTCCCCTCATCAACCCTCTTTTCTGGAATCCATCCTCTCCCCAACTCCCAGCAACAACAGCACCAGCCCCTAGTCGTCAAAGTGTGGGAGTGTCAGCATAACTCCTGAGTTCACATGTAGACTTCTAGGTTAGTGGTCCTCAGCAGCACAGGCCCTGGGTATAGTGGGTTGCTGCTGAACCTTGCTCTGAGACGGGAATGCTGTAACTGGTGACTATGGAGCACGCCAGCTTGTAGTCTTAAAACCCGGAAATAAGTTACCTCTGGTTTGGTCAGCCATCCCTAAAGTCTGAGGTTAATACAGGCATAGGAGATCTTATACGGTTGTTCTATGAGATAATACCAGTCAGTTAACATGACCTTTATGAATTATGAAGCCTTTAAGTGGTTTGTGTTTTTTATTATTACATACATTCTTAAAGGTTCACAAAACGTGACGTTAGCTGATGAAGATTATCTCATAGAACGCAACGTATAAGATCTCCTAAGCCTGTGTTTACCACAGACCTTATTTTTGGTGTTTATCCAAAACCGCTTCAAAAAAGCCATTCATTTTCCTCATAGGCTTTGTCCAACGAACCATGACTGCGTTAGTGCCAACAAAAAGATGCCATTACTATTTTGCTCCATTCCCCCTCAACAACTTTGTTTTCCCACAAGGAAGACTCAAGTAGATCACATTCAATTACATGAGTTTGAACATATAGCATGCGCTGCAGCCCAATACAGTGTTATACACTGTTCTAATATGGTACTGCTATGAGGCGACATTGCAACGCCACAGAAGGCGCAGATATAAATATATTACAGAGAACAGACATACTTCTCTGTCATGTAGAATATGTAATAATTTCATCTCTGTACAATACATTTCTATCTGCAACCTTGGGCCCTACTTAACGCAACCCTGTCTAGAATCACGGAAACAGAATGTTGACAATGTGTGGGTTGTGACTGGGAGGTCTGTGTGTCTTATAGGGGGTGAAGCCAGCCAGCTTCGACAAGGTGGCCATCCCCGAGGTGAAGGAGATCATCGAGGGATGTATCCGACAGAACAAGGACGAGAGGTCAACTCACATTCACATTTTGATAATTTAGCAGACACTCTTATCCAATGTGATTTGAGCTTCATAACCAGCTATTGAGACACAGATACAGGGAGAGTATTCATACTCAACCACCCAGGACCTTCTCAAAATGAGATCAGTTTCAAAGTGTGTTAAAGATGTCTGTATTGATTTGACTCATCCGCTCTCCCTCTTCTGTTCTCTCTCACCCCCATCTCACTGTCTCCCAGGTACTCGATAAAGGACCTGCTGAACCATGCCTTCTTCCAGGAGGAGACGGGGGTGCGTGTGGAGCTGGCCGAGGAGGACGACGGGGAGATGGAGGCCATAAAGCTGTGGCTGAGGATAGAGGACGTCAAGAAGCTGAAGGGGAAGTACAAGGACAACGAGGCCATCGAGTTCTCCTTCGACCTCAGCAAGGACGTTCCTGAGGACGTGGCCCAGGAGATGGTGGGTGACAACACAATGTCCACTTCAGAGAGATATTGACTGTGTCCCAAATGGCACCCTGTTCCCTATATAGTGCATTCATTTTGACCAGGACACAATCTTTATTCTTCCTGATTATTTAGGAATCCTTGATTTACAAACATCATCTAGACTAAATAATAATAAATGTGAGTCAAGTCCTAACACTGCCTGTTCTGTGTGTGTGTGTTTGTTTGTCAGGTGGAGTCTGGCTACGTGTGTGAAGGGGACCATAAGACAATGGCTAAGGCCATCAAGGACAGAGTTTCCCTCATCAGCAGGAAAAGAGAGCAGAGGCAACAGGTCTGTACCGGCTCAATGGAATCTTTGATTTGAATCCTGGATGAATGTAAAGTTTTATGGTATTGCAATCAAATGAATTAAACGAAGCTAAACTAGATGTGATTTGGATTTAAGGTGAGAGAGGAGCAGGAGAAGAGGAGGCTGGAGGAGGAGCAGGGCCAACAACAACAACAACAGCAGCAACAACTACTACAGCAGCAGGGCCAACCTCAACCAGGGCTCCAGCCCAGCACAGAGGGCCCCCAACCAGCCCAGCCCGTCCCTCAGGCAGCCCCCTACATCCCCCCCACCCAGCAGCCAGCCCAGCCCATGGCACCCTACATCCCCCCTCAGACAGCACAGCTGGGGCCACAGGGGGTTCCCTATATACCCCAGTGTACAGGGCAGCTCCCAGTCTCTGTCCCAGTATTGGCCCAGGTTCCAGTTCAGGTTTCAGTCCAGCCAGAGTCAGAGAGGCCAGAGGTGGACCAGTACCCACAGCAGACTGAGACCGGTCTGTACCTTCTGCCTTTTTGCTCTCAGGGCGCTGTATTATTGACCTACATTATAGTCTTAATCTAGTGTTTATAAACTATCAATTGACAAACCATCTCCCCATTCTCTACCCCTCCCTATTTCAGCCAATCAAATGACAGATAGTGCTCAGGGTTCCTCCGTCCTTCATGAGACGCACCCGGTTCAGCCGGTGATGTCATACAGCTCTCTTCCCAGTCAGCAGCTTCAGCCAGAGGCCCCCTCTCCTGTCCAAACAGACCAATCGCGTCAGCCACAGCAGACCATGGTGAGTCATTATCGTGGCACACGCAATGCATTTAATATGTTCTCACAGTAAAAGTACCCAACTCTTGTCTCTGCATGTATCATAGAGAAAGTCCGATGTAGTTTCTATCTCATTCTCTCTCCTCCTCCGTCTGTCCTGTTTGTCAGGTGGTTCCTGCTGCCCAGCATGCCATTGTTGTCCCTGGGGCTCCAAGCTCCCAGCCTGCCCCTGGGGCTCCACAACAGGTACACGTCTCCATCACAATACAACTTCACCACCACAACACTGCTGTTCCTCAGCTGATCACACCTAGTTCATAGATCAAAACACTGAATAGATCTAGATCAGAGGTTTCTCTGGGCTCTTACCAAAAGGCCAAATGGGCATGTTGTTGAAAACATTGGTGGACCCTCCCAGCTCTCTCTCTCTCTCCCTCTTTCTTTCGGTTTCTTTGTGCGTTCCTTTTGGTTGTCAGTTGTTTTTCTTTCTTCCTATGCTTTTGTATCCCTCTCTCCTTATATTTTCCTATTTCCTTCCTCTGTTCTGTCTCTCTCCTCTCCCTCTTACCCTTTGTTGTATTTTGTTTCTTATTATAGTACGGAGGTTACTTCCACCCATCGCTCTCCCCTCAGGTAGATAAAAACCGTCCCTTGCAAACGCACACTTCTTCCCTCTACTCTCATACCCACAGCCTTTCTCTAAACATATACTGTTTATATGGTATCCCTATACTGTTTCTATGGTATCCCTATACTATTTCTATGCTGTCCTTCTGCTATTTGAGTAGTGTGTGTGTGTACTGTATAATCCATGCAGTAAAACCTATACTGAAGCTATATGAGACTGATTTATAGTATTGGTATGTGATGCAGTAGGTAAGTGCCTGGGGGAGTTGGATGAGAGCTAGTGTAAAACTGAGGTGGTTAGGCCTCTGGGTGAGGGATGGTGGGTTTGTTTGAAGAGCAGTGTGTTGGTGAATAGATAATGAAGAGAGAGTCTTGTCTCTCTTCTCTGCAGATATGGCTGTTCGATTTGTGCAGATCTCTTATCGCTGTCTCTCCCCCCACCCCCTGTAGATGCCCCCCCAGCAGGTGGCGTTGCTCCCCTCCTCTCAGCCCATCCCTCCCCTGCACCTCCAGCAGCCACAGCCAGAGAGCAGCGATGCACCTCAGAGCTCAGCACTACCACCTCTCCAGCCTGGAGACCAGCAAATACAGGTGAGGCACTCACACCAACACATTGGTCAAGTGCACAACAACCCCAGCTTACGCTCATACTAACGCTAAAACACTCAGACAATCTACAAACAAGGACACTGAATGTATTCCATCTAGTAAATGTTTTATCACGCATGTACAGTCTCGTCATTCCTTTCTCTTTTCTATTCTTTCCCTCTTCTTTTTTTCTTCTTCTGCTTTTTGACTAACTGCTCTGTGTCGGCCTCTACTCTTTCATCCACTCTTTCTTTCATGCGTTCCTTTTGCATGCTGCTGCTTTTTCCTGCATGGCTGTCAGTCATGGGCCAATGAACCAAGCCCTCCTATCCTGTCTCCTCCAATCAATGCAGAGTACCTCTACTTCCTCTATCAGGCCACAAACGTCTCTGTGCTGCAGGTACACACAGGCCAGGGGCAACGTGTGTGTGTGTGTGTGTGATTAGTGTTAGTTGTTAGGCTTGACATGTGTTAGTAGTATAAGGAGCCTACAAACAGACACATCATGTCCTACGAGAAGTAAAACCTTGTACTTCCTGTTCACCCCGCTACCATCTAGAAGGCGGAGACGGTACAGGTGCATCAAAGCTGGGACCGAGAGACTGAGAAACAGCTTCTATCGCCAGGCCATCAGACTGTTAGACAGTCACCACTAGCTGACCTCCACCCAGTACCTTGCCCTGAACCTTAGAGACTGCTGCCCTATGTACATAGTCATTGAACACTGGTCACTTTTAATAATGTTTACATACTGTTTTACCCACTTCATATGTATATACTAGTGGTCAAGATCACTTTCTGAGTCAAAATGCAAGCCGATATCCACCGCTCAGATTTTCTTTAAACATTATTTCAAAAACGTAAACCCATGCAGCATAATGAGGTTTGTGCAGTAGGCGATAGGTCCAATACATTATCACTGCATATTGGCTATGCTTGAATTGCCCTGCCAAAATAAATTATATTTTAAACCATTTGGTATATGATCACACTGGTAATAGATCATTTGTTTTATTACAGCGGAGTGAGCGTAATAGCCCTATTGATGGCCTGCATCTGATGGTCAGTCTGAGGGGAGGGAGAGAGCAGCGGTGAGGCTGCCTCTCACCTGACTCACCGTTCATCTGCTCTCTCTCCCTCGGCTGAGAAAAGGGGACACAGTCTTTCAGCTGATGGTGAAACTCTAGTCGCACTGCATTGATTTCTGCCTCATGCACCAATTCATGTTGTTACTCCTATGACCAGAGAGTGAAATATTCCTCTATTAAAAGACACAAGCCGTTAATAATGAAAGCTTATCGGAACACTTTGCTATACTCATTCATTGCAGCTGCAGTTGCTGGTTGTAGCGTGAGTGGAAGTAGGGAGAACGCACATTTTATGGCTTATAAAGGTGTTGAACAAAGTTTTGAAATCTCACAGTATCAACTTTGCTGGGTGTTCAAGGTTTATTTACAGTCTATGGCTCGAGGAAACTGTGCAGACAGTGATCTGATTGGCCAGCGGTAGGCCTATAGGGGCCCTTGATTTGCTCTCTGGGCCTGCCGGCTAGGCAGAGTTCTATCTTCAGACAGGTGAAATGGGACAAAACACTTTGCCTTCCCGGCGCTAGGGCTGCTGAATCAAGTGCACCTACCGCCAACAGCGAAAATAAATACAAATAAATATAGGAACGCAAGGCTTTATCATTGGGTTTTTTACAGAAATGTTTGGTGATCAACTAGGAATGTCTTGGAGATCGATCAGTCTATTGCGATGGACCGGTTGGTGACCACTGGTATAATACTATATTCTAGTAATGGCTAATCCTATATAACTACTGCTGTACACACCTTTTCTATTAATATACTGTCCATACTGTCTTTACACATCATTATATGTATATACAGCTGTGGAAAAAATTAAGAGACCACTGGAAAATTATCAGTTTCTCTGGTTTTACTATTTAAAGGTATGTGTTTGGTTAAAAATTACATTTTTGTTTTATTCTATAAACTACTGACAACATTTCTCCCAAATTCCAAATAAAAATATTGTCATTTAGAGCATTTATTTGCAGAAAATGACAACTGGTCAAAATAACAAAAAAAGATGCAGTGTTGTCAGACCTCAAATAATGCAAAGAAAATAAGTTCATGTTCATTTTTAAACAACACAATACTAATGTTTTAATTTAGGACGAGTTGAGAAATCAATATTTGGTGGAATAACCCTGATTTTCAATCACAGCTTTCATGCGTCTTGGCATGCTCTCAACCAGTCTTTCACATTGATGTTGGGTGACTTTATGCCACTCCTGGCGCAAAAATTCAAGCAGCTCGGCTTTGTTTGATGGCTTGTGACATCCATCTTCCTCTTGATCACATTCCAGAAGTTTTCAATGGGGTTCAGGTCTGGAGATTGGGCTGGCCATGACAGGGTCTTGATCTGGTGGTCCTCCATCCACACCTTGATTGACCTGGCTGTGTGGCATGGTGCATTGTCCTACTGGAAAAACCAATCCTCAGAGTTGGGGAACAATGTCAGAGCAAAAGGTTTTCTTCCAGGACAACCTTGTACTTTTGCAAACCTCAGCCTGGCTCTTCTTTGCTTCTCATTGATGAACGGCTTTTTTCTAGCTTTGCACGACTTCAGCCCTGCCCCTAGGAGCCTGTTTCGAACCGTTCTCGCTGTGTACTTCACCTCAGCTGCCGTTTGCCATTCTTTTTGTAGGTCACTTGATGTCATCCTACGGTTGTTATGTGACATTCAAATGAGTTGGCGGTCATCCCGGTCAGTGGAGTCGTTTTCGCCCTCTGCCTGTCTAGCTTTGTTGTCCCCAATGTCTGCTGCTTGACCTTGTTCTTATGAACCGCCATCTTTGAAATTTTAAGGATGGAAGCAACCTGACGCTCACTGTATCCCTCTGCCAGTAAAGCCAGAATTGAACCCTTCTTTTCCTCACTCCAAAACTTTCCTTTTCAACTCTTTTGGCATGGTCAATCGTTTTTTTTTTGTGATTAATATTACTTTTGAGGTACTATTAGCACTGTTTTTGCCATCCAGCTGGTCCTATTGCAAGAGGATAGTGATGACCACAGCAGTGGTTTTTATACTTTTCCTCGTTAAATGAGATTTGGTTCAGGTGATCACCTAATCAGTACCTAATTCAGTAGAATGAGGTGTGCCTGTGTTGGAATTCAACAGACACTGGAATTGAATGGCTGTCATACATGTAGAGATGCTGATTTAAGAAACATTTGCAGTGGTCTCTTAATTTTTTCCACAGCTGTATATATATATAGTTGAAGTCTGAAGTTTACATACACCTTAGCCAGATACATTTAAACTCAGTTTTTCACAATTCCTGACATTTAATCCTAGTAAAGATTCCCTGTCTTAGGTCAGTTAGGATCACCACTTTATTTTAAGAATGTGAAATGTCAGAACAATAGTAGAGTGATTTATTTAAGCTTTCATCACATTCCCAGTGGGTCAGAAGTTGACATACACTCAATTACTATTTGGTAGCATTGCCTTTAAATTGTTTAACTTGGGTCAAACATTTCGGGTAGCCTTCCACAAGCTTCCCACAATAAGTTGGGTGAATTTTGGCCCATTCCTCCTGACAGAGCTGGTGTAACTGAGTCAGGTTTGTAGGCCTCCTTGCTCTAACACGCTTTTTCAGTTCTGCCCACACATTTTCTATAGGATTGAGGTCAGGGCATTGTGATGGCCACTCCAATACCTTGACTTTGTTGTCCATTTTGCCTCAACTTTGGAAGTATGCTTGGGGTCATTGTCCATTTGGAAGACCCATTTGCAACCAAGCTTTAACTTCCTGTGATGCCTTGAGATTCAATATATCCACATAATTATCCTTCCTCATGATGCCATCTATTTTGTGAAGTGCACCAGTCCTTCCTGCAGCAAAGCACCCCCACAGCATGATGCTGCCACCCCGTGCTTCACGGTTGGGATGGTGTTCTTCGGCTTGCAATCCTTGCCCTTTTTCCTCCAAACATAACGATGGTCATTATGGCCAAACAGTTATATTTTTGTTTCATCAGACCAGAGGACATTTCTCCAAAAAGAATGATCTTTGTCCCCATGTGCAGTTGCAAACCGTAGTCTGGCTTTTTTATGGCAGTTTTGGAGCAGTGGCTTCTTCCTTGCTGAGCGGCCTTTCGGGTTATGTCGAGATATAGGACTTGTTTTACTGTGGATATAGATACTTTTGTACCTGTTTCCTCCAGCATCTTCACAAGGGCCTTTGCTGTTTTTCTGGAATTGATTTGCACTTTTCGCACCAAAGTACGTTCATCTCTAGGAAACTGAACGCGTCTCCTTCCTGAGCGGTATGACGGCTGCATGGTCCCATGTTGTTTATACTTGCGTACTATTGTTTGTACAGATGAACGTGGTACCTTCAGCCGTTTGGAAATTGCTCCCAAGGATGAACCAGACTTTTTTTTTTTCTGAGGTCTTGGCTGATTTCTTTTGATTTTCCCATGATGTCAAGCAAAGAGGCACTGAGTTTGAGGGTAGGCCTTGAAATACATCCACAGGTACACCTCCAATTGACTCAAATGATGTCAATTAGCCTATCAGAAGCTTCTAACGCCATGACATCATTTTCTGGAATATTCCAAGCTGTTTAAAGGCACAGTCAACTTAGTTTATGTAAACTTCTGACCCACTGGAATTGTGATAGTGAATTATAAGTGAAGTAATCTGTCTGTAAACAATTGTTGGAAAAATGACTTGTGTAATGCACAAAGTAGATGTCCTAACCGACTTGCCCAAACTATAGTTTGTTAACAAGACATTTGTGGAGTGGTTGAAAAACGAGTTTTAATGACTCCAACCTAAGTGTATGTAAACTTCCGAGTACAGCTGATATATATATATTTTTTAAATCTGGATGATGTGTGTGTTGTGTTTTTCTAAATTATTGTTAGGTATTACTGCACTGTTGGAGCTAGAAACACAAGCATTTCGCTGCACCTGCTATAACATCTGAAAATCTTTGCCAGCGAACAAACTTTGAGTTGATTTCATTGTGTTTGTGGTCAAAGCACTGCTAATACCTCGGTCAGATTACACACCCTTTAGTGCTTAAGGTGAAGCCAGATCCAGCCCTTGCTTTCATGCCTGACATGACATGGTTGTAAAGCTCCTTTAATGAACAGTGTGTGTGTGATGATGTTTCAGGCCTCTGTGAGTGTATCCCAGCCGGCGCCAGCAGAGCAGGCAGTAGGACCGACAACGCTGGTCCCTCAGTCTGTGGAGAGGTAAGGCATCACATCTCTCCACAACAGCCCTAGACCTAGCTTATACCAGATAGCCTTTTCTGTTACTCAATATGTTCTATTAAAAATGCATCTTAATATGAAACGGCCCTGTGTTCATTGTGATGTCCTCCTAGTAATTGCTAAATGTCTCTATCCCTCCTCTCTCTCCCTCTCCCCCCACCTCTCTCTCCATCTCCATCTCCCAGTTGTCTGTCGGACGCGGCGTCAGGTCTGAGTGACGGCTATGAAGGGGCGTCGGGTGGTAGACACGAGGGGCGCTCCATGATCAAGCGGCACCAGCGGCGCTCCGTACGCAGCCGCTCTCGTCATGAGAAGACCGCCAAGGCCAAGCTCAACGTCCTCAATGTAAGAGTCACATGGTCACTTTCACCTCAACTCACTGTCTGTATTCTCCCACATGGCAACTCTATCTCCTCGGCCCCTTTGTTGGCCAAATTTGTTGGCCTCTCATCCCCTCGCTGTGTCTACAGATGTCGAGTTGTACACTGAACACAAATATAAACGCAACATGTGAAGTGTTGGTTTCATGAACTGAAATAAAACATACCAGAAATGTTCCATACGCACAAAAAGCTTGTTTCTCTCAAATGTTGTGTGCAAATTTGTTTACACCCCTGTTAGTGAGCATTTCTCATTTGTAAAGATAATCCATCCACCTGACAGGTGTGGCATATTAAGAAGCTGATTAAACAGCATGATCATTACACAGGTGCACCTTGTGCTGGGGACAATGAAAGGCCACTCTAAAATGTGCAGTTTTGTCACACAACACAATGCCACAGATTACATTTACATTTTAGTCATTTAGCAGATGCTCTTATCCAGAGCGACTTAGTGAGTGCATACAGTTTTTCATACTGCCCCCCCCCCCCCCCCCCCCCCCGGGAATCGAACCCACAACCCTGGCAGTGCCATGCTCTACCAACTGAGCTACTGGAGACCTACAGATGTCTCTAGTTTTGAGGGAGCGTGCCGTTGTCATGCTGACTGCAGGAATGCTCACCAGAGCGGTTGCCAGATAATTTAATGTTAATTTTAGAGAATTTGGCAGTACGTCCAACCAGCCTCACAACCGCAGACCATGTGCATGGCGTTGTGTGGGCGAGCGGTGTGCTGATGTCAAATCAAATTTTATTTGCCACATGCGCCGAATACATCAGGTGTAGACCTTACAGTGAAATGCTTACTTACAAGCCCTTAACCAACAATGCGGTTTTAAGATGAGTAACTTACTTAGACTAAAAATAGATAAGTAAAAAAATAACTAATTAAAGAGCAGCAGTAAAATAAAATAACAGTAGGCCTTGAAATACATCCACAGGTACACCTCCAATTGACTCAAATGATGTCAATTAGCCTATCAGAAGCTTCTAAAGCCATGACATTATTTTCTGGAACTTTCCAAGCTGTTTAAAGGCACAGTCAACTTAGTGTATGTAAACTTCTGACCCACTGGAATTGTGATACAGTGAATTATAAGTGAAATAATCTGTCTGTAAACAATTGTTGGAAAAATTACTTGTGTCATGCACAAAGTAGATGTCCTAACCGACTTGCCAAAACTATAGTTTGTTAACAAGAAATTTGTGGAGTGGTTGAAAAACTGGTTTTAATGACTCCAACCTAAGTGTATGTAAACTTCCGACTTCAACTGTAGGTAGGGGTAAAGTGTCAATGCAAATAGTCCGGGTAGCCATTTTTTTAATTGTTCAGCAGGCTTATGGCTTGGGGTAGAAGCTGTTATGGAGCCTTTTGGTCCTAGACTTGGCGCTCCGGTACCTCTTGCCGTGCGGTAGCAGAGAGAACAGTCTATGACTTTGGTGGCTGGAAGCTGTTCAAGTGTATCTCAGTTGGTAGAGCATGGCTCTTGCAGTGCCAGGGTTGTGGGTTCGATTTAAAATGTATGCACTCACTACTGTAAGTCACTCTGGATAAGAGCGTCTGCTAAATGTCAAATGTGGCTGGAGTCTTTGACAATTTTTTGGGCCTATCTCTGACACCGCCTAGTATAGAGGTCCTGGATGGCAGGAAGCATGAACTTATCTCTGTGTGTCTGTTTCAGATCTCCAACATGGGAGACCGGGTGGCAGAGTGCCAGCTGGAGACCCACAACAGGAAGATGGTCACCTTTAAGTTTGACCTGGATGGAGATAACCCAGAGGAGATTGCACAGATCATGGTAGTGATAGCAAACTCAAAAGCACCGATCTGGATTGTATTGATCTCGATCAAATGTGTTTCCCCAAGGCGCTGTAGTCAAAAGTAAAGGAATTTGATATTTTATTTTGGTAGCTCTACAGGTCTATGTGGATTTAATGGGCATGATTTGTGGGTATTGTAGTTCAATATCTGTCCTTCTCTCAGGTGCAGAGTGAGTTTATCCTGGAGAGTGAACGCGAGTCGTTCATCGAGCAGGTCCGTGAGGTCATCGAAATGGCTGACGATAGAGAGGGCATGAAGGAAGGCTACGCTCAACCACCCTTCACTCAGGTAACATACTTCAACAGTACACAGCAACACTTCATCCTTCACCTCACTACCGTACCCACCCACTAACTCTTGGGCAGCCTTTAGTTGACATGGTGTTGTCCTTCTCTCTCCACAGATTGTGGTGGATGACCCCTCACAGCAGCCTGACATGCCCACTCATCTGCCTGGTAAACACGCACCTACACATCACGATCTCTACTGAAAGATGATTGTCTGAGCTCCACCTCCTCACCTCTAACCCATTGCCCCCCAGGTGTTCCTCCCAGCGTTGCAGCTCAGGTGGTCCACTCTGCAGGCCGGAGGTTCATCGTCAGCCCTGTCCCAGAGTCCCGTCTGAGGGAGCAGTTCTTCGGCCCTCCCTCTGCTAACACCTCGTTTGGGGATGAGCCCCCTCAAGGTGAGGGAAACTGGAATCTATGGGTCATTGAGTGCAACTAGAACTCATGTTCCAAACATGTGCCCCTCTTCCAACCTTGGAATATTTGAGAACTCTAAAACATGTTCCTTGATGCATATACCAACGTTAGTATGTTTGAAGTCATGATGATAACCTGTACACTTACAAGAAGTAATTTATGTAAGTGACTCTTCTCTCTGTGTTCCTCCCTTCAGTCCCAGTGAGTCTGGGTCTGTCCCTGTCTGCTCCCTCAGGCCGCCTCCAGCAGGACTTCACTGAGATGAGGCAGACGCATGGGGAGAGACGAGCCACCATGGACCACCCAGCCGAGCCAGACCCCAGCATAGTCCCCTCCTCCCTGCGCCCAGCCTCCCCTCTCTCCCACCCTCACCAAACCTTGGCTCCCCCAGAGGCTACAGCCCCCACCAACACCAGCTTCTCCACCCTGCCTCCTGTCTCTGGCATCCCCACTGAGTCCTCCACTTTTCCCCCCTCCACATGCCAAGTTGCCACCGGGAGGGTGTCTCCAACCCCAGTTCCAGCCCCTGCACCTGCTACCACTGATCCTACCCCACACCCCCAGCCTGGCTACCAAGCCGCCCCCTCTCAGCCTACCCCTGCCCCAATCACATCCCCTCCCCAGGCCACCCCGGCCTCTCTCCCCCCAGCTGCTGCCCCTCAGCTGGGCAGCAGCTCTGCCCCTTTCCCCCCTGTCTCTGGAGCTCCACCCAGTAACTCTGGGACTGTGACCAGCTCAGAGCAGAACCCTGCAGCTAATCTTGTTCCTATTCCGTCCTCTCAGCCTATCCCTGAGTCCATACCTGTCACTCAGCCCACCTCCTCCCAGTCTCAGCCTATCCCTGCCTCTGTCCCTGTGGCACAGCCTGCAATGGCCCCCACCCAACTTCCACCCTCTACCCTGCCCTCCCAACCGTCCCAGCCAGGGGACCCAGATGGTGGAGAGTCCCAGTCCAAGGTCCCTGGTATAGATGACATCCATGCCCTGGATAAGAAGCTGCGCTCCCTCTTTAAGGACACATCCTCCGCTGACACTGGCAACAATGAGACCACCTCTCCCCCGACAGGGACCATCTCCCCTCCCCCCGGGGCGGCCCTGGTGCCCCCCTCCAACCTGTCTCTCACTGCCGGGGGACAGGGAGCCCAGGGCCCCACCTCGACCCCAGGACAGGGCCTCACACCAGTGGGACATGCACAGACACCTCCAGCCAAGACTGGTCAAGCCACCAGTGCACAGGTACAATGGAGGAAACTCTATGATTGTCTAGTGACTGAGAAGATACAGTATTTGTACTAAATGCTTTTCCCCCTCAACTCTTTCCTCAGTTGTAACTTGAGTATGATTTTCTCCCACCATGATGATAATAATTACATCTTCCTGTGTGTGTGTCAGGTGTATCCTGATGGCTCCGAGCAGGCAGGCACCCCTACCTCCGAGCAACTGCCTCCATTCCCAGGACCAAACCAGGTTAGTCCTCTTGTCAGAACTTGTCCCGTTGTAAGTTGTGTAAAGTTGTGAGTTTTGTAGATGTGTGGAATAGGTGATTATTTACGATCGTTGTGATCTTTGAGTTGTGGTTGTTGTGTCATCTTATCTATATTAGTTGTTAGGTATGAGTCCTGATAGTTGTGTGAGTAGTGGTGAGTTATTTTGAGTGGTACTTTCTGAGTGAGTTGTTTTGGTATATTTGTTACTGACATGTCTCGTTTGTGTGTGTGTCCAATCCCAGCAGCCTGTGGGTAGTCTGGACAGCCAGCTGAGGAGAGCTCTGAGCCCAGAGACCATCTCAGGGAGCAGTGGGGCAGCCCCGCCCTCCACAAGGGTCGTTAAACTGGGACGCTTCCAGGTCTCCGTTGCAGCAGACAGTAGCGCCGGCAGCACTCCTGACCCCTCCAACATCGCCTCCTCTTCCTCTCTCACCCCCTCCTCATCCTCCTCTTCTTCCTCCTCTTCCTCTTCCTCCCTCTCCAGCCCGGAGAACACCCTCCACCGCTCCTCCTCCCTCCTCTCCAAAGGGGTCCGGAGAGGAGACTCCGTAGATGCGCTCTCTTCTGTCGCAACACAGCCCACCACCATCGGACGCTTCCTGGTGTCTACCAGTGCCAGCACTGGCCCCAGCCCTAACTCTGTCTCGAAGGTGGGCCGTTTCTCAGTGATGCCAGCCACAGCGAATCCCACGGCCCCTTCGGGGTCTAGCCCCTCCCATCAGAACGGCCCTTCCTCTTTGACCTCTGACCCCTGTAGCTCCGTCCCCGGCGTGAACAGTGGTTCATTTAACCATTACATGACCAGCGACAACGAGGATGACTCGGGGCCTGAGGACGAGGCCTTCCAGAGGGAAGTCAGCTGCCTCCGAGAGAAGTATGTTACATCAAATCAATTTATTTGTCACGTGCCGAATACAACAGGTGTAGACCTTAAAGTGAAATGCTTACAAGCCCTTAACCAATTGATATGACGTGTTTTCACAGTGTTGTAGGAACAAGGTTAAATCCATTAGATAGGTCACTCTTGGTGCCACAAGGTCTGAATGCCAAGGATTCCAGTATGTCGAGGGAGCTTACTGGTGTTTATCTTAGAATGATTGATAGATGGAATATCCTGCCTGGGGTACAGGGTGATACCATCAGGGTGGGGAGTGCCCACTGATGGTTACCAGATGTTGTTGAAGAAATATGTAACAGGGAATATAAGAAGTAAGATATTTTCTGTGTCCATCATTCGGATAGTAAGATGCAACCCACGTACAGCTTGCTATGTTGAATCCGGTACCGTATCTATTAAATACATTGTATCAACTCTCCATATAATTGTTTAAGTGTATTCTTGCATCCTGAATTACTTGATACCCGAGAAACTCATAACACCAACAATGCAGTTTTAAGAAAAATAAGTGTTAAGTAAAAAATTGATAAATAAAAAATTACAAATAATTAAAGAGCAGCAGTAAAATAACAGTAGCGAGGCTATATACAGGGGGTACCGGTACAGAGTCAATGTGCGGGGGCAAAGGTTAGTCGAGGTAATTGAGGTAATATGTACATGTGGGTAGAGTTAAAGTGACTATGCATAGATAATAAACAGAGTAGCAGCAGCGTAAAAAGAGGGGGTGGGGGGGACAATGCAAATAGTCCGGGTAGCCATTTGATGAGCTGTTCAGGAGTCTTATGGCTTGGGGGCAGAAGCTGTTAAGAAGCCTTTTGGACCTAGACTTGGCGCTCCGGTACTGCTTGCCGTGCGGTAGCAGAGAGAACAGTCTATGACTAGGGTGGCTGGAGTCTTTGGACATTTTTAGGGCCTTCCTCTGACACCGCCTGGTATAGAGGTCCTGGATGGCAGGAAGCTTGGCCCCAGTGATGTACTGGGCCGTACGCACTACCCTCTCTAGTGCCTTGCGGTCGGAGGCCGAGCAGTTGCCATACCAGGCGGTGATGCAACCAGTCAGGATGCTCTCAATGGTGAAGCTGTATAACATTTTGAGGATCTGAGGACCCATGCCAAGTCTTTTCAGTCTCCTGAGGGGGAATAGGCTTTGTCGTGCCCTCTTCCCGACTGTCTTGGTGTGTTTGGACCATGATAGTTTGTTGGTGATGTGGACACCAAGGAACTTGAATCTCTCAACCTGCTCCACTACAGCCCCGTCGATGAGAATGGGGGCGTGCTCGGTCCTCCTTTTCCTGTAGTCTACAATCATCTCCTTTGTCTTGATCATGTTGAGGGAGAGGTTGTTATCCTGGCACCACACTGCCAGGTCTCTGACGACCTCCCTATAGGCTCTGTCATCGTTGTCTGTGATCAGGCCTACCACTGTTGTGTCGTCGGCAAACTTAATGATGGTGTTGGAGTCGTGCTTGGCCATGCAGTCATGGGTGAACAGGGAGTACAGGAGGGGACTGAGCACGCACCCCTGAGGGGCCTCCGTGTTGAGGATCAGCGTGGCAGATGTGTTGTTACCTACCCTTACCACATTGGGGCAACCCTTCAGGAAGTCCAGGATCCAGTTGCAGAGGGAGGTGTTTAGTCCCAGGATCCTTAGCTTAGTGATGAGCTTTGAGGGCACTATGGTGTTGAATGCTGAGCTGTAGTCAATGAATAGCATTCTCACGTAGGTGTTCCTCTTGTCCAGGTGGGAAATGGCAGTGTGGAGTGCAATATAGATTGTATCATCTGTGGATCTGTTGGGGCGGTATGCAAATTGTAGTGGGTCTAGGGTTTCTAGGATAATGGTGTTGATGTGAGCCATGACCAGCACTTCATGGCTACAGACGTGAGCGCTACGGGTCGGTAGTCATTTAGGCAGGTTACCTTAGTGTTCTTGGGCACAGGGACTATGGTGGTCTGCTTGAAACATGTTGGTATTACAGACTCAGTCAGGGACAGGTTGAAGATGTCAGTGAAGACACTTGCCAGCTGGTCAGCGCATAATATAATAATAAATATAATATATAATATAATATGCCATTTAGCAGACGCTTTTATCCAAAGCGACTTACAGTCATGCGTGCATACATTTTTGTGTATGGGTGGTCCCGGGGATCGAACCCACTACCTTGGCGTTACAAGCGCCGTGCTCTACCAGCTGAGCTACAGAGGACGCATGCTCGGAGTACACGTCCTGGTAATCCGTCTGGCCCTGTGGCCTTGTGAATGTTGACCTGTTGAAAGGTCTTACTCACATCGGCTACGGAGAGCGTGATCACACAGTCGTCCGGAACAGCTGATGTTCTCATGCATGCTTCAGTGTTGCTTGCCTCGAAGCGAGCATAGAAGTAATTTAGCTCGTCTGGTTGGCTCGTGTCATTGGGCAGCTCGCGGCTGTGCTTCCCTTTGTAGTCAGTAATAGTTTGCAAGCCTTGTCACATCCAACGAGTGTCGGAGCCGGTGTAGTACGATTCAATCATAGTCCTGTATTGACGCTTTGCCTGTTTGATGGTTCGTCGGAGAGCATAGCGGGATTTCTTACAAGCGTACCGGTTAGAGTCCCGCTTAACCAGTTTGTTTGCTGTTTTGGGCTCTATTTCCCTTTATATTTTTTAATCTCAATGGGATCACTTGCATAAGTAAAGGATAAAAGGAGAGTGGTGACTGTTGTACTGTATTTCTTGTTACAACTAGGGATGTGATGGTCATGGAATTTTGGATGACTGCAATTGGCCAGCCAAATGACGAGGTCTCTGTAATAACCGTTAGAATAGCAAACAAATTAATGTTTGCGCCAACAACTTGCTTGTTTCAGCAAGGAGCAACACAGTTTCATCACATTAAGAGTCCATGTTACAGCAGAAACAGACTCAAAGGCATGAATGCCCCCGGCCATCCCGTCTTCAGTCAGCTGTTCGTTGCCACAACAAACAAACAAAACGTTAACTGTTATGACGGTTATTTTATTTTCATGACACTTCATCCATAACCGTCAGTTACGCAGTAATTGTGCCAGCCCTAGTTACAACCCTGCCTCACACTCTGCCCTCCCCTTCTCCTCCCCTTCTCCTCCCCTTCTCCTCCCCTTCTCCTCCCCTCCACAGACATATGATAGAGATCCAGACCCTCCACTCACGTCAGAAGGAGGAGATAGATGCTCTGTTCACCAGGCTGGGTAAACCACCTCCTTCAGCTGTCCTTTCCCCCGCTATGGCAGGGGGCCGACGCAGGCCCAAGACCAAGGCCAGCAAATCAGCCCGCAGCAGCGCCCAGGCCAGCCCAATGCACTCGGGTAACCAGCGTTATGATTGGTCTGTCTGTGCACTGCTGAATGGAAATGTACACGACTGCAAGCAACAACTAATTAGTCGATATTAAAGGGTAGAGGCTGCTAGATTAGAAAGTGTAAATGTAATGTGATCAGTTTCTCTCCTCTCAACTCTGGTTGATGTTGGTGTGTGTTTAGGAGCCCCAGTCACAGGCCAGAGCCCCCCAGCGTCCCCCCCTAAGCAGACCTCTCCCCCCACTGCAGGGGTCTCTGAGTCAGGCAGCCGGACTTCCACCATGGGTAAGCACAAAGAGCCGCTCTCCTATTGTCTATGCTCCTTCACTAAATGTTTTAGAAAGGCAAACCCAAGCAATATTCCTCAAACCAAGAGATGACTCTCCAGAAGAGAAGCCAAACTTGATTGAGAAATTAGTTGGCTTCCCAGGTTGAACTCGTCTCTGTGTTCCTTCCAGGAGTGAGTGGGACCAGTTCAGACAGTGGAGCGAACACCAGCCACTCCCAGCCGTCAGGCCCAAACACAGCCACGGCCCTAACACAGAGCCGAAAGGGCACGTTCACAGACGACCTGCACCAGCTCGTTGACAACTGGGCCCGAGACGCAATCAGCCTCTCCCAAGGCAAGAAAGGACCCAAGGGGACAGCCCAGGGACCCGGACATGACGTAAGGCCACACTACTCAGTCTAAAGACCAGTGCATCTCAATGTCAGTCTAATTCGTTTTTAGCTCCATTTTACATAATTTTACTTAATTACTTAATTGTGGTTTTGAACACCCTCTCCCTAACTACAGATCCCTCCACAAGCCAACATGAGCCGAAAGTTTTCTGCCCCCGGCCACCTCTGCCCCACCCTCCCCTCCACCACCTCTACCACCCTGGCAGGTGCCCACCTCCCCATCACCACTAACCCCTCCATCCCACTCTGCCAGCGTCAGGGCTCTCTGGGCCCCCCTCCCCAGGGGTTTGGTTACGGCCCAGCCCCCTACAGCGCCCCCCAGTGGGCAGGACCCTGTCAGGTGGGTCTCCTGGCCCCCACCCAGCCGCTGGCCCAGTACCAGCCCCAGGCCCCTTCCTCGGCCTCAGCCCCCCTTCAGCAGGCCTTCCACATGGGAGCCACCCAGAAACCTGTCAGCAACCCTGGAGGTCTCAACCTGAGGCCCACGTAGCCCAGCTTGCAGCCCTGGACCTGGGTTAGTCAGGCTGGGATGAGAGGGACTGAGGGCAGGGAGGAAGAGAGCCATAGGAGGACAACTACTATCTGACGTTTTGTTCTGTTTCGCTAATTGGTGAGGTGGAATAAAGAGGATAAAGTGAAAACGGAGGAGAGGAGACTGTGGTTCAGTCTTGTCAGACAGAGAGTGATGTCTGTCAGTTGGAGGGAGAGTGCAATACATACCCACAGCACACAATCACACCTTCACCCTTACCAGGGCCCAGTCTTTTCTGCCAATGGCTGTGGAATCGGGCTGTGATTGACATTTGGGTTTGTCCAATGAAAGCTATGGACCCAAGGGCACAACTGGCAACGGCCAAAGACGTCTGTTGAAAGCACCATTGTGATCTCATCATTCCCTTAAAGAGGAGGGTAGGGAGGGGGAACTCTTAATCACTTCTTGACTGTAACTGGCCTTAAGCTTAACTAGAACAGAGTTAGTAGATGGAGTGAAACCCTGCAAACACACATGCGCCTCCTAGCACTACTGTCATTGGCTGAGATTGAGGCGTTGAATGGTATGGGAAGCTTTCTTTCTGAGAAACTGATTAATTGTGGCGAACAAGTTTGTGAAAGGAAAGGAGAGAGCGATATGTAGAGAAGGAGAGAAGAGGTGGAATGAAAGAGAGTGAATGGAAGTTGGTTAGGTAGGGTTATAGTGGACAGTGTTTGTTTAGTGTTATTCATTTGGTCGCCATACAGTAAGATGCAGTAATAGCAATGTGAGGAAAGGAGTGAGCCCCCTGTGTAAGAGTGGCCTTAAACCCCCAAACACATGTACACATTGTCTTTGTATATAGATATTTCTTGTCCTAAGTTATGGTTATTTTACTTTATCGGTCCCTCTGAGCTGGTCTGATGTGATGTTATGCCTGACTGGGTGTGTTAGTTTCTTATGAGACCACCTAACGTTAGTGTGAGCTAAGTAACTGACCTGTCTGTAGATAGTTTATCAATACCTACTTCACCTGTCTTGTCCAGGTTTTGGATTAAGCCTGAAGTGACTGTATCCATGAGTGATTTGGGTTTACGCCTTAGCAACTGGTTAGGCTCAGTGGTTTGAGTCATTGGCTTCAGCTACTGTGATCATTTGGTTTTCGACCTTAGCTACTGTGTCAGTCAGTTGTCTCGCACCTCACCACCTGGTGTACTGTAGTCAGACTGATAAGCAAGGCTATGGTCCTCGGTACAGTTCTGTTAGAAAGGTATTACATTCATAGGGTTATCTAGCGAGTGAACGGTGCATGATGTTCACACACAGACCTCTAAGCAATGTCAACAAAAATGTCTCCAACCTTATTTCCAGTTGTCGTCATCTTTCAGAATCATGACAAATTGTCTAGGGTTCTCTTTCTGTGGTTAGTTTTATGTGTATATTTTAAATAAAAATACAAAATATGTTCTTTATCGACCTGTTCAGCGATCAGATTTTGATGTTTCACAGTGATTATTAAATGTTGTTAAACAACGTAGTTAAATGAATATAAAAGAGCAATTGCAGGGTTATTAGTATTGTACTCTGTAACACAGGGGAGTAGTTATGTGCTTCTTCTGCTCTTATCATACACCACCCTGTCATTTCATCTTGTTTTTTATCTATACATACACGGTAAATGTTTCATATTAAATTATGCTTTCACATAATGCTCATCATCATAGAGTACTACGTGTCTTGCTGTAACCCACCCCCACATAGTACCAGTAAAAATGTACAGAACTCTTTAGTGCCTTGCATTCTCACTACTGAGAGAAATTCCACCATAATCACCTAGCCCTGCTGTTCTGATGGCTTAATGTCCAGTGACTGAAAGACCAGTTTACTACCAACCTGTGAGATCCATCAGAAATGTCATCAGACATTGGTAAATGTCTAATGTGTGGAGGTTGAGGAAGTTTAACATACCTAAACAAGTCAGTGTCAGAAGAGGCAGGTGACAGTCTTATTCCAACACAAGACTGACTAATTGAAAGCAGAGCACACTGGGTTGTATGAAGTCGAGTTATTTTCTGTCGTCACCAAAACAGCATGTGTTTGTGTGTATCCTATATTGGTTGTTGAAGGTAGATTTGGGTAAGATTTGTCCGTTAGTAGGTTCTCTGAATGAATGTAATCAGTACAGTATTGCATAGCAGCACTTATTTTAAGTGAAGGAGAACTAAACTGTTGTCTTGTTTTTTTTCCTCATTGGTACCATTCTCTTGCTTCTTTGTCACCTCACATGAATGGTGCCATTTCCCTCACTACAGTGCCCTTCTCACCTACCCAGTCCTGGATTGAACAACTACTTTCACTTCTCTAGAGAATATTAAATTACTGCAATGCAGAATATGCTATGTTTAAAGTTTTATAGGAACTGAGGGGGAATGGAGATGTTTGCATGCTGAGGAGGGTTGTTACTGACTTTACAAAAAGTGTTTTCGATATTTGGAAAACCGAGATCCTGCTTTTTTTCTTTTTTTTTGTTAATCTTTGCCTTCCTGTAAGTGAGTCCACACAAAGTGCCGATCTTTCAGTTATCAATATATCAATATATCTGTGTTTCCTGAATTCTGCATGCTAACTGGTTTTAGCCCTTGGGCTTACTTACAACACAACCCACTGTACAGCACATGGTCACACAGAAGCTACTAGTCATCCTATTAACAGTAAATATGTTATTTATCCTCAAGTGGTTAAAATATTATCCCGGCAAAATACGGTCTCCTAAGGCTACTGACATATCACTAAGTTATTTAATGTTGTACCCTTGGATTCCTGTCCCTCTGGCTCTTCTTGTGACCAGTCTACTCTATGGTTTTGTGTATGTTTTTTCACATTGTACAAAATGTAAAAAAGATTAATAAAAATTGAACTGATCATTATGAGTGTCATCTTCTTGCAGCATGAATTGACATGTCCACCTAATCAAAGGATCAGATAATGAATCTAGTACTGAACGCATAAGCTACAGCTAGCTAGCACTGCATAAAATGTGAGGAGTAGTTGACTCAGAGAAAGACAATAGTTTAACAGTTTTGAACAAATAAATTTGGAGAGATTCATTTTTTTTTTTTTTTTTTTACTTTGTTTCACTTACTTAGCTAGCAAATGCAGTTAGCTAGTTTAGCCTACTCAAACACCCTGCTCAAACAGGGATGCTATGTTAGCTAGCTGGCAATGACTATGCAACACAACACTGGAACTCTTGCATGGAAAGGTTTTTTTGCCTGGTCACATACAGCTGATGTGTTGTGCATTGAAGTCCACAAGCGAAGGGACAAGGTGAGAGGAGAGTGCATTGATGCTAGAAGGAATACAACGTGGCTGCTATGAAAGTGAACTGTGTTTACGCATGATCAGGGTTGTATTCATTCCGCAGATTCTGTTAAAATGTTTCTTAATGGGGATAAACATACCTGAATTTGTCCTATAGAAACTCTTGTTTGCAAATGTTGGACTAATGATTACAGCCTATATAAGCTAGATGCAGGCAAGAGTGTGCAAGGTGGTATTGAATGTGTCCCTGTCTGTCCATGTGTCACCTCAAAAATGTATCTCGACCTGTGTGCACCTACACTGTGAACTTTAATTCATAGGCTAGGTTGTAGCAACCTCAGTGTGTGAAGTCACTGTTATGGTGGTGAGGACAATCATTCCAATTGGACATTGAGTGGAAACCTTATTGCTGTTACATTGAACTGGGTGAATGGAATATGAGTGACAGTCATCCAATATGCCATAATAGAAATGCAGCCATGCTTATTAAATAAATATATAATCCTCCCTCATCTTAAACGGCACTGACTGCCACTGATTTCTGCCAATGAGGTTGGGGGGCTGTACTGGGGTTGGTGCCACCCATGACCTCGGCTGTGTGGTGGGGGTTCGTGGGTCGTGTTCCCCCTATGGTCATTCTACACCCTACATTCTATTGTCTCATTCACTTCTCTTTTTTGATTTGCACTGTTGGAGCTCGGAGCATTAGAATTGCACTGTACCCGTACCTTGCGATTACATCTGCGACCCTGTGCATGTGACTAATAAACTCATCTAATCTAGTTTAGCTAGCTAGCTAACAGTAACTATAGTGTACTCGTACTGGCTAGCAGGAGTTTTGGCAAGCATTTGCCGATGGAAACGGAGCTAGCTATGAGGTGACGCTTTACTATTCGACACAAACGTTGGGAAGTTCATAAATGTTCCGTAAATTACCTTGGAGTTTACAGCGTGTAGAGTTTAGCTAGCTAGTGAATTCTATCTACAAATATGATTTGCATTTCCCGCTTGCCTGGGTCGTAGTTTGAGTGGCGTGTCTCCTCGAAATTTACCCAGGTCACGCCCTTTGCTTTGTACATTGGTCGTAAACGGGTTCAGTGGATTTGTATTTGAAAGGATATTAGATTTGCGCAGTGATGCCCTAAATTAATCACCATCATAGCCGTATGTGTAACAAAAACAAATAATAACCTCGGAAAAATATTTGTAATCGCCGTTTCTCTACCACAGTTGTGGCAAACCGTGCCCTGATTGACTGCACTGACAACCGCCACGATCATGTCATGATGTTCGTGTCATGACGATGTGACAGATGGCAGAGACGCGAGACCAACACTGGGTAATATTGGGGTCAATGCTGTATATAGAGCAGCATGTTTCTAAACTCCATTAGACAGGCCTTTATGAGGAGATAATGGTCATATTCAAAATGTGAATTACACATGACATCTAGGCTACATCTGGACAAAAGAATGTTGCCTTATAGCCTGCTGCCCCACAAAAGCTATTTCAAAAAGAAAATCGTGTAGTGCCTCTTTTATGTGTGTGTGTTAGTGTGTGTGTGTGTGTGGACGTGTTTAACTATACTTTTGGGGACCAGAAGTCCCTACAAGAATAGTAAATCAAGAAAAATTTGACCAACTGGGGACATTTTGTTGGTCCCCACACACAAATTCTAGGAGGTTAGGGTTAAGGTTAGAATTAGGGTTAGGGTTAGGAGCTAGGGTTAGGTTTAGGGTTAGGGTTAAGGTTAGGTTAGGTTTTTGGGTTAAGGTTGGGGTTAGGGTTAGGGTAAGGGTACAGGTTAGGGTTAGGGAAAATAGGATTTTGAATGGGACTGAATTGTATGTCCCCACAAGGTTAGCTGCACAAGACTGTGTGTGTGTATGAATGTGAGTGCGTGCGTGCGTACGTGTGTGGATCATGTTCAAGTTTCACAAGTTCAGACACCGGCCCCTGCCGCCCTCTCTAATGCCACTACTGTAAAACCACAGAACTCACTGGATCTGACTGTTCAGTTCTGACTACAGCTCAGCGTTCAACACCATAGTGCCCACAAAGCTCATCACTAAGCTAAGGACCATGGGACTAAACACCTCCCTCTGCAACTGGATCCTGGACTTCCTGACGGGCCGCCCCCAGGTGGTAAGGGTAGGCAACATCACATCTGCCACGCTGATCCTCAACACGGGGGCCCCTCAGGGGTGCGTGCTTAGTCCCCTCCTGTAGTCCCTGTTCACCCACGACTGCGTGGCCAAGCACGACTCCAACACCATCATTAAGTTTGCTGACAACACAACAGTGGTAGGCCTGATCACCGACAACGATGAGACAGCCTATAGGGAGGAGGTCAGAGACCTGGCAGTGTGGTGCCAGGACAACAACCTCTCCCTCAATGTGAGCAAGACAAAGGAGATGATTGTGGACTACAGGAAAAGGAGGGCCAAACATGCCCCCATTCACATCGACGGGGCTGTAGTGGAGCGGGTCGAGAGTTTCAAGTTCCTTGGTGTCCACATCACCAACAAACTATCATGGTCCAAACACACCAAGAAAGTCGTGAAGAGGGCACGACAACGCCTTTTCCCCCTCAGGAGACTGAAAAGATTTGGCATTGGTCCCCAGATCCTCAAAAAGTTCTACAGCTGCACCATCAAGTGCATCCTGACTGGTTGCATCACCGCCTGTTATGGCAATTCCTCGGCATCCGACTGTAAGGCGCTACAGAGGGTGCTGCGTACGGCCCAGTACATCACTGGGGCCAAGCTTCCAGAACCTATGTACTAGGCAGTGTCAGAGGACAGCCCAAAAAATTGTCAAAGACTCCAGTCACCCAAGTCATAGACTGTTCTCTCTGCTACCGCACGGCAAGCGGTACCGGAGCGCCAAGTCTAGGTCCACCCCCACTTTGTTTTTACACTGCTGCTACTCGCTGTTTATTATCTATGCATAGTCACTTTACCCCAACCTACATGTACAAATTACCTTGACTAAGCTGTACCCCCGCATATTGACTCGGTACCGGTACCCCCTGTATATAGCCTCGTTATTGTTCTTTTATTGTGTTACTTTTTTCTTTTTTTTTTACTTTAGTTTATTTAGTAAATATTTTCTTAACTCTATTTTCTTAAAACTGCATTGTTGGTTAAGGGCTTGTAAGTAAGCATTTCACGATAAGGTCTACACCTGTTGTATTCGGCGCATGTGACAAATGCAATTTGATTTGATTTCTACTCTATTATAATCCTTTTGTACACAATCATTGTTATGGAGATAGTCCAACACCTGAACCTCCTAAACACCAAGCATGGGCCTACAGAATATATATATATATATATTACTCAAATTTATGATGTACCCTCACTGTAGAAATGAAGTAGTAGCCTAGACTAGTACTATAATTTATACTAGGCTAATTATCCTAATTGTAATATTAGGCCTATAAAACGTCAATTCCATAGCCCTATAGTGTGCACAAATAAGTTTTATTTTAGTCCCGGTTCACCACTTTGTCTTTGGTTCATTTACTTACTTTAACCTTCACACAAATCACTCCCTCACCACTATTGCCTGTAACTGTGTAAGTTAGACACTTACTTACAGTGGGGAAAAAAAGTATTTAGTCAGCCACCAATTGTGCAAGTTCTCCCACTTAAAAAGATGAGAGAGGCCTGTAATTTTCATCATAGGTACACGTCAACTATGACAGACAAAATGAGGAAAAAAAATCCAGAAAATCACATTGTAGGATTTTTTATGAATTTATTTGCAAATTATGGTGGAAAATAAGTATTTGGTCAATAACAAAAGTTACTCAATACTTTGTTATATACCCTTTGTTGGCAATGACACAGGTCAAACGTTTTCTGTAAGTCTTCACAAGGTTTTCACACACTGTTGCTGGTATTTTGGCCCATTCCTCCATGCAGATCTCCTCTAGAGCAGTGATGTTTTGGGGCTGTCGCTGGGCAACACGGACTTTCAACTCCCTCCAAAGATTTTCTATGGGGTTGAGATCTGGAGACTGGCTAGGCCACTCCAGGACCTTGAAATGCTTCTTACGAAGCCACTCCTTCGTTGCCCGGGCGGTGTGTTTGGGATCATTGTCATGCTGAAAGACCCAGCCACGTTTCATCTTCAATGCCCTTGCTGATGGAAGGAGGTTTTCACTCAAAATCTCACGATACATGGCCCCATTCATTCTTTCCTTTACACGGATCAGTCGTCCTGGTCCCTTTGCAGAAAAACAGCCCCAAAGCATGATGTTTACACCCCCATGCTTCACAGTAGGTATGGTGTTCTTTGGATGCAACTCAGCATTCTTTGTCCTCCAAACACGACGAGTTGAGTTTTTACCAAAAAGTTATATTTTGGTTTCATCTGACCATATGACATTCTCCCAATCCTCTTCTGGATCATCCAAATGCACTCTAGCAAACTTCAGACGGGCCTGGACATGTACTGGCTTAAGCAGGGGGACACGTCTGGCACTGCAGGATTTGAGTCCCTGGCGGCGTAGTGTGTTACTGATGGTATGCTTTGTTACTTTGGTCCCAGCCCTCTGCAGGTCATTCACTAGATCCCCCCGTGTGGTTCTGGGATTTTTGCTCACCGTTCTTGTGATAATTTTGACCCCACGGGGTGAGATCTTGCGTGGAGCCCCAGATCGAGGGAGATTATCAGTGGTCTTGTATGTCTTCCATTTCCTAGTAATTGCTCCCACAGTTGATTTCTTCAAACCAAGCTGCTTACCTATTGCAGATTCAGTCTTCCCAGCCTGGTGCAGGTCTACAATTTTGTTTCTGGTGTCCTTTGACAGCTCTTTGGTCTTGGCCATAGTGGAGTTTGGAGTGTGACTGTTTTAGGTTGTGGATAGGTGTCTTTTATACTGATAACAAGTTCAAACAGGTGCCATTAATACAGGTAACGAGTGGAGGACAGAGGAGCCTCTTAAAGAATAAGTTACAGGTCTGTGAGAGCCAGAAATCTTGCTTGTTTGTAGGTGACCAAATACTTATTTTCCACCATAATTTGCAAATAAATTCATTAAAAATCCTACAATGTGATTTTCTGGATTTTTTTTTTCTTAATTTGTCAGTCATAGTTGACGTGTACCTATGATGAAAATTACAGGCCTCTCATCTTTTTAAGTGGGAGAACTTGCACAATTGGTGGCTGACTAAATACTTTTTTCCCCCACTGTAGTAGTCTAATTCCAAACTAGTCAGCTCTCTGAACATTGACTGTATGTAGGCTATGAGATGACAAAATGTGTAGTTTTACAATAATTTGTAGAAGAGTGCTTAAAAGTAAAGTGGCAATGCAGTCAAAAATGAGTTATGTGAGTTATGTCTTTCACCTTCACATGTAATGAACCTCAGAAAATCATGGCCCGCCTTTCAAATGGCACTCTATTCCCCACATAGTGCACTACTATGTAGTGGTGCAGTGGTATAAGGCACTGCATCGCTGTGCCACTAGAGATCCTGGTTCGAATCCAGGCTCTGTCGTAGCCGGCCGCGACCGGGAGACCCATGGGGCGGCGCACAATTGGCCCAGGGTAGGGGAGGGAAAGGCCGGCAGGGATGTAGCTCAGTTTGCAACGCCAAGGTTGTGGGTTCGATTCCCACGGGGGGCCAGTATAAAAAATAATGTATGGACTAATGGTAAGTCGCTCTGGATAAGAGTGTCTGCTAAATGACTAAAAATGTACTTTTGGTCAGGGCCCATAGGGAACAAGGTGCCATTTGGGACACAGCCATGGAGGAAAATGAAACTCCCTCCTTGGAGAAAACATTCCATTTGGGGATTACACTGGTCTGACTCCCCCCTACGAGATCAGGCTTGAGTCCCAAATGGCACCCTATTTACACAGTGCACCACCCTATGGACCCTGGTCAAAAGTATTGCACTATATAGTAAATCGGGTGCCATATAGGAAGCAACCCAGATACTTCCAGTACACATGTTGAATGAACGCAACAGAGGACAAAGTTATGCACTGTAACTGTGCAACTGTGATCTTTAGAGTCGGTCTAATTGGAGTGTCCAGACAGACAGGCAGTTGTGTGTGTGTGTGAGAATTCCCAGCAGTAGTATCAGTGTGTGAGTCACTCTTATAAATAACAAAAGGGCATCATTGGGAAGCTCATTATTGACAATGCATAAAGAGTGTACTGGTCACCTTGGAAACTGTGGTATCTAAATAATGATGCTAATTTTGCTGTGAGAACAAGGAGTCCGCTTACACTGTACTTTGATTATAAAGGTTTATTATTTCAAAGGATTTCAGCGTAAGTTTACAGACATCTGCAGGCATCTGGAGAACAACGGACTCAAAATAATATGTTGTTCTGTCCTCCTTTGTCCCAACCAAGTATTTATAATCTTTAACATGATATGGGTGGTTTCCCCTACAGACCAATCCCATGACTCCCCACAACAGACTTCCTCTGTTCTAGAGTGCCCCTATAAAACTGCTCCCCAGATGCTTCCCTAAGCTGAATCAACATCCTCTAAGATACCATTTGCAAACGTTAGCAAAGTCATAAATTCCTTAGACACCACATATTTCCCCCCTTCGAGACTAATTAAGTCTCGAAAACAAAAAGAATAGGATTATGACAAATAACAATTTCTCTTATTGAGTATCTTTAACAATAAACCAAAAACATATTTTTCTATGGAGTGTAAATAAATTTCTATGAAATATGAACAAATCTTTATGGAGTGTGAGAGCGAAAAACCTGTCTGGCAGTTTCTTTCCAAATATCCATCAATCAATCAAGACAGTAAAATTCTCTCACGGCCCCTCTGCCCCAGGCAACCACCTAAGTACTCCAGATCAATTCATAAATCTTTATCAATGCATTTTAAACTATGATGCAATTTGAATACACATGAAAGCCTCAGCAAACAAAATACAATCAAAAATGTCCACATTCAGGCTGGTCAATATCCCTAAGCATCCACGAAATAAACAAAAACATCTGAGATCCCCACATGTACCCAATAACAGCAAATATCTTTCTTCAAAAATTAATACAGAAAGAATATGACACAAATTATGTATTACACATGCAAATATGTCTATATATCATTGCAGACACTGGAATGTAGTCCACTACACTTCATCTCCTCAGCAGTGTCGACTTCCAATGCAACATCGATGATGGAATCTGAACATTTCCACACCTTCCTTGTTCCACTTCCTCCAGTCCATTCATATTGTCCCTTCATATTGTCCCTTCATATTGTCCCTTCTACACATTCCCCCATATGCTTCTGGAAGAAAAGAAAATACCAAACAGTATCTTTTGCAAAACAACACATTCAAATTAAAACATCAATATCAACTAAAAATGATATATAAAATGATACATAAAATGAATCACCTTATGTAACTCGTAAGCGTCACCTTACGAGTTACATAGCCTTTTAACCAATAATTCTTAACCGGAACAAATTTTAATGCTTGCAATAAATAAGTACACATATATTCTCCCTGATCTTTCCATGTAACATTACGCAAAATAAGTGAGCAATCACTCATAACCCTCTTCCACTTCATTTTGTTGTACAAAATATACTTCCTTTGACTAGGGGGCACAGCTTCTACTTCTGGTCCTGATAACAACACTTCTTCTCCATAATTATCTCTCCATGTGGGAGGAACGTCACTACCCCCACTCCATCTCTCACATCTACAAGGAAGATGAGCTGTACCACCCATCCTAACCCTAATGACAGTCTTTTCCTCAAAAATTGGTGCTGGAGCGATTGGCTCCCTTGTAATCAAATGTGATATATTTATAGCTTTAAAAACTGTCAATGTTGAAAGAGTTGAATTGCTTCTCACTGTTGTTATAATAGGCTGAAGTGTTGATGTCATTGTTGTTGATTCATCCATTCTCCCTAAAGCTTTGAACTCTTTACTTGTATTTCCATCTGTCACTACATTAACTCTCAGTCCCAACTCTAATCCCTCACTTTCAAACTGTTGATTATAAAAAATACATTTATAATCACCTTGATCTTCCTGCTGGGAATTGTAAATATAGATACTGCAATCACCCTCAATCTTCATTCTTCTCTTATCATTCAGCAACGCATACTTTCTCAATGCAACTGCTCATAACAGATCTAAACTCCTGCCATATCTATCTTCCCACTGAACTCTAAATTTCCCTTCACCACTGTTCTCTCTCGTGCACTTACATGGGAGCTGAGCTGACTGTCCTAGAGTTACTTCAACCCTAGTTTTCGTAACGTTTTGGTCTGACTTTTCTCCTAACTGGTCTGGGCCTACTTTGTCTAACCGAATCACCAGCTTCTCCTGTAACAGAGTTGCCCTTGGTGATCTCCGCTGCTTCACATTCCACTGAAATATTCCCTGTTGTTTCTGGGACGTATTGAAAATCAATTTCCCCAAATCTCCTTTCCTTTCCCTCCATTGCAGAGTCATCTCTGGCATCATCAGAAGTGTAAACATTATCATCAACGTTATCCACAACATTGACAATCTCTCCTTCTTGGTTTTCACTCTGGATATTGTCATGCATCTCTCCTTCTTCCTGTTCTCTGTCACGCCCTGGCTCTGGGGACACTTGTATGTTGAGCCAGGGTGTGCATTTCATTTGTTCATCTAGGATGTGTATTTCTATGTTGGCCTGAGTGGCTCCCAATCAGAGGCAACGAGTGTCAGCTGTCGTTGGTTGTCTCTGATTGGGAGCCATATTTAAACTGTCTGTTTCCCATTTGTGTTTGTGGGATCTTGTTTCAAGTCTGTTTATGTTAGACCGTGAACTGTCACGTATCGTTTGTTGTTTTGATCGTGTCTCTAATTAAAGAGTATGTTTGCCTGCAACGCTGCGCCTTGGTCCTCCTCTATGTATGACGATCGTGACATTCTCCCCTATCTCCATCCTGCTCTCTTGAGCCTTCAACATCCTCTCTCTCTGCGCGTGGTACCTCTTCTCCAGGCGCTTTAACACAATGTGACAAATGATACCACGTTGGAGACCCTTTAACCTGGACAGCTGTTCCAGTACTACGAACAACTTCAAATGGTCCTTCACGACGTTCGTTATACCACTTCCTTCTAAATACCTTCACGAACACCTTGTCCCCAGGTTGCACTGTACTCCTTTTTTTCTCATCAAGCTCCTCCTGCACCTCTTCTTTTCTTTGCCTGTCAGAAACATATGTGGACAACTTTTTATGAAAATTGGCCATATATGTAACATACGCTCTCATTTCATCTTCCAAAAGAGCCAAGCTTGGACCCTTTCCGCTTGTTCGCAAACAAGGCGTAGGCATCCTTCTTCCTGTTACCAATTCATGGGGTGTCATACATAGATCACGCAACTCACTTGAGCGACACACCATTAATGCTAAAGGAAGCGCCGCTATCCAGTTTAGACCCGTATGCTGACAAATTTTGACAATGCGATTTTTCAAGACACCGTTCATTTTTTCACAAATCCCTTGACTTTGTGGGTGATAAACTGCTCCAAGACGTTGCTTAATTCCCAATTTTTGCAACATCAATTTCACTGATTTATCCACAAATTCCTTTCCCACTAATTTTAGGATATGTGATCGGGAAGTCCCCACCTGCTTATGACTTCTTTACACAAGAACTTGGCAACCGATTGAGCATCTTTTCGCTTCGTTGGACAGGCCTCCGGCCATCGTGAAAATCTATCTACAACCACCACCAACCACCAACCATCAACTGGTTTTATCATATCAACAAAGTCGATAACCAACTCACGCATAGGACCTCTCGGTGTAGGAATGTAACCAGGAAGAACGGTCACACCCCTGCGAACATTATTTTTCAGACAGATTGTGCACCTTCCTATGATATAGTCAATCTGTTCAAGCAAATATGGTTCCCAAAAACCATACTCCTTTGTGATCTTTCTCCTAATCTTAGCCTTCTTTAAAGAATCTTCACTGAGATTTCTAATCCAGAATACTGAAGACGAATCCATCTCTGTCATCATCAACAATTGGTAAACCTTTTCCTTTGGCACTTCTACCAGACAGCCGTCTGGTGTACATCTTATTGTACAGTTCAACTTACACAATGCATCTCTTCCCAACAATGCAATAGGTGTATGTTCTGATACCAGTATGGGTATTGTAATTTTCTGATTTTTATAGCAGAGCTCAATTGGTTCCGTAAGAGGAATCAGCTGTTTTACTCCCTCGAATCCCTATCCTAATTAGTTGATTTGACATAGTGAGATGTGTAACCTCTTCAGGCTGAACACAGATAAAAGCAGCTCCGCTATCCGCCATCACTTCCAATGGTCGGTTGTTTATTTTCACCTCAATTATTGGATCTTTTTCCGGTCCTGATGCTACCAGCTGACACCCCCCTTTCGGATCTTCTGGGCACCCCTAGAATCCTTGCTCCTTTCCCCTATAAGGGTTCACCTGTCCTCCAGATGATCTTCACTGACCCCTGTATCTTCCTCTGAAATTCCCTCTGATGTTTCCTCCTGGCCCATTGCACTCACAGCAAAGTCACCAATCTGTCCTCAATTATAACACACTTCTGAAGATTGCTGGAAGTATGGCCTAAATCTTCCTCCTCTTCCTCTTTCTAAGCCTTTTCGTCCTCTTCCTCTCCAATTCTGTGTCTGTCCAGAAACTGGCTATGGATATGAAACAACTGGTACCGCTATTGGTGGCTGGTACAATTGCGGTTGGAACTGGTCCGGTTGAAGCTGTGGCAGTGATTGTTGATTTGGTGCACACCGATTCTGCATAACCAAAGCTTGTTTCTTCTCCTTCTTATTCTCCACCAGTTGTATTTGATTGAGTTTTCTGAGAGTTTCTTGGTCCTGTTCTTTCTGGTTGTGTTCCTTTTTCCTGTACAGATCCACTTGATGGGCTATATGATCTGTATAGACGCCTTTTGTCATGCTTCCAAGTCCAACCACCTCTGCCAGTTTGCTCCTTACTGGTGAGGGCAGTCCCATCTGCAGTTTAGCTCTCAAAATTGACTGCTCAATTTGACTCACATCTGGATCATTTCCGGTAATATTTCTCCACACTTGATGAACTCTTGACACATAGGCTCTCGGATTTTCTTGTTGTCCTAGTGGGTCAATCAGAATGTTGTCAGGATGCACATTTGTTGGAAACGTATCTTTCAGTGCTCTCCACAGCCGATTTCTACTTGCAGCCAACAATTCAGGGTCATTCACTGCAGTACCCACATATCTATTGAGTCCAGCTCTCTGAAATATTTCTTCCATATCTGGAATCCCAAGGAGATTAGCCAAAAGTCTCTTAATGTCTCCTATGGCTGACTGTGTTCCCACCGTAATTTCTTCCAATTTTGAAATCCAAGGATATGCTCCATCTTGAAGAGTAGGCAGCTTCTCAAGTATATCTGACATATCGGTATTTTGCAAAGGCTTATATTCTAGGTTTTGTCCTCGAATGATCACTGGCATCATTTTCTTACTGGTGCCGTCTTTCCTTGGCCTCAATGTATACTTTTTCTCCAATTCTTGGGATCCTTTTCTCAGCAGTTTTTTCTTCTGTATCTTCAGCTTCTTGAGTTGTTGTTCCAGTTCTCTTACTTCTTCTAAATTATTCGCTTTATCCAGGCATGATACGCATCGGTCTATATCTCTTTCTATTTCTTCTGTGCTAGTCATTGTAGGATAAAATCCTCTTGAATATGAAGCACCTTTAATCTCCAAATCTTTATCGCTGTCTTCATCTTCGCTTTCATCAGAACTAGAATATCTTGTATTCTTCTTCTTCAAACATCCATCACCCCTTCTTTCCGCTCTGGCCAACCTCCGTCTGATCACAGGGTCATATCCACCCATGATCTCTTCTGAATCACTCTGATCATCATCATCATTCAAGTTCCATCCTCCTGAACCTCACTCCACCCTTAGTTTCCAGACGTCTCGTTTTCTTCTTACTTTTGGAGTTTGGATTCATCTTTATGGTAATTTCTGCTTGTCCTCTCTCTATTATTCGTTCATCTTCATCTCTGATGCAATAATCATCCTCCTGAATGATCACTGGAAGCTGAGGATAGACGTCCTTAAACTCTACTTCTTTCTCATAAGGTGGGGGTATTTTTGCTGAATCCGTATGTGAGAAAGGTGTACTGACTTCTGTCATTAGTTTTTCTGTCACCTTCACTTCTTTTACAATTTTCTCTATACCTTTGTTTCTTTTATCGTTGGTATCTTTCGTCAGTTTTTGTCCTTCATTTTCAAACAGCTTAAGAACACCCGGCTCTCTTTGTCTCTTTTCTTTACGTTGTTCCCTTTTTTATCCCCTTCTTTTGATCTGCCTTATAAATTGACAGAAGCACTTTCATTATGTTGATGACGTCAGGGTTAAGAGTCCCTTCCACTGGCCATGGTTGTTCAATGTCAGGCCAACGTTTATTCAATTTTCCAGATAACCTTGCAATACCATTAACTAGAGGATTACTATTTTGTACTACATCAACAGGAGTAATTACTTTCATAGTTTTGATGTCCTTTTTCCCCATTGTAACAACTCTTTTATATTCCTTTATTGTGATTTTTTTGAAATTATTTTAGACTATACAGCTTATGGTTCCCTCCCTTTTTATTTTATTTTTTTATTAAACAATTAATTAATTAACTAATTAATTAATCAATCAATATATGTATAATGTTTTTTTGTTTTTTTTTAAACGAATTTATTAATTAGTGGCAATCTTACCACATCCGATCAGGAAAAGTAAAGGAAAGTAGTTCCGTTGCAGCACACCCTGTCGCGTGATGTACTTGTCAGCACCTCCTCCCTCTCTCTCTCTCTCTCCTCCTTCTCGTCTCTCATATGACAGAAGAACAAAGGACAGACAAGAATTTAGTATTTTATGCACTCACTGAGTTATTTCAACCATTCAATATTCCTCTGTTCACATTCGCGCTAAGAAATAAGCAAACAACTTAACTCAGGAATATTTATAGATAGCTCAATATCATTTTATTTTATATATTTTTAATCCGTCAACATATCTCTAGTTTATCAATTCGATAGGTCTCAAGCAAATAGTTTCATCGTTAAACAACAGCCGATTTAACAAACAGAATACACTATTAGTGTCTAAATCTCTCCTTTCTTCTCTGTCTGCTCTGAGTCTGCTTCTCCCAGCAGCTCAGTGCAGGCAGGGGAGTGGCATATTTGCTCTACGTAACTCTAAACTCATAAAATCCCACGCATGCGTAGTTCATTCACCAATGCGATTTCAGAGTGGATGGAGCTCTCTCCCAGTTAAACAACAGAAAGTAGACAGACCAACTTTACCTCCGTTCTTCATGAGGCAAACAGTAACACTTAACAGAGCTCACAAACCAACACAAAACATGGAACACAAATCCTACTTTGAAGTTTCTTAACTTCACTTATCCTAATCTGCAGATTTATAGTTATTTTCTTATCCATTACAAAACATCTCTATACACTGTTAAAAACTCCTCCCTGTAGGCTCATGATATTGTAATAGTTAGTAAACGTTCTCTTTTTATAGAGAGTCATAACATTTTTAACCTTAACGTCCTTCCAGGGGGCTCACATATAGTTAACAACCACCAACGTTCTCACCCACGGAGACTCACAAGATCTCCAACACAAATCCCATCCCAACATGAGTCGACACACAGATCAGACACAACAGAGACGTCTCCACTCCACCATTTTTCTCTCTCCCACACACACACACACATACACAGTTTAAGAGGCTTTTTCCGTTCCTACGGACCCCTAAGGCAGTATTCTACCTCCATTGCGCCGTTTTTTCATTGTTCCTAAATTTATGCTACCACGAGTTCGCGGACATCCAATGAGCGGTCACATCAAACATATAGTTCGTCAACTGCAACCGAATATATATGCCACAACCCCAAGTCCCCGGGACTTACCTAAATTCACCTAATGTGCTTTTAGGATTTTTCGGCCCATCCTAATGATCGCCTCGTTAGAGGGCTTAACATAGATTCGCAATGTCCTAATTTGTAGACATTTTCCTTGGCCTTATTCCTTCATTCAATTATTCAATAGTTATAGACACTCCCCACTGTTTGCGTTGTTACCAGCGCAAACAAATTTAGAAATTTAGAACGGACTCCTATCCCACAGCAAATAACAGCAAAATTGCACACATAAGTCTTTTAAACGGTACATTTCTCCAGCGCACACACCCACATAAGCAAGCGAACCGACCAGCGCACAAAATTGTGAGAAATCTCACCTTATGAGCCGGCGTCTTGAGCGGGAGTCACTTCGCAGCTCATGAATGGAACACTGGAGAGACGCATAACGCCCCAAATGTTCCTCGTCGCCATTCTGTGGTATCTGAATAATGATGCTAATTTTGCTGTGAGAACAAGGAGTCCGCTTACACTGTACTTTGATTATAAAGGTTTATTATTTCAAAGGATTTCAGCGTAAGTTTACAGACATCTGCAGGCATCTGGAGAACAACGGACTCAAAATAATATCTTGTTCTGTCCTCCTTTGTCCCAACCAAGTATTTATAATCTTTAACATGATATGGGTGGTTTCCCCTACAGACCAATCCCATGACTCCCCACAACAGACTTCCTCTGTTCTAGAGTGCCCCTATAAAACTGCTCCCCAGATACTTCCCTAAGCTGAATCAACATCCTCTAAGATACCATTTGCAAACGTTAGCAAAGTCATAAATTCCTTAGACACCACAGAAACCAACCAGTGTTATTAAGACTGAGGGCTCTGTTCAATCAGATCTGCTTTAGCCGACATCCACAGAGGTTGTTTTGGCTGTGTCAGAGGTGGAACTGCGTTAGAGCTGTCAAATCCACAAGCAGCTCACGTCATTATACCTAAAGCGGACATTGCTATTGGCAATCTGAGCATCATTATTTCAATATAGCCTACACTTTCTCGTTCTGAACTTTAACGCGAGTGGGACGGGTGTGGCTTCATGACAATGATCAAGAGCAGCTGCTCACCGATCTGACAGCTCCAACGCAGTTACACCTCTGACACCGCCAAAACATCCGCCATGCGGGTGTCAGCTATCACTGGTTAATGTTAGATATTACTGCACTGTCGGAGCTGGAAGCACAAGCATTTCGCTACACCCGCAATAACATCTGCTAAACACGTGTTTGTGACAAATAAAATTTGATCTGACTGAATCTACGCCTGAGACGTTACAGTAAGAAGCATCGCTGTCCCTGACCAGTCTTGTTGGTTGTCAAATCACCACGCTTCTAATTAAAGGGGACGTTTAGTTTTTCACTACTTTCAGGGTGAGGAACCCTCTAACATTAAATAGTAAAACACTGAACTTCCCCTTTAAATCAGGATCATACATTATTGTGATTGGTCTAGCAGGAGTAGGATGAAGTGGTCACTAGACACTGATCTACAGTGACCTAAGGTCAAAATTGCAGTTGGGAGGAGTAATCTGATCCTAGGTACAGTGTGTACATATGGCCAACGACTACCTGAAGCTTGTAATGCTTATGGTGAATCTATCAGAGATCCACAGTACATCTGTGGATTTCACTTTTCCCCCACAAACTCACCTCTTCAGATAGCTCAGGCGACTCCCTCGTGTCTTTTTTCACCCTCTTCTCCTCCTCCGCTCCTTCATCCCTCTTCCTCTTCCCCAGGATGCTCTCTCCGGACCCTGACGACCTTTGAACTTCCGTGGTCAAGCGGTCAAGCCCCTCCTGAGCCGCCGGACCTCCGTACAGCATGACCACCGAGGCCTGGGACAGGCTGGGTAGAAAGGCCATGTGGTGGGGATGGGGGGTGAATTCTGGGGGGTGTGGGGACAGGGGTCCCACGTACGGTCCCTCTGGGTGGATGGGCACGGCCAGGGGGGCTAGGCCCGGGGAGCAGAGCAGGGAGCTGCCGTTACTGTGGGTGGGGCTCCGAAGTCCGCCGCTGTAACAGTGGTTCCAAACCTCAGCCGGCACACGGTGCTGCTGCTCACACAATTTCTGGAATAGTCCACTGGCTGGGGAAGCAGACCTGTGACTTCTCTGTGTGGGCTGCTGGGGGCCGAGTTGACGCGGCGTTGGCTGGCCACGGAGGTGGGCACCACGCTGAAGGAGGCGTGGCGTGCCAGCTTCTGTTTCCTGCCGCATGGAAGAGCAATGGCCTCCACAGCCTCCGAGTCCTCATGGTTGGTGTGGAAGTCTGCCGGGCCGATCCATTTGAAGGCAGGCTTCCTCCCCCTCTCCTCCCGGACGTGGACCTTCTTGATCAATGCCAGACTCGTCCCTCCCATTAGGCTCCTCCAATTAGGCCCCTCTCTCAGACCACTCCCAGACCACTCCCAGACAGTCCTAGCAAAATTCTTGCTTGAGAAATTGTATTTTGCTAAGTTATTTTTGTTTAATTCTGATCATTTTAATTGAAAACAATCACAGTAAGGCACTTTATTGTTACCCAGAAATGATTTGTTATTGAGATTGTTAGTTAGGTAGGTAGGAAGTACAGCCCTCCTGTAGCTCAGTTGGTAGAGCATGGTGCTTGCAACGCAAGGGTTGTGGGTTCGATTCCCATGGGGGGCCAGTATGAAAAATGTAAGCACTCACTAATTGTAAGTCGCTCTGGATAAGAGCTTCTGCTAAATGACTAAAATGTCAATTGGATCACAAAAAAATACAACTTTGCTCAGTTGGTAGAGGATGGCGCTTGCAACGCCAGGGTTGTGGGTTCGATTCCCACGGGGGGCCAGTATGAAAATGTATGCACTCACTAACTGTAAGTCGCTCTGGATAAGAGCGGCTGCTAAATTACTTAAATGTAGATTGGACCTTTAAATATAGTCCTAATTGAAATTGTGCATGCTGATCTTTCTTTCCTTTTCTACAACTTGCCGTGCTTGAATGAGAACGTTTATCTCGTCCACCCTACAACACCAGACACCAATACGCGCGTACACGCTCACAGACGCAAAACATGCACGGCATCTCGTCAAAACAGCACGGGGGCGAGCATGCATGCTCCTGGAATGACTCCCGCAGCATAGGTCGCTAGCGCATCGCACGACTGCACCAAAATGCCTGTTTGGTCAGTGCAGGCTGGAAAATCAACAATGATATAGACTATGGTTTTTATTGCTGATAGGCTATACAGTTGATCAATGCTATATCCACCTCATTCTATTATAAGCAACACGATCAGGAGAGAGAACGGTGAGTAGCGTGCGATGGATGTGTGTGTGTACAGTCAGTGAACTTTACTGTATGGGTAGGCTATTTATGGTCGATTTTTTAAAGGTATGCTTGTCTGTTGATTGGGCAAGGTAAGAGCCTACATTCGCATTGTTTACATGGGTTTGTTTGTTTGCATATCCTGTAGCGCACATGTTCAAGTTCCCTACTCCACGTACGCACTGTAATGTAGGCTACGTCCCTCCCTGTGACATGGACGTCGTGTTCTATGGGGATACATTTCCTTTGTGTAGGCTAGCCTGTAGGCTACGCATTAACAATTGTATAACAAATATATATGAAGCAAGGAGATTATTCTGTAGCCTAAGGGGTTCTCATAAATTAATTAAGTAAATGCCTTCGTTTGCAAATGAAAGCGATCGATCTGTGGATTATGGAAGGGAAGGAACCTCAGCCGCTCTGCAAGAACAAAAGCAGAATACCCAGACTGGCGTGGCTTGCGGGGCAGACAGTCCGAAGGGAGTGTGTGTGTGTGTGGATCCTCTTGTCCTGCTATTATTATTTTTCTTAGATGTCATCCAAATATTGTAATCTCCAGTTACAATAATTTGGCTAAAGTATGTCATTGAGTAAATGGTACAAATGGAAATAGGGCATATATGTTTTGTTAGTTGAATGAATTACTATTTTTTCAAAAATGGGGTTGTAGGTTCCTATTAAATTGTAACACACTAGGAACTACTTTAGAGTTACTATGTAAGATGTGCATACAGTCTATTTAGGTTTGAAAGGAGACTGGGTTCTGAAGCAATGTCATCTAGTAAGGCAAGGGAAAACATTCAATATCTACTGAAGAAAGAATACTGCAAGGACGCAGGGATATAGGTTTTAAGTTGAAGTGTATCTATTATTGAAAACATTAGTTTTTTCTTTCTCTTTTTTTATGTTCTAGATCAATACACAACAACAGAGTATCACAACCGCAATGACCATTCATTCACAATAATACAGTTTTATCCAATACAGTAATCAAAAATAATAAACTGGGTACCCAATAAAAATGTAAGTCGGTGCCCTCAATTTTCTCAGTTCAGTTCCTACCACGATGTACCAGTCAAATGTCCCTCTCTATAGAGAAGAGGCGACGATGATTGTAGAAGCTATAGACGACACACCTTCCTAATATTGAGTTGCACCCCCCCCCCCCCCCCCCCTTTGCCCTCAGAACAACCTCAGTTCGTCGGGTCATGGCCTCTACAAGGTGTCGAAAGCATTCCACAGGGATTCTGGCACATGTTGACTTCAATGTTTCCCACAGTTGTGTCAAGTTGGCTGGATGTCCTTTGGGTGGTGGACCATTCTTGATACACACGGGAAACTGTTGAGCATGAAAAACCCAGCAGTGTTGCAGTTCTTGACACAAACCGGTGCGCCTGGCACCTACTACCATACCCTGTTCAAAGGCACTTAAATGTTTTGTCTTGCCCATTCACCATCTGAATGACACACATACACAATCCATGTCTCAATTGTCTCAAGGCTTAAAAATCCTTCTTTAACCTGGCTCCTCCCCTTCATCTACACTGATTGAAGTGGATTTAACAAGTGACATCAATAAGGGATCATAGCTTTCACCTGGATTCACCTGGTCAGTCTATGTTTTGGAAAGAGCAGGTGTTCTTAATGTTTTGTATACTCAGTGTATATAACATAGTAAACATAAATGCAGGAAGCTCCAATCAGTATGATGTTAAATCAAATTTTATTTGTCACGTGCCAAATACAACAGGTGTAGACTTTACCGTGAAATGCTTACTTACGAGCCCTTTCCCAACAATCCAGATTTAAAAAGTGAGAAAAATTCACAAAAAAGGAAATAGTAACACAATAATATAACAATAACGAGACTATATACAAGGAGTACCGGTACCGAATCAATGTGCTGGGGTGTGAGGTAGTTGAGGTAATTGCTAAAATATGTACATGTAGGTAGGGGTAAAAGTGACTAGGCAGTCATGATAGATAATAAACACAGTAGCAGCAGCTTTTGTGAAGAGTATGAAAGTGTGTCTATGTGTGAGTGTTTGTGTGGCGTTAATATGCGTGTGTGTGTGTGTGTGTGTGTGGGTAGAGTCCAGTGAGTGTGCATAGAGCCAGTGCAAGAGAGTCAGTGTAAATAAAAAGGGGGTCAATGCAAATAGTCAGGGTTGCCATTTGATTAACTTCAGCAGTCTTATGGCTTGGGGGTGGAAGCTGTTCAGGAGCCTTTTGGTCCCAGACATGTCTCTCTGGTACCGCTTGCCATGCGGTTGCAGAGAGAACAGTCTATGACTTGGGTGGCTGGAGCCGTATAATTGGGGGCTTTCCTCTGATACCGTCTGGTATAGAGGTCCTGGATTGCAGGGAGCTCGGCCCCAGTGATATACTGGGCCATACACACTACTCTTGTTACGCCTTACGGTCGGAGCCAAGCAGTTGCTATACCAAGCGGTGATGCAGCCAGTCAAGATGCTCTTAATGGTGTTGCTGTATAACTTTTTGAGGATCTGAGGACCCATGCCAAATATTTTCAGCCTCCTGAGGGGGAAGAGGCGTTGTCATGCACTCTTCACAACAGTTGGTGTGTTTGGACCATGATAGGTCCTTAGTGATGTGGACACAAAGGAACTCTCGACCCACTCCACTACAGCCCCGTTGATGTGAATGGGGGCGTTCTCTGCCCTCCATTTCCTGTAGTCCACGATCAGCTTCTTTGTCTTGCTGACGTTGAGGGGGAGGTTGTTGTCCTGGCACCACACTGCCAGGTCTATGACCTCCTCCCTATAAGCTGTCTCATCATTGTCAGTGTTGTGTTGTCGGCAAACTTAATGATGGCGTTGGAGTCGTGCGCGGCCACGCAGTCATGGGTCAACAGGGAGTACAGGAGGGGACTAAGCACGCACCCCTGAGGGGCCCCCGTGTTGAGGGTCAGCATGGCGGATGTGTTGTTGCCTACCCTCACCACCAGGGTGCGGCCGTCAGGAAGTCCAGGATCCAGTTGCAGAGGGAGGTGTTCTGTTGGGGCGGTATGCAAATTGGAGTTGGTCCAGGGTGTCTGAGATGATGGTGTTGATGTGTGCCAAGACCAGCCTCATTCAAAGCATTTCATGGCTACAGATGTGAGTACCCCGATAGTTCCCTGATAGCCATTTAGACAGGTTACTATGGTGGTCTGCTTGAAATGTGTAGGTATTACAGACTGGGACAAGGAGAGGTTGAAAATGTAAGTGAAGACACCTGCCAGCTGGTCAGCACATGCTCGGAGTACGCGTCCTGGTAATAAGTCTTGCCCTTGTGAATGTTAACCTGTTTAAAGGTCTCACTCACATAGGCCACGGAGAGCGTGATCACACAGTCGTCTGGAACAGCTGGGGCTCTCATGCATGGTTCAGTGTTGCTAGCCTCGAAGCGAGCGTAGAAGGCATTTAGCTCATCTGGTAGGCTCGCGTCACTGGGAAGCTGGGTTTCCCTTTGTAGTTTGCAAGCCCTGCCACAGACGACGATCATCAGAGCCGTGTAGTAGGATTCGATCTTGGTCCTGTATTGACGCTTTGCCTGTTTAATGGTTCGTTGGAGGGCAGCGCTAGACTTAAACTCAGTGCGGATGTTGCCTGTAATCCATGGCTTCTGGTTGGGAATGCACGTACGGACACTGGTCGCCGATGCACTTATTAATGGAGCCGGTGACTGATGTGGTAAACTCGTCAATGCCATCAGATGAATCCCGGAACATTTTCCTGTCTGTACTAGCAAAACAGTCCTGTAGCGTAGTATCCGCTTAATTGGACCACTATTGATCGCGTCACTGGTAATTCCTGAGTTTTTGCTTGTAAGCTGTATTCAGGAGGATAGAGTTATGGTCAGATTTGCCAAATGGAGGGCAAGGGAGAGCTTTGTATGCGTCTCTGTGTGTGGAGTAAAGGTGATCTAGAGTTTTTTCGTGTCTAGTTGCACAGATGACATGCACAGATATGTTACGTTTCGTATGATATGTATTAATTTGTGGTTGTTCATCATCCATTTTGTATGATATGTTACGAATGACAATTCGCATGAATTTACGAATTGCAATTCATACAATATGTTACAAATTTGCAAAACGTATGATATATTACGAATTACAATTTGTTGTCGCTAACATTAGCTAGGTGGCTAGGTGGTTAATGCTAATATTAGCTAGGTGGCTAACGTTATCTAGGCTAGGGGTTAGGGGTTAAGGTTAGGGTTAAGTTTAGGAGTTAGGTTAAATGGTTAAGGTTAGGGAAGGGTTAGCTAACATGCTAAGTAGTTTCAAAGTAGCTCAAAAGTAGAATGTAGTTGCAAAGTTGGCTTGCTAGATGTTTGCATGTAGTTGCAAAGTTGCTAATTAGCTAAAATCCGTTATACGCCTACCCATCCACCCCGACCAACCACCCTACTTTCGTTTTTGCCTTAAAGGCATACTTCGGGATATTGGCAATGAAGCCCTTTATCTACTTCCCCACAGTCAGCAGATGAACTTGTGGATACCATTTTTATGTCTCAGTGTTACACCATTGGAAGAGACCACATCTTTACTATCAATGGAAGGCACACTTGCAAAATATTTGTTATTTTTAATAAATGTTTTGTTTTATTTTATTTACATTGACAAAGGGCTACAAAGAAAGCAAAGAGGAATCACATTAACTGTCCCCCCGTCCCCCCGTCCCCCCGCCCCTGGCCCACAGTCAAGAAATTTAATAAATAAAAGAGCAGGATGCTAAACCTCCCTCCCTCAGACCCAGACCACCCCCCCCATACCCTCACACCCTTCCACCCTCCCTCCATTTTGCGCCATGCATTCACTCCACCGAAAGCTCCAATTGAGCTATATCAATGAAATACAGTAACCATTCATGTTTAGACAATGAATGGGGAGGTTTCCATCGACAGGCAACCATTTTTAAGGCTGCTGTGAGGCCAGACAGCGATAATCACTTTTCCTGTAAAGACAGATCCAATTCGGAGGTGTCATTGAGGAGTAAAATCTGCGGTAAACATGGAATATGTTTAGAGAGAATTGTGGAAAGCATATTGAAGACTAGTGTCCAGAATTGGGATACGTCAGGGCACTCACAGACCATATGCATGAAGGTACTGTTCGCGAAACTATGTGGAGATATGGGATCAGAGCATGATAATGGTCTGTTTCACACGAGGCTTGGTGGTTAATTGAGGGGAGAGTGTTGGAAAGAGAGAGGAACTGGTATCAACTGTTTTACTACAGGGGTACCAAATCAAATTAAATTTTATTTGTCACATACACGTGTTTAACAGATGTTATAGCGGGTGAAGCTAAATGTTTGCGCTTCTAGCTCCGACAGTGCAGTAATATCTAACAAGTAATATCTTAACAATTTCACAACATATACCTAATACACACAAAACTAGTAAGGAATGGAATTTAAGAAAATATACATAAATGGACAAGCAATGACAGAGCGGCATGGACTAAGATACAGTAGAATATTATAGAATAGAATGCAGTATATGCATATGAGATCAGTAGTGCAAGATATATAAACATTATTAAAGTGACTGTAAACATTATTAAAGTGACTAGTGTTCCATTTCTTAAAGTGGCCAGTGATTTCAATAGGCAGCAGCAGCCTCTAATGTGCTAGTGATGGCTATTTAACAGTCTGATGGTCTTGAGATAGAAGCTGTTTTTCATTCTCTCGGTCCCAGCTTTGATGCACCTGTACTGACCTCGCCTTCTGGATGATAGCGGGGTGAACAGGCATTGGCTCGGGTGGTTGATGTCCTTGATTATCTTTTTGGCCTTCCTGTGACATCGGGTGCTGAATGTGTCTTGGAGGGCGGGTAGTTTGGCCCAAATAATGCGTTCGGCAGACCTTACCACCCTCTGGAGAGCCCTGCGGTTGCAGGCGGTGCAGTTGCCGTACCAGGTGGTGATACAGCCCGACAGGATGCTCTCAATTGTGCATCTGTAAAAGTTTGTGTGGGTCTTAGGTGCCAAGACAAATTTCTTCAGCCTCCTGAGGTTGAAGAGGCACTGTTGCGCCTTCTTCACCACGCTGTCTGCGTGGGTGGACCATTTCAGTTTGTCAGTGATGTGTATGCCAAGGAACTTGAAGCATTCCACCTTCTCCACTGCGGTCCCGTCGATGTGGATAGTGGGGTGCACCCTCTGCTGTTTCTTGAAGTCCACGATCATCTCCTTTGTTTTGTTGACGTTGAGTGAGAGGTTATTTCCCTGGCACCACACTCCCACCCTGGCACCACACTCCCAGAGCCCTCACCTCCTCCCTGTAGGTGGTCTCGTCATTGTTGGTAATCAAGCCTACTACTGTTGTGTCGCCTGCAAACTTGATGATTGAGTTGGAGGCGTGCTTGGCCACGCAGTCATGGGTGAACAGGGAGTACAGGAGGGGGCTGAGCACGCACCCTTGTGGGGCCCTAGTGTTGAGGATCAGCGAAGTGGAGATGATGTTTCCTACCTTCACCACCTGGGGGCGGCCCGTCAGGAAGTCCAGGACCCAGTTGCACAGGGCGGTGTTCAGACACAGGGCCTCGAGCTTGATGATGAGCTTGGAGGGTACTATGGTGTTGAATGCTGAGCTATAGTCAATGAACAGCATTCTTACATAGGTATTCCTCTTGTCCAGATGGGATAGGGCAGTGTGCAGTGTGATGGCGATTGCATCGTCTGTGGATCTATTGGGGCGGTAAGCAAATTGAAGTGGGTCCAGGGTGACAGGTAAGGTAGAGGTGATATGATCCTTGACTAGTCTCTCAAAGCACTTCATGATGACAGAGGTGAGTGCTACAGGGCGATAGTCATTTAGTTCAGTTACCTTTGCTTTCTTGGGTACAGGAACAATGGTGGCCATCTTGAAGCATGTGGGAACAGCAGACTGGGAAAGGGAGAGATTGAATATGTCTATAAACACACCAGCCAGCTGGTCTGCGCATGCTCTGAGGACGCGGCTAGGGATGCCGTCTGGGCCTGCAGCCTTGCGGGGGTTAACATGCTTAAATGTCTTAATCACGTCGGCCACGGAGAAGGATAGGCCACAGTTCTTGGTAGTGGGCCTCGTCAGTGGCACTGTGTTATGCTCAAAGCGGGTGTTTAGTTTGTCTGGAAGCGAGATGTCGGTGTTGGCGACGTGGTTGGTTTTCCTGTTGTAGTCCGTGATTGTCTGTAGACCCTGCCACATACGTCTCGTGTCTGAGATGTTGAATATCGACTCCACTTTGTCTCAATACTGATGTTTTGCCAGTTTAATTGCCTTGCGGAGTGAGTAGCTACACTGTTTGTATTCTGCCATATTCCAAGTCACCTTGCCATGGTTGAATGCGGTGGTTCGCGCTTTCAGATTGGCGCGAATACTGCCATCTATCCACGGTTTCTGGTTAGGGTAGGTTTTAATAGTCACAGTGGGCACAACATCACCTATACCCTTCCTGATAAACTCAGTCACCGTTTCAGTGTATTCGTCTAAATTATTTTCGGAAGCTACCCGGAACATATCCCAGTCCGCGTGATCAAAACAATCTTGAAGCGTGGATTCCGATTGGTCAGACCAGCGTTGAATAGTCCTTAGCACGGGTATTTCCTGTTTGAGTTTCTGCCAATTGGAAGGGAGGAGCAAAATAGAGTCATGGTCAGATGTGCCAAAAGGAGGGCGGGGGAGGGCCTTATAACCATCCCGGAAGTTCGAATAGCAATGGTCGAGGATTTTGGCAGTGCGAGTACAACAGTCGATATGTTGATAGAACTTCGGCAGCCTAGTCCTCAAATTTGCTTTGTTAAAATCCCCGGCTACAATAAATGCAGCCTCAGGATATGTGTCTTCCAGTTTGCATAAAGTCCAGTGAAGTGCTTTGAGGGCCGTCGTGGTATCGGCTTGAGGGGGGATATACACGGCCATGTAAATAAACCAAATAAAATAAAATAAAATTATCTTGGGAGATAATACGGTCGGCATTTGATTGTGAGATATTCTAGGTCGGGTGAACAAAAGGACTTGAGTTCCTGTATGTTACTACAATTACACCATGAGTCGTTAATCATGAAACACACACCTCCGCCCTTCTGCTTCCAGGAGAGATATTTATTCCTGTTTGCGCGATGAACTGAGAACCCCTCTGGCTGGACCGATTTCGACAGAATATCGCAAGAGAGCCATGTTTCTGTGAAATAAAGTATGTTACAGGCCTTGATGTCTCTCTGGAAAGAAATCCTTGCCCGGATTTCGTCGATCTTGTTAACCAAAGACTGAACATTAGCGAGTAGTATACTTGGAAGCGGTGGGTGGTGTGCGCGCCTCCTAAGTCGAACCAGCAGGCCGCTCCGAGTGCCTCTCCTCCGCCGGCGATGTTTTGGGTCAGCTGCTGGAATCAGTTCAGTTGCCCTGGGGAGAGCAAACAAAGGATCTGCTTCGGGAAAGTCGTATTCCTGGTCGTAATGCTGAGTTACCGTCACTCTGATATCCAAGTTTCCCCCAGCTGTATGTAATGATACAAAACACTTTCTGAGCTAATAATGTAAAAAAGAATACATAAAAAAACAAAATACTGCAAAGTTTCCTAAGAGATAGTCGCGAGGCCGCCATCTTCGTCGGCGCCAGGTTTTTAATCCAGGTGGTGCCATTGGATAATCTCCCATATTAATTAGAGTTAAAAGGGCAAACTTGCCCCAGTTAATTTTATAGGCTGAAATGTGGCTGAATTCAGAAAAAATGTCAAGAATATGAGGTAGAGATTGCTGTGTATTTTAAAGAAAAAGCAGGATATTGTCAGCATAAAGGGATATGTAATGTTTGGTGTCATGTACAGTGATTGGTGTGTGAATATTGGATTGGCGGACCGTCTGGGCAACAGGTTCCAAGTATAAGGCAAATAACAGAGGAGAGAGCGGACAGCCTTGCCGTGTGCCACGGGACAGAGCGAAATGTGAGGAGCAATTCTTGCCCGTCAACACCATCACAGAGGAATTGGCATATAGAAGTTGAATCATATCTATGAAACCTTTTTCCGAACTATCCACAAGTACTGCCACTCGAGGCGATCTAAAGCCTTTTCTGCGTCCAGAGAGACCAGGGCCCTGAATGTCATTAGCGTTAGTAGTTCCCGAGTTGTTAACTGTGTCAATGACATGTAGGAGACGGCGGACATTATCAGAGGCTAAACACGTTTTTATTAAGCCAGTGATGAGTGTGTCAAGTAGGGTTCAAGGCGAGAGGCCAAAACTTTAGCGAATGCTTTAATGTCAGAATTCAAAGTGATAAAGGACGATAACTGAAACATTGTGTCTTTTTTTGTAAGAAGAGAAATTGAGCCTCCCGAGTGGGGCAGCGGTAATAAAAAACGATCTAAAAATGATAGGGGTCAAAATTATTGGTACCCCTGTTTTCAGTATTCCAGCACCCTACCCTTGCGAGGATAACGACACTGAGCCTTTTTATCAAATGTTTTATGAGATTGGAAAACACATTGGGAGAGATCTTAGACCATTCCTCCATACAGAATCATTCCAGATCCTTGATATCCTTAGTATGCGCTTATGGACTGCCCTCTTCAATTCAAACCACTTGTTTTCAATGGGGTTTCAAGTCTGGAGACTGAGGTGGCCATTACAAAATGTTGATTTTGTGGTCAATTTTGATGTGTGCTTGGGGTTATTGTCTAGCTGGAAGATCCACTTGTGGCCAAGTGTCAGCCTCCTGGCCGAGGCAACCAGGTTTTTGGCAAAAATGTCCTGGTACTGGGTAAAGTTCATGATGCCGTTGACCTTAACAAGGGCCACAGGACCAGTGGAAGTAAAATAGCCCCATAACATCAAAGATACACCACCATATTTTACCATAGGTATGAGGTACTTTTTTGCATATGCTTCTGTTTTTCAAAGCCAAACCCACCAATGGTGTGTGTGGCCAAAGAGCTCTATTTGCCAAAGAAATGACATCATTTGGATCTTTCTTTAATGGAGGCCTCTCCAACATAATCCAGGTAGAATCAGGAATTTCCCAGGGCAGCTGTCTAGGCCCCTTACTTTTTTCAATCTTTACTAATGACATGCCACTGGCCTTGAGTAAATCCAGTGCATGCGGATGACTCGACACTATACACATCAGCTACTACAGCGAGTGAAATCACTGCAACACTTAACAAAGAGCTGCAGTTAGTTTCAGAATGGGTGGCAAGGAATAAGTTAGTCCTAAATATTTAAAAAACAAATCATTGTATTTGGTACAAATCATTCACTAAACCCTAAACCTCAACTAAATCTTGTAATAAATAATGTGGAAATTGAGCAAGTTGAGGAGACTAAACTGCTTGGATTAACCCTGGATTGTAAACTGTCAATGTCAAAACATGTTGATACAACAGTAGCTATGATAGGGAGAAGTCTGTCCATAATAAAGCACTGCACTGCCTTTTTAACAACACTATCAACAAGGCAGGTCCTATAGGCTCTAGTTTTGACGCACCTGGACTACTGTTCAGTCGTGTGGTCAGGTGCCACAAAGAGGGACTAGCACACAGCTCGGACACCCATGCATACCCCACAAGACATGCCTCCAAAGGTTTCTTCACAATCCCCAAGTCAAGAACAGACTATGGGAGGCGCACAGTACTATATACAATTGAAGTCGCAAGTTTACATACACTTAGGACAGAGTCATTAAAACTCGTTTTTCAACCACTCCACAAATTTCTTGTTAACAAACTATAGATTTGGCAAGTCGGTTAGGACATCTACTTTGTGCATGAAACAAGTAATCTTTCCAACAATTGTTTACAGACAGATTATTTCACTTATAATTCACCGTATCACAATTCCAGTGGGTCAGAAGTTTACCTACATTAAGTTGACTGTGCTTTAAACAGCTTGGAAAATTCCAGAAAAGAATGTCATGGCTTTAGAAGCTTCTGATAGGCTAATTGACATCATTTGAGTCAATTGGAGGTGTACGTGTGGATGTATTTCAAGGCCTACCTTCAAACTCGGTGCCTCTTTGCTTGACATCATGGGAAAATCAAAATAAATCAGTCAAGACCTCAGAAAATGAATTGTAGACCTCCACAAGTCAGGTTCATCCTTGGGAGCAATTTTCAAATGCCTGAAGGTACCACGTTCATCTGTACAAACAATAGGGCGCAAGTATAAACACCATGCGACCACGCAGCCGTCATACCGCTCAGGAAGGAGACGCGTTCTGTCTCCTAGAGATGAACGTACTTTGGTGCGAAAAGTGCAAATTAATCCCAGAACAACAGCGAAGGACCTTGTGAAGATGCTGGAGGAAACAGGTACAAAAGTATCTATATCCACATTAAAACGAGTCCTATATCGACATAACCTGAAAGGCCGCTCAGCAAGGAAGAAGCCACTGCTCCAAAACCGCCATAAAAAAGCCAGACTACGGTTTGCAACTGCACATGGGGACAAAGATTGTACTTTTTGGAGAAATATCCTCTGGTCTGATGAAACAAAAATAGAAATGTTTGGCCATAATGACCATCGTTATGTTTGGAGGAAAAAGGGGAAGGATTGCAAGCCAAAGAACACCATCCCAACCGTGAAGCACGGGGGTGGCAGCATCATGCTGTGGGGGTGCTTTGCTGCAGGAGGGACTGTTGAACTTCACAAAATAGATGGCATCATGAGGAAGGAAAATTATGTGGATATATTGAAGCAACATCTCAAGACATCAGTCAGAAAGTTAAAGCTCGGTAGCAAATGGGTCTTCCAAATGGACAATGACCCTAAGCATACTTCCAAAGTTCTGGCGAAATGGCTTAAGGACAACAAAGTCAAGGTATTGGAGTGGCCATCACAAAGCCCTGACCTCAATACTATAGAACATTTCTGGGCAGAACTGAAAAAGCTTGTGCGAGCAAGGAGGCCTACAAACCTGACTCAGTTACACCAGCTCTGTCAGGAGGAATGGGCCAAAATTCACCCAACTTATTGTGGGAAGCTTGTGGAAGGCTACCTGAAACGTTTGACCCAAGTTAAACAATTTAAAGGCAATGCTACCAAATACTAATTGAGTGTGTGTAAACTTCTGACCCAATGGGAATGTGATGAAAGAAATAAAAGCTGAAATAAATCATTCTCTCTACTATTATTCTGACATTTCACATTCTTAAAATAAAGTGGTGATCCTAACTGACCTAAGACAGGGATTTTTTACTAGGATTAAATGTCAGGAATTGTGAAAAATTAAGTTTAAATGTATTTAACTAAGGTGTATGTAAACTTCTGACTTCAACTGTAGAGCCATGGCTACATGGAACTCTATTCCACTGATGCAAGCAGTAGAATCAGATATTATTTTTTTTTACAGATAAAAATGCACCTTATGGAACAGCGGGGACTGTGAAGAGACACACACACAGGCACACATACACATGATAAGACACGCACTTTACACACACGTACACATAGATGTTGTATGGTAAATATGTGATAGTGGAGTAGTGGCCTGAGGGAACACACTAAATGTATTGGATAAGGTGTAATGTCATGTAAAATTTTTAAATTGTATATAACTGCCTTAATGTTGCTGGACCCCAGGAAGAGAATCATTAATAAATACAAAATACACATTTAGTGCAAGATATCTACGTGCTCGTTCCTGTCATGTAGTGAACGCGCGCTCCGAAGCAAGTAGGATGAGTGGCTGTATGCGCTTACCATGAGTTATTTTGATAACAGTGAAAATACATCGATCAAATCCATGCATCAGAAGTTAGAAAGCATCCAAAATTACAAGTTAGATCTATTAGACCTCGTTGTAGTTTCATTTCTCTCTTTCAATAAATTTCTCTGCAAACCAGAAAATGTTGTGTGCTAAAGATGACAAAGTAGACAGAAGGTCACAAGTGCCTCCTTAAAAGCGTCCTGGGTTCTAACCAAAGACAACATGCACTTCACAGACACGGAGGTATTTAAAAAGTGCATGGTGACAGTTTTGGAGGAATTGGCTACAGACAAGTCTATGGATAGCATAATTGCATCTGTCAAACAGGTGCCCCTGTCTGCGTCAACAGTCGGCCGCCACATCCATGCGCTGGCGGATGATGTGCATACGATTGTTCTGGAGGATGTTAATGAGAGTACTAACACCGATGTAGCACAGTTATATGTCTGTTATTTTGATGGAAATGAATTTAAAGAAGCGCTACTGGCACTGATTCCCTTCGAATTACACACCACCGGGGACATCATATTCCCAAAGCTGGAAGAATTGTTTAGGCAGCATGGCCTGTCATTCGAAAAAGTCAACTTTGTGACGGGGCTCCTGCTATGGTGGGCAGACACAGGGGCCTGGTCAGCAGGTTGAAGGAAAACGCCCCCCAAATGAATGGCTTGCACTGTCTCATCCATCAGAGTGTGCTGTGTACCAGCCTAGGGCTGTATCGGTCATAACATTTTGTCAGCCGGTAATTGTCAAGCAAATAACTGCCGGTCTCATGGTAATTGACCGTTAATTAACATAAACACATTTAGCATCTCCTGTCTTCCACACACAGCCTACAAGCCACTGATGCAGACCTTTGGAACATCTACATTTAAAAAAAGTCTAAAAATCCACGTAATATAGCCTACACCATCACAATAAATCCATAATTTATTTTAGACAGGTCTAAAGAACATGATATGAAGAAAATGTAGTCTATTTCAGAATAACATAATAGCATACTCTGAGTTGTCCCTATGTTAGGCCCTGATCTGGCTATGCCATATGGCTGTGGGCTACACTAGTCATTTAGCAGACAAGATTTCTTAGAATTCCGTAGCATTCATTTATATTATTTTATAGTATGAAGAATACAATTGAACATAGCTGAATAAAATAGAAAGGATATTTTCTCCAAACGATTTGAGGGAGTGCGCACATGCGGCTATTCAGTGTTGAGCAGTTAACGAAGAAACAGGTACTCCTATATGCTTAATTTAGAGTTATTTATGTAACTTTAGTTGTGATACAAATGTTGGGCTATATATTTTGATTTTTGAATACATTCTAAGGCTGCATGATGCGACTAATGATGATTTGAAAAAAGTTACATGATTTGCGCAGGCTGTACACACTTCATCAGTCTCTCATTCACAATTTGATAAGCACTTGATAATGCCTCAATTTTTTTTAAATAGAAGCAATGTGCTTAATATTAGGAAGGTTTAGAAATAAATATAGTAGGCATAGCCTATAGAAAGCTTTTAATAGAGGCCATCACTCTTGTTTTCTCAAGCAATTGCATAACCTATAGAAATGTTGCGCAACATGAGCTCATGGGCTCTCATGAAGTGTTTGATTAAATGTTCGATTACATTTGCATTGACGTCAGAGTGATTAGAGGGACAATAGAGTGCTGAATACCAGGCAGTTAGCAAGTTTGGTAGGCTACTAATGAATATCAGTAGCATCAGAGCTTGGAGAAGTCTAATTACTGATGATCTCCTGCTTCACAACGACATGCGCTGGCTGAGTAAAGGAAAAGCACTGAAGCGGTTCTTTGAGCTGCATGACCAGGTTGTGGATTTTCTCCCAAAAATGAGGGCAGAAGCTGACCACATTCGTATTCTGGAAATATAGGAATTCCTCTCGAGTGTTGCTTTTTTTGGTTATATTCTGTCACTTAAATGGGTTAAATCTGCAGTTGCAAGGAAGAGGGAAAACAGTTGTGGACATGGTTTAAAAATTTTAGGTCTTTACTAGGAAGTTTGAGTTGTTCGATTTGGACTTTTCATCTGGAAGGCTACTGCACTTCAGCACACTGAAGAAACGACAGGCAGAGGGACCAGAACGGAGCATTGTCGCAAAGGTGATGGAAGATTTCATCAAGCAGCTGAGGGATAACTTCTCCCCCAGATTTGAAGACTACAGCATGCCCAATTAAAGATATCATTGTGTTTGTACATGATCCTCTTACAGTCCGCCCAGGTGGAGAATTCACCTCCCTTGCTAAGAAAACAATACCCTCGCTGGATGAGGCGATGCGCTCAAATCAGTGATGCGCTCAGGAGTGCCGAGTCCCTGAGTGCGTTTTGGGTGGCATGCTCAATGGAATACAGCACAATAAAGAAACTTGCATTTTATGTGCTAAAAATGTTTGGATTGACTTACACCTGCGAGTCCTCCTTTTCCTCCTGACATGAACCGGCTTTCACAGAAGTCAATCAAGGACTGCCTGCGCATCAAAATCACATCCATCTCACCCTACATCCACAAGATTGTGACCGAGGGGATAAATGCAACTTTAACCATTAAGTAAGTAACTTAATAGCCTATATGCCTGTATTTAGTAAATACTAACATTATTGTGAGTGCTTATCCAGGGCTATTTAGGTCTCATGCTGACAGTATTTTCTGTTTGTTCTGTCATTACAGGAGTAGGCTATCCCGAGACTCACGATACAGACATTCAGACATTTACAGACATCGCTTTTTTTCTTGAAATGATTGTTTTATGTAGGATGCTACATTTTTGGTCATTTGCAATTATAAGTAGGCCTAATTAAATAAATCCCACTTCTATTAGGCCACATATTTTTTTATTGTGAAAGACGCTGTTAAGCCATAGCCTACCTCAGCCAGTTAAGTTATTTTATATAGGCCTAGGCTCGGAAGAAATAGACTCCAATTAAACCCTCTTGTTGTTTATAAAGTCAAATTAAAATGAAGATTATTGTTGAAATGAATTACTCGACTGGTGTAGTTTTTCTCCATCTGCTGCTGTGTGCCACTTGCATAACAAGTTAGCTATATTTTCAGCACCAGGCCTCCTATTTTGTGCTACGGTTGCAGTTTTACGTTTCAGCACCACCAAATGGTCCACTGCCTGCTTTATTAGTTGACTGTCTCCTGCATTCTCTCTCGTCATGAATGAAGTTCAAACTTAACTTTTGCATTATTTAGGTTGGAAAACTTCCTTCTTGAGATATTGCATTTGTGACTTTTTGCATTTCGGGTCTGAGATTTTTTTTATTATTATTATTATTAATTTTTTTATATTCAGAATCCCTTTTGGGGGCTTTGGGGTGCCGAATAATATTGCTGGCGGGCCAGATTTGGCCCGCGAGCCGCCAGTTGGGGAACCCTGCTATAGCCCAATCAGTCCTTGTAGGTTATGTTCGTCAGTTTCCCATGGAAATATCAAGTTCATATTTGCAAGATTGGGGAGGTAGGCTACTAAAGACATGTAGGCCTAAAAATAAATTAAGCAGAGACAAATAAATAAATTAAACACAAAAGAGTTCCAAAGACAAATATTAAACCAAACTGTAGCACTTTGGAAGAGGAAAAAGCAGTCGGGCTATAGCCTAGTCCAATCAGTCGTTGTAGGTAGGTTATGTTTGTCAATTTCCTATGGAAATATCAAGTTCATGTTCGCAAGAATGGGGAGAAAGGCTATAGATATGAACGCAAAATATCAGCGTGGTTGCTTTGCCATAATCAGTTCAGTTTTTATCAAGTTCTGTTTCAATATTAATCAGGCAAGGCGGATAGTCCATGTAGGCTTGAGGCATTGTGTTAAGGAATGAATGAAATGTAGGCACTTTGTGGTGTATATGGAAATAGCTTATCTTATTCAGTGAGGGCTGTAAATTTCCTCCTTGAAGTATCTATCCACGTCTTGGCCAGATTGGAAGGTTATGTCCCGGTCTTTGTGGGGGATTTTGAGACTCGCCGGGTAGAGTAGTTTGAATCTTATTTCAGTGTTGTAGAGGTCAGATTTAACCTTCTTAAATAACGGTCGCTTTTTGGATACCTCCGCAGTATAGTCGGGGAAGAGTTGGATGTTGCCTTGGTAGGAGAGCTGTATTGTCGCTGCTGCCTGGAGAACACGCTCCTTCATGCAAAAGATTAAAAACTAAACCTTGTATTTTAATTGTTAGAGAGAGTGTGTGTGTGTGTGTGTGTGTGTGTTTGCGTTCAGGGTGCGAATTCGCTGAATTTCATCCTCATCTGAGCTCCTTTATGCATCGATTTTCCTTTGTACTTCCTAATTTTCACCATTTGTTTGCTATGATAAAAATAATATTAATTCCAATGCATTAGATTTATCAGTTGATTTATCATTGTTTGCTTTTGTCAGTCAGCTGTTTAGAGCTCTCATTACTTTGTTTTTCAGGTGTGCGCGGGTACTGTTGTTCTCCGTGCCATCCATGGCCAGAAGTAGTAGACCGTTTATTTAGCTTTATTATTTTCTATCAATATTTGTTTTCTTTCCTGGATCAGCTGATGATGGTCGACAATATCACCAGACAACTAGCCTACAGCTAGACACCAATGCGCAATCAATCCATCCAACAAGTACGTTAATGACAGTAGGCCTATAGTTGGCTCTTCTAGTTAAAAGCATTCGAACATGTTTTGATTCAACTCATGTATTATACTGAATGTAGGCTACCTGTTCTACGTGTGTTTATGCGTGTAAAATTGCCTCGGCTGAGAGGGTAGGCCACCGGTAGTGGTGTAGGCCTTGTGGAGGGTAAACGCCATTTACCCACCGTTTTCTGAAAAATGCATTGAAAGTATAGGGAGCGTTCATTTTTTCACCACGACCAGCAATTAAAGTTTACCCACCAATTTTTTCCCCACTACATCACTGGCTACCGGTGGGCCTATTTGAAGTTCATGTTAATACACATTGTAGCCTAGTCTAGTACGTTTTTCCCGGGACAGTTTCAGCCCCATTTCAGGTGTCCCGACTTTCAGAGTACAAAAAAGGTAAATTTGTCAGCAAAACGCATCAATTAATGTAGACCTAATCAATAACAATCACTGAATGTCATTAGGCACACTTTTTGGTGTTTTGTAACAAGATGTATATTTCCATTCATCAAATGGCACGAGTATACATGCAGTTTGGATGCTGGTATTATTTTGGAGTGGATGAACATGCACAGATAGCCTACTTTTGAAGTGATTTGTTTGACAATCACATGAAATATCATGACTGTTTGTGTTTATACCACATTAAAAGGTAGTTCAAGTTTTTACCATTTAAATTATGTCTTTATTATTAGGCCCATAACATTTTATGAAGCGCGTACACTCAATAGAGACCCCCGAATGTCATGGTGTGTGTGTGTGTGTCAGGGTCTCCATTAGGAAAATGTGGCGCCGTACGACCTGTCTGGGAAGATTTTAATTTACCGGCCATTTGCGAAATTTTACCGGACCCATATGCATTGAGTGCATAAACCCATTAGGGCGTCCACCCAGGGTGCTCGGAATGACAGAAATCACATTTAGATAATGGTAATTTATCTTAACAGAACATGCAACTCCTGTAATGAAGCAGCCAATAAAACATAATTTTCAAACATTTGCCAAAATGAGAGCGGTTCCATATGTGACAGAGATGAAAATCTCTGTTAGAAACTTAGAAAGAAGGGGAATCTAAAGACGCAAGAGCAAGAATGAGTTGCTAATATGACTAGGATTGGTTTTGGCTTCTGGACAAAGAAAGAAAGTATGAACCAATAGAACAGGAGAGAAATGGCATAGCGGCAGGTCCAATATGCTAGGGTAGTAAATTGAAATACATTTTCCAAAATTATACAGAAATAAATAAAATACTTCACCAGAAAGCATGACTAAGCCACAGAGGAATCGAGGATCATTAGCTTCTTTTTTAAAATAGCTATGGATTGTTTGAAATTACAAGCTCATAGGCCTATGCCTATTTGGGAAGCACCCAATTTGGGAAGCGCGCGTGGCAATAGGCCTAGCTGATTATTGAGTTGCGGCTGTCAGTGAAAAGCATCTAAAATATTTGTGAAGATAATGTGTCTTGAGTATAATTTAAAATGTTGAGACAAGAAGAAGGGGAGGGGTGTGTGTCGAAGATACAGTATAGGCGAGTCTCTTTCCAGAATGGCTCAGCTGTCTCCCATCAATTCTTGCGCATTCGTTGTTTCATTGTGTGCATTGTTTGACCTTTGATTTATTGTTTTTTTAAAGCAATTCCCCATTACATACAGTGGGGAGAACAAGTATTTGATACACTGCCGATTTTGCAGGTTTTCCTACTTACAAAGCATGTAGAGGTCTGTAATTTCTATCATAGGTACACTTCAACTGTGAGAGACGGAATCTAAAACAAAAATCCAGAAAATCACATTGTATGATTTTTAAGTAATTAATTTGCATTTTATTGCATGACATAAGTATTTGATCACCTACCAACCAGTAAGAATTCCGGCTCTCACAGACCTGTTAGTTTTTCTTTAAGAAGCCCTCCTGTTCTCCACTCATTACCTGTATTAACTGCACCTGTTTGAACTCGTTACCTGTATAAAAGACACCTGTCTACACACTCAATCAAACAGACTCCAACCTCTCCACAATGGCCAAGACCTGAGAGCTGTGTAAGGACATCAGGGATAAAATTGTAGACCTGCACAAGGGTGGGATGGGCTACAGGACAATAGGCAAGCAGCTTGGTGAGAAGTCACCAACTGTTGGCGCAATTATTAGAAAATGGAAGAAGTTCAAGATGACGGTCAATCACCCTCGGTCTGGGGTTCCATGCAAGTTCTCACCTTGTGGGGCATCAATGATCATGAGGACGGTGAGGGATCAGCCCAGAACTACAGGGCAGGACCTGGTCAATGACCTGAAGAGAGCTGGGACCACAGTCTCAAAGAAAACCATTAGTAACACACTACGCCGTCATGGATTAAAATCCTGCAGCACACGCAAGGTCCCCCTGCTCAAGCCAGCGCATGTCCAGGCCCGTCTGAAGTTTGCCAATGACCATCTGGATGATCCAGAGGAGGAATGGGAGAAGGTCATGTGGTCTGATGAGACAAAAATAGAGCTTTTTGGTCTAGACTCCACTCGCCGTGTTTGGAGGAAGAAGAAGGATGAGTACAACCCCAAGAACACCATCCCAACCGTGAAGCATGGAGGTGGAAACATCATTCTTTGGGGATGCTTTTCTGCAAAGGGAACAGGACGACTGCACCGTATTGAGGGGAGGATGGATGGGGCCATGTATCGCGAGATCTTGGCCAACAACCTCCTTCCCTCAGTAAGAGCATTGAAGATGGGTCGTGGCTGGGTCTTCCAGCATGACAACGACCCGAAACACACAGCCAGGGCAACGAAGGAGTGGCTCCGTAAGAAGCATCTCAAGGTCCTGGAGTGGCCTAGCCAGTCTCCAGACCTGAACCCAATAGAAAATCTTTGGAGGGAGCTGAAAGTCCGTATTGGCCAGCGACAGCCCCGAAACCTGAAGGATCTGGAGAAGGTCTGTATGGAGGAGTGGGCCAAAATCCCTGCTGCAGTGTGCAAACCTGGTCAAGACCTACAGGAAACGTATGATCTCTGTAATTGCAAACAAAGGTTTCTGTACCAAATATTAAGTTCTGCTTTTCTGATGTATCAAATACTTATGTCATGCAATAAAATGCAAATTAATTACTTAAAAATCATACAATGTGATTTTCTGGATTTTTGTTTTAGATTCCGTCTCTCACAGTTGAAGTGTACCTATGAAAAAAAGTACAGACCTCTACATGCTTTGTAAGTAGGAAAACCTGCAAAATCGGCAGTGTATCAAATACTTGTTCTCCCCACTGTATGTCACCAGTATTAAATGTACCGTTACTGCATGTATTAATTACAGCCATTTACCGTTCTCATTCTCGGAGTGAAAATGTTGTTTGCAGAGTTCACAACCTGCTACACTTGTGAGAAACACGTTTTGGTTTATTTCATAACCATAATTGACAAGTTTTGTCAATTTCTTTCATTATTTTGTTTCTAGTGCTCCATTTGAGCAATGGGCATGTGTCTGTTTTTCTGTCCTGTTAATGTTGAGGGAGCGCGCGCGTCCCTAAGAACGCATAGAAGTAGCCTACCTGGCCTGCTGCGCGGAAATGTAGGAAGGTTTTTTTTTTTTTTACATAAATTGCGAATGATAATTTAGCCTATTAGAACTATAGTTGCTCACTGTAGGCTATTTGAAAAATCTTTCCAACTATCTCCCCCTCGATAATCACCCAGCCTTGATGTGAAAGAGCTAAATATCATGATCTGATGAGCCCATACAGTGCCTTCAGAAAGTATTCAGACCCCTTGACTCAAATGGATCAAATCGTTTTTCCCCTCATCAATCTACACACAATACCCCATAATGACAATGCAAAAACAGGTTTTTATAAATTTTTGCTAATTTATTCAAATTAAAAACTGAAATATTACATTTACATAAGTGTTCAGTGTTGAAGCACTTTTGGCAGCGATTACAGCATCGAGTCTTCTTGGGTATGACACTACAAGCTTGGCACACTTGTATTTGGGGAGTTTCTCCTATTCTTCTCTGCAGATCCTCTCAAGCTCTGTCAGGTTGGATGAGGAGCGTTGCTGCACAGCTGTTTTAAAGGTCTCTCCAGAGATGTTCGATCAGGTTCAAGTCCGGGCTCTGGCTGGGCCACTCAAGGACATTCAGAGACTTGTCCCGAAGCCATTCCTGCGTTGTCTTGGCGGTGTGCTTAGGGTCGTTGTCCTGTTGGAAGGTGAACCTTCACCCCAGTCTGAGGTCCTGAGCGCTCTGGAGCAGGTTTTCATCAAGAATCTCTCTGTACTTTGCTCCGTTCATCTTTCCCTCGATCCTGGCTAGTTTCCCAGTCCCTGCTGCTGAAAAACATCCCCACAGCATGATGCTGCCACCACCATGCTTCACCGTAGGGATGGTGCCAGGTTTCCTCCAGATGTGACGCTTGGCATTCAGGCCAAAGAGTTCAATCTTGGTTTCATCAGACCAGAGAATCTTGTTTCTCATGGTCTGAGAGTTTTTAGGTGCCTTTTGGCAAACTTCAAGCGGGCTGTCATGTGCCTTTTACTGAGGAGTGGCTTCCGTCCGGCCACTCTACCATAAAGGCCTGATTGGTGGAGTGCTGCATAGATGGTTGTCCTTCTGGAAGGTTCTCCCATCTCCACAGAGGAATTCAAGAGCTCTGTCAGAGTGACCATCGGGTTCTTGGTCACCTTCCTGACCTTATATAGACAGGTGTGTGCCTTTCCAAATCATGTCCAATAAATGGAATTTACCACAGGTGGACTCCAATCAAGTTGTGTCTTTGTGAGACGCAGAGTAGGCAAAGGGATGATCTCCGCATGTGTGGTTCCGACCGTGAAGCATGGAGGAGGAGGTGTGATGTTGTGGGGGTTTCTTTGCTGGTGACACTGTCTATGATTTATTTAGAATTCAAGGCACACTTAACCAGCATGGCTACCACAGCATTCTGCAGCGATACACCATCCCATCTGGTTTGCGCTTAGTGGGACTATCATTTGTTTTTCAACAGGACAATGACCCAAAACACACCTCCAGGCTGTGTAATGGCTATTTGACCAAGGAAAGTGATGGAGTGCTGCATCAGATGACCTGGCCTCCACAATCACCCGACCTCAACCCAATTGAGATGGTTTGGGATGAGTTGAACCGCAGAGTGAAGGAAAAGCAGCCAACAAGTGCTCAGCATATGTGGGAACTCCTTCAAGACTGTTGGAAAAGCATTCCTCATGAAGCTGGTTGAGAGAATGCCAAGAGTGTATAAAACTGTCATCAAGGCAAAGGGTGTCTACTTTGAACAATATAAAATATATTTTGATTTGTTTAACACTTTTTTGGTTACTACATGATTCCATATGTGTTACTTCATAGAAGTATACTTTTTTTATTTTACTAGGCAAGTCAGTTAAGATCAAATTATTATTTACAATGACGGCCTACACCGGCCAAACCGGGACGACGCTGGGCCAATTGTGCGCCGCCCTATGGGACTCCCAATCACGGCCGGTTGTGATACAGCCTGGAATCGAACCAGGGGGTCTGTAGTGATGCAGTGCCTTAGACCACTGCGCCTCTCGGGAGCCCAGTAAGGCTGTAATGTAACAACATGTGGAAAAAGTCAAGGGGTCTGAATACTTTCTGAAGGCACTGTATATCCAGTGGAAACGTCATAAAATACCTGAACACTTTCCCTTGGGCAAAAACAGCTGTCTGTCCTGAGCTCACTGGCGCAGGAAACTCTAAGCGCCTGGAATAGGCTAGTTGATAAGATGTTGCAAGAGTGCTAGCGAAAGCTTCGGGCCTGACACAGTTGAATGATTTGATACAAATGTTGCACTTCACTATAGCTCAAGTCAAGAAAGAGGCTGAGAAGAGAAATGAATGCGATTGAAAGAAACTGAAATTTCATAATATTTTCAACTGTTTTTATTTGTTGGCTTTATGTATTTTTACCTAGTTTGGATAAGAGCGTCTGCTAAATGATGTAAATGTAAATGTACATTTAGTTGACCATTGAAGTTATAGGCTTACTGCTGCATTGTCATATAGGCTATCAGCTCCATGTGCTCATTTCTTTAGCTGCCAATGGATCAAGGGATATCAATGTGTCCATATGGCAGAGGCTGGTGCTCACCAATTAGTTGAATTTTGTTGATTTTTATCATTTTAATTTAGATTTGTATGATTAACCACGTGACAATGATTTGGAGAAATGAAAACATTATCATTGAAATGAAACTGTTCCACGAAAATGCGCATATTAAATCATAACTGGCACGCAGATAGGTTAATGGTAGGATAAATTGTAAGCTTCCCCAAACTTGAAACACAGTTATAGGATTTTGCCTATAGGCTACTTTGAAGCAAGGTGAGTAGACATGCCTCATAATATGAAGTAAAATTTGCCGGTTTCAAACAATTAAGTATGTTTTCAAAATGCATACTGCCTCCAGCTCACATGTTGACGCGCTGATAGTCTGTTGCCTGCACTTAAAAGGTGATTCGGAGCGGGCATTAAATTACCAGTTGAGAAATAACTGTTTTAACATGCGATTGCATTTAAAATTGTTGCGCAATTAATGGGCTTATAAAAGCACATGTTTTACTCCAGCAGCAACCAAGATAAATGATGACTAATTAAAATACATACACCAAATGAATTCACTAAATAATGCAAATTAACCTATAGACCGATAAGCATGAGGTCAAATGTATTTACATCGACTAGTATTTCCATAAATTATTATTTTTTTGATGGTGGAGAGAACATTTGTAGAAAAAAAATCATTTCCTGCAATTCTACACATTTTGCCATTGGACAGAGAGAAGAAATTTGCAATTTTACTGCTAATTTCCTGCAATTATACAGATTTTGCAATTCTACCCATTTTGTAAGGCTTATGTCACTTATGCCTGGAACCGGCCCTGTGTGTGCATGAGTGTGTGTGTGTGTGTGTGTGTGTGCATGCATGCCTGTGTGCGTGTGCCTGCTTGCATCTGTGTGCATCTGTGTGTGTGTAGACTGAATGAGTTTGCATGAGCATTGAGTAAGCCTTCCTCGCCCTTTTGATTTCAAAATACCACTGTTGTTATGCTCTCAAATGATAGGCTGCTACATCAACAGTATCCAGAGGCCGTTCAGAGTTCACTCTGGTTTTGACTGCTCTCTCTCTTTCCATGTGTTGAATGTTTCTTAGTTGGCTAGCTGCTGTGACAATAATAATAATAATAATAATAATAATAATCTATAAAATATCAAGCCGACAGACACAATCAATTCCCTATTCTGCATGATGAAGAGGAATGCCTGTTCTGTATAATACGGTTCTTTCTGAGCATACTTTGCACCCTGACCCCACCCTGAATAAAAAGACCCTGGCGAGTCAAGCTTTTCTTGAAGTTTCTTGTTGATTCATTTTTATGTTGTTTTCTCAATGTTTCCTTTGACAGATGCTGGATGGACTCCTTCGGCGGCACGGCTCTCGCCCCTCCCCCCGACCCCTGTCACTCAACTTCAGCACCTTCTCAACCCCGCCCCCAAGCCCTGATATGGACAATAGCGATCATCCAATCAGGAGGTGAGGATCAACTCCAAGGATTAACATTCAGGGTGGTCATAAAACTATAGCCAGTCTGAAATCAACCCCAAGCCCCATTCCTTATGTAGTGGATGGCAGATGGCACTACAGAGAGTTGCACTACCATCTCAATGGTACACCTAACATGCAATAACTGGAAATGTGAAGAAAAAAAAGATTGGTGGAAGCGATAGGGCAGAAACTCCGCTTTGTACAGTGGGGGAAAAAAGTATTTAGTCAGCCACCAATTGTGCAAGTTCTCCCACTTAAAAAGATGAGAGAGGCCTGTAATTTTCATCATAGGTAAACGTCAACTATGACAGACAAAATGAGGAAAAAAAATCCAGAAAATCACATTGTATGATTTTTTATGAATTTATTTGCAAATTATGGTGGAAAATAAGTATTTGGTCAATAACAAAAGTTTCTCAATACTTTGTTATATACCCTTTGTTGGCAATGACACAGGTCAAATGTTTTCTGTAAGTCTTCACAAGGTTTTCACACACTGTTGCTGGTATTTTGGCCCATTCCTCCATGCAGATCTCCTCTAGAGCAGTGATGTTTTGGGGCTGTCGCTGGGCAACACAGACTTTCAACTCCCTCCAAAGATTTTCTATGGGGTTGAGATCTGGAGACTGGCTAGGCCACTCCAGGACCTTGAAATGCTTCTTACGAAGCCACTCCTTCGTTGCCCGGGCGGTGTGTTTGGGATCATTGTCATGCTGAAAGACCCAGCCATGTTTCATCTTCAATGCCCTTGCTGATGGAAGAAGGTTTTCACTCAAAATCTCACGATAGATGGCCCCATTCATTCTTTCCTTTACACGGATCAGTCGTCCTGGTCCCTTTGCAGAAAAACAGCCCCAAAGCATGATGTTTACACCCCCATGCTTCACAGTAGGTATGGTGTTCTTTGGATGCAACTCAGCATTCTTTATCCTCCAAACACAACGAGTTGAGTTTTTACCAAAAAGTTATATTTTGGTTTCATCTGACCATATGACATTCTCCCAATCCTCTTCTGGATCATCCAAATGCACTCTAGTAAACTTCAGACGGGCCTGGACATGTACTGGCTTAAGCAGGGGGACACATCTGGCACTGCAGGATTTGAGTCCCTGGCGGCGTAGTGTGTAACTGATGGTAGGCTTTGTTACTTTGGTCCCAGCTCTCTGCAGGTCATTCACTAGGTCCCCTCGTGTGGTTCTGGTATTTTTGCTCACCGTTCTTGTGATCATTTTGACCCCACGGGGTGAGCTCTTGCGTGGAGCCCCAGATCGAGGGAGATTATCAGTGGTCTTGTATGTCTTCCATTTCCTAATAATTGCTCCCACAGTTGATTTCTTCAAACCAAGCTGCTTACCTATTGCAGATTCAGTCTTCCCAGCCTGGTGCAGGTCTACAATTTTGTTTCTGGTGTCCTTTGACAGCTCTTTGGTCTTGGCCATAGTGGAGTTTGGAGTGTGACTGTTTGAGGTTGTGGACAGGTGTCTTTTATACTGATTAATACAGGTAACGAGTGGAGGACAGAGGAGCCTCTTAAAGAAGAAGTTACAGGTCTGTGAGAGCCAGAAATCTTGCTTGTTTGTAGGTGACCAAATACTTATTTTCCACCATAATTTGCAAATAAATTCATTAAAAATCCTACAATGTGATTTTCTGGAGAAAAAAATTCTCAATTTGTCTGTCATAGTTGACGTGTACCTTTGATGAAAATTACAGGCCTCTCTCATCTTTTTAAGTGGGAGAACTTGCACAATTGGTGGCTGACTAAATATTTTTTTCCCCCACTGTATGTCAAAGGGTTAGATTTGACCATATTGCTTATAGTTATCCAATCCATACCCACTTTACTCCCTCTAAGGATTGTGTAAGTGTGCAACACAGCTGGCCTATTGGCTACAGGGTATTTGAACTTTGACCCATTGATTGTGTGTAACATTTTTGGCCTTACGCAACATTGCTGAGTTGTTTCATCAGTTAATACTGAAAGGTTCTGCAGGAATGGTTAAAGGGAGTAATCAAAGAGTGTGGGGTTTTGTGGGGGAGGTATAGTGACACACACACACAGAGATCAGAACAGCACAGAAAATGTGGTCATACCCTGTGTGTGTAGTGTTTGTGTGTGAGTGTGTGAGTGTGTGTGTGTGTGTATGCATGCTGGTGTGTATGAGCTTCTTTCTGTGTCTATCCAAGTGCCTATGTGTACTCCATGCCTGTGTGTGTTCCTGTGTCTGTGGGAGTGTTGAAGAGGTCTATTGTTCGGTCTGGTGTCAGCAGACTTGGACTGTGTGGGTTTGACCAGAAACACAAGCATTTATTCACTCTGTACTTTAACCCCTCCACCAATCAGAATACTAATTTTGAATCCTTTTCACCAATCAGACCAACTCTAACCTCCTAACCAACCATACTTCAACCCTTTAACCGCCCTCACTAATCATATCACTGCATTTTATCTATTTTCTGTGCTGTAGTTTCCACTTCTGTCTTTTTAGTCCTTCTCCCATCAGAGCATTGCTTTCTCGTCTCATTCCCGGCCGTGTTGCCCATAACCACTGATACAGGGACAGATCGTTTCATCCTACTACCGCTTAAGGTTAGGATTGGGGGTTGGGTAATCTGATCCAAGATCTGTTGTTACCTCAAACTGTCTTATGTTTCTAACAGGAGAGCCTAGAAGCCTAGCGAGGCTACTTCCTATATCGTAGCTTGTCTCGCTGCATCTTTTGTCCCGCGATACATCCCATGCCACGCAGGAAACCGTCTCTCATTGTACCTTATTGTGTCGCTGTTTCCTGTTCCTGTTTTTGTTGTCAAAGAGCTAGACTTCTTCCTGTTAAGCTCATGGTGTCGCTATCAGGTAAACAGCAAAAAACAATGTTATTAGTTCCCTCTCTCTGCAGTCCCACAGGCATATGCAATTGATTTTGTGCTGTGAATGAATTTATTGTATTTGTATGTCCGCATGTATGTGTGTATCAGTGGAGGCTGCTGAGGGGAGGACGTCTCATAATAATGTATTTGATACCATTCCACTAATTCCGCTCCAGCCATTACCACAAGCCCGTCCTCCCAATGAAGGTGCCACTAACCTCCTGTGGTGTGAGAGAGAGAGAGAGAGAGAGAGAGAGAGAGAGAGAGAGAGAGAGAGAGAGAGAGAGAGAGAGAGAGAGAGAGAGAGTGAGAGAGAGAGAGAGAGAGAGAGAGAGAGAGAGAGAGAGAGAGAGAGAGAGAGAGAGAGAGAGAGAGAGAGAGAGAGAGAGAGAGAGAGAGAGAGAGAGAGAGAGAGAGAGAGAGAGAGAGAGAGAGAGAGAGAGAGAGAGAGAGAGAGAGAGAGAGAGAGAGAGAGAGAGAGAGAGAGAGAGAGAGGCGTGCAAGGGAATGGTATAGTTTTTTTTCTCCTGAGACCTCAGACAATAAGCAATAGAGTCAGACCATGGCCCACCCCTTGCGAAGGACAGCTCTGCTCGCCCCTCCTTCTTCCTCCTCCCCTCACCCCTCGCTCTCTTCTCCTCAGTCTCTCATTCAGTCTTCTGCTGTGGTCTCTGCCTCGGCCAGATACAGTCTCTCTTTCCCTCTTTCACTTTATACTCTTTGTTCATACTCTTCTCTTCACACCCCCACCCCTCTCTCTATTCCCCTATTTGAATGATCTCCTTCTTGTTCAGTTTCAAGTCTTTGCTGTAACTCAATGCTTAGTGTGCTGTCTTTCTTTCTTTCTCTCTCCCTCCCTCTCTTCCGTCATGAGAACTCTACACAGGCTGAAGTTGATGAGCTCCCCCAGTCTCAGTGAACTGGGAAAGAGTGAGAAGGGATCACCGGAGGAGAGAGGAGAGAAACAGAAGAGGGCCGGGGCCAATGCTACCTGGAACAGGTATGCTGCAGCCTGACCATGCATGTAGTCTGTGCTTGTTATGAATATTAACTATCATCTAATGGGTAAATGGAATCTGAACCTTACATGTTGGTGTGTGTGTGTGTGTGTACACTAGCATCCACAATGCTGTCATTGCCGTCTTCCAGAAGAAAGGTCTGGCTGACAATGAACTCTATGTCCTCAACGAAGGTGTTAGGTGAGTTACAAACACACACATCTGTTTGCTAGTATGGCATTTATCTGCCATGTGTGTGTGTGTCTGTGCCTGTGTGTGTGTGTTTGTGGGAGGCCATGTGGCCTTGCCAGATATCTCATTATCATTCCAGACCAGATCAGAGCTGTCAGTTCTGTCATATCAGCCTCCATTACAGCCCAGTAAACAACTGGAGTCACACGTATCACACACTATAGGAGAAAACCAACAGGCCACAGAGCTGCGTCAATCATTCACAGCAAATTCTTCAGTGTTAAATCAACACTGACAGTGTTAAATTTAACACTGGGCCAGTGTCTATACGGGTCCACACTTTTGAGCGTTAAATTAACACTGTGCTTAGTGCTGACACTTTGACACTTTGTCATTGTTAGGGAATTAAGACTTTCAGTGTTATGCAATAACACCTCATGTAGTATTTTTTAACACTAGGAAGTGTATATACACTGCTCAAAAAAATAAAGGGAACACTTAAACACAATGTAACTCCAAGTCAATCACACTTCTGTGAAATCAAAATGTCCACTTAGGAAGCAACACTGATTGACAATAAATGTCACATGCTGTTGTGCAAATGGAATAGACAACAGGTGGAAATTATAGGCAATTAGCAAGACACCCCCAATAAAGGACTGGTTTTGCAGGTGGTGACCACTTCTCAGTTCCTATGCTTCCTGGCTGATGTTTTGGTCACTTTTGAATGCTGGCAGTGCTTTCACTCTAGTGGTAGCATGAGACGGAGTCTACAACCCACTCAAGTGACTCAGGTAGTGCAGCTCATCCAGGATGGCACATCAATGCGAGCTGTGGCAAGAAGGTTTGCTGTGTCTGTCAGCGTAGTGTCCAGAGCATGGAGGCGCTACCAGGAGACAGGCCAGTACATCAGGAGACGTGGAGGAGGCCGTAGGAGGGCAACAACCCAGCAGCAAGACTGCTACCTCCGCCTTTGTGCAAGGAGGAGCAGGAGGAGCACTGCCAGAGCCCTGCAAAATGACCTCCAGCAGGCCACAAATGTGCATGTGTCTGCTCAAACGGTCAGAAACAGACCCCATGAGGGTGGTATGAAGGCCCGACATCCACAGGTGGTGGTTGTGCTTACAGCCCAACACCGTGCAGGACGTTTGGCATTTGCCAGAGAACACCAAGATTGGCAAATTCGCCACTGACGCCCTGTGCTCTTCACAGATGAAAGCAGGTTCACACTGAGCACATGTGACAGACTTGACAGAGTCTGGAGACGCCGTGGAGAACATTCTGCTGCCTGCAACATCCTCCAGCATGGCCGGTTTGGCGGTGGGTCAGTCATGGTGTGGGGTGGCATTTCTTTGGGGGGCCGCACAGCCCTCCATGTGCTCGCCAGAGGTAGCCTGACTGCCATTAGGTACCGAGATGAGATCCTCAGACCCCTTGTGAGACCATATGCTGGTGCGGTTGGCCCTGGGTTCCTCCTAATGCAAGACAATGCTAGACATCATGTGGCTGGAGTGTGTCAGCAGTTCCCGCAAGAGGAAGGCATTGATGCTATGGACTGGCCCGCCCGTTCCCCAGACCTGAATCCAATTGAGCACATCTGGGACATCATGTCTCGCTCCATCCACCAATGCCACATTGCACCACAGACTGTCCAGGAGTTGGCGGATGCTTTAGTCCATGTCTGGGAGGAGATCCCTCAGGAGACCATCCGCCACCTCATCAGGAGCATGCCCAGGCATTGTAGGGAGGTCATATAGGCACGTGGAGGCCACACACACTACTGAGCCTCATTTTGACTTGTTTTAAGGACATTACATCAAAGTTGGATCAGCCTGTAGTGTGGTTTTCCACTTTAATTTTGAGGGTGACTCCAAATCCAGACCTCCATGGGTTGATACATTTGATTTCCATTGATAATTTTTGTGTGATTTTGTTGTCAGCACATTCAACTATGTAAAGACAAAAGTATTTAATAAGATTATTTCATTCATTCAGATCTAGGATGTGTTATTTTAGTGTTCCCTTTATTTTTTTTAGCAGTGTAGTTTACACCAACGGTGTTATGCAATAACACCTCATAAAGTATTTTTAACCATTACACAGAGGTCCGTATCTCTTGACAAGGTCACTCACTGTTGGGTTAAGGACATTACAAAAATATTTACAAGTCTTTATTGCCACATGCTCTTATGTAAGGAGTTTTTGTATTTATTTTTATGTAAAATGTTCAATAAGTTCAAATTCAATCCATCATTAATTAAAAATTTTAAATAATAAACAATTCAAACAATAAGAAATTCAAATAAGGCAAACCAAATGTTCATCAAATCAAACAAAAGCAAAAACAAAAGTGATCAATCAATCAATAAAAAAAAAGAATCAGAAGAATCTGTCCGTCAGTCAATGTGTCTGTGTCTTTGTGTTGGGTGAGGGGAAGGGGGTCAGTCTGGGCTGGGCTGGCAGTTGCTGGATGTAGGTGGCAGTTGTGGTTGGTTGGTGCTGTGTCCAGGGTTGTTGTTGGTGTTGGGGCTGGGACTGGAAGTCGTGCTGGTACTGGGACCAGGACTGGAAACCAGGTGTTGGTGCTGGGTCTGGTGCTGGGACTGGAGGAAAGAAACAGGAACCTGGAGCCGGGAACTGGGGCTGCTGCAGGTGCTGGGTCAGGATCTGGGTCTGTAGAGAGGAGGAAGGACAACCTGAGGAGCAAGCAGACACACAAGGGAGTCCTAGATACAGAGGTCAATGGTGGTACTTTCCTGTGGCCTACTCGCTCCGGGTGAATGTGTGATCTTTGGTCTGATCCAGGTCTGTGTTTGATCATTTCGTTGCAGAGGTGGATGAGGGCCTCTAGCGGGTCTTTTGTGTTGTTGGGTGGTTCTTGGCTGTTCACAGGTCTTGGCGTGCCTCCCCACTGATTGCCTGGTGGCCCCCTGTACTGACTTGGTGATAGAATTGAGGGTGCTGGGTCTGGTCTGTCTGTCTTTTCCATTTGGTAATTTTTGTCCAGTTTGACCAGGGGTTTGATGGGGGTGGAGGTGGCTAGGAAAGGATTTGTTGGGGGGAGGGGGGCTGTTTCTGGAACGTCTTCGGTGGTGACGGGTGGGGGCCGTTTCTGGGACATCTTGGATGGTGGGTTAGGCCTTGCCTGTGGAAAGGTCTGGGACTGGTTCTGGGTCTTCGTTGTTGTCTGGTGGAGGGGGTTGGTGGGGTTGGGATTTGGGTTAGGGTTGATGGTGTTGGCCCTTGCCCTGCCGGCATAGGAGCTGGGACAGGTTCTGAAGTAGGTGGCCGCCTTTCCCGCACAGGTTGCAGTGGCGTGTGGAGGTACAGTCTGAGGTGGGATGGTTGTCTTTAAAGATCTTGCAGATGATGGCTGTGCAGACTGCGGCCAGATGTTTTTTATTTTTTATTTTACCTTTATTTAACTAGGCAAGTCAGTTAAGAACAAATTCTTATTTACAATGATGGCCTACACCGGCCAAACCCGGACGACGCTGGGCCAATTGTGCGCCGCCCTACGGGACTCCCAATCACGGCCGGTTGTGATACAGCCTGGAATCGAACCAGGGGGTCTGTAGTGACGCCTCAAGCACTGAGATGCAGTGCCTTAGTCCGCTGCGCCACTCGGGAGCCCAGATGGCCCAGTTCCTGTACAGTTTGGGCTTGCCGTAGTAGTGGACGGAGCCTCTGTTGTTCCCCAGCATGATGGTGCTGGGGAGGTGTTGGACTCTGCCCACTTTGGTTGGGTCTGGTCTTAACTGGACCAGCCATTTTCGTGCCCCAGTCCAGGACCCTCCTAGCCACTGACTTGATGGTGGCGAACCTGCTTAACCAAACTTGCGTGTCATAGTCCTGGATGCATTCATTGTGAAGCTGTACTGTATAACTTGGATTCTGTGTTGGAAAGGGGGTATGCTCTGATTCTGTTAAACGGGGCTGAATCCTTGCCATTTCTGAATTTTTACCAAAACTGTTCTAGTGACTGGGGGGTCTTGAAACGGGCTTCAAATGATTCATGTGGCCCTGGGGGTTTCACCAGGCAATTCAGGTCAGACGGCACAAAGCCCATAGCTCTCTGGAGAACTGTCCTGCTGAATTCCAGGCGGGACATGGTTTCTGGTCTGGCAGTTGTTGTTGCTATTTCTGCTCCTCTGTGATTGGCGGCTCTGTCCTCGGCAGCCTCCTCGTTGGGGATCAGCTTTAACCTCACCGCGTTGTGTCAGCGCATTGCTCCTAGGTTCATCCTGGCCATCTTGCTCAGGTGGGGGTTGTTTTGGGTCTTGATGATGTCTGGTCTGGTTGTTGGTCTGCGCCGGTCCTACGACACAGTAATATACACAGGGGTGAAAGTAGATTACATTTCTTCCTGGTAAGGGACCTCCTATTGCCACATGCTCTTATGTAAGGGTTTATAAAGACTTCAGAACTGGTAGCAGACATGGTCAATCTTTAATAAACATAACCATAGACCACTTAAACTGGTACAACACTTCTACTCACGGGTGACCAAAAATAACTAATTGAAAGCCATGCCCCCACTAAGCCACGCCTCCGATATAATTTCCCAATGTGCGTTGCCTTTTCGGGTGAATTGTAGGTATACCACCCATGACTGTATTTGTTAGTGAAAAAGACATGGTTGTTGAATTTGTTCAATTTCTGTCCTGTGCAAGATGGCCAGGATGAACCTAGGAGCAATGCGCTGACACAACGCGGTGAGGTTAAAGTGAGTTCCTACTGTAGGCGAATGTCATTCAAATTAAACTGTTTATGACAATACATACAGTGCATTCAGAAAGTATTCAGACCCCTTGACTTTTTCCACATTTTGTTATGTTACAGCCTTGGATTATATTTATTTTTTCCTCAGCAATCTACACACAATAATACCCCATAATGACAAAGCGAAAACACGTTTTTAGAAATGTTTGCAAATGTATATTAAACAAAAAATGTATTTACATAAGTATTCAGACCCTTTGCTATGAGACTCGAAATTGAGCTCAGGTGCGTCCTGTTACCATTGAACATCCTTGAGATGTTTCTACAATTTGATTGCAGTCCACCTGTGGTAAATTCAATTGATTGGACATGATTTGGAAAGGCACACACACCTGTCTAAATAAGGTCCCACAGTTGACAGTTAATGTCAGAGCAAAAACCAAGCCATGAAGGAATTGTCCGTAGAGCTCTGAGGCACAGATCTTGGGAAGGGTACAAAAAATGTCTGCAGCATTGAAGGTCCCCAAGAACACAGTGGCCTCCATAATTCTTAATGGAAGAAGTTTGGAACCACCAAGACTCTTCCTAGAGCTGGCTGCCTGGCCAAACTGAGCAATCGGGGGAGAAGGGCCTTGGTCAGGGAGGTGACTAAGAACCCGATGGCCACTCTGACAGAGCTCTAGAGTTCCTCTGTGGAGATGGGAGAACCTTCAAGAATGACAACCATCTCTGCAGCACTCCACCAATCAGGGCCAGACGGAAGCCACTCCTCAGTAAAAGGCACATGACAGCCTGCTTGGAGTTTGCCAAAAGGCACCTGAAGGACTCGGACCATGAGAAACAAGATTCTCTGGTCTGATGAAACCAAGATTGAACTCTTTGGCCTGAATGCCAAGCGTCACGTCTGGAGGAATCCTGGCACCATCCCTACGGTGAAGCATGGTGGTGGCAGCATCATGCTGTGGGGATGTTTTTCAGTGGCATTGACTGGGAGACTAGTCAGGATCGAGGGAAAGATGAACGGAGTAAAGATCAGAGATATCCTTGATGAAAGCCTGCTCCAGAGTGCTCAGGATGTCAGACTGAGGCGAAGGTTCACCTTCCAACAGGACTCCAACCCTAAGCACACAGCCAAGACAACGCAGGAGTGGATTCGGGAGAAGTCTCTAAATGTCCTTGAGTGGCCCAGCCAGAGCCCAGACTTGAACCCAATCGAACATCTCTGGGGAGACCTGAAAATAGCTGTGCAGCAATGCTCCCCATCCAACCTGACAGAGCTTGAGAGGATCTGCAGAGAATAATGGGAGAAACTCCCCAAATACAGGTGTGCCAAGTTTGTAGCGTCATACCCAATAAGACAGAAGGCTGTAATCGCTGCCAAAGGCGCTTCAATTAAGTACTGAGTAAAAGGTCTGAATACTTATCTAAATGTGATATTTCTGTTTTTTATTATTAATAAATGTGCAAAAATTTCTAATAACCAGTTTTTGCTTCGTCATTATGGGGTATTGTGTGTAGATTGATGAATCCACTTTTGAATAAGGCTGTAAAGTAACAAAATGTGGAAAAAGGGAAGGGGTCTGGGTCACATTATGCTGGCTTGCAAAGTGATGTGTAATTCCTATTGGAATCCAGCCAGAGTTAGAACATCCAACAATTTGAATTTTTATTCACCCGCAACTTGCATTCAGAATGACTGTCATGGTTAGGAACATTGATAAAGGAGACTAGCTAAACCATTTAAACTGGAACAACAATTTCAGTAATGGGTGCAAGAAATCTAAGTAACTGATTGAATTAGTTCAGAATTTTTATTAATTTATCTTTGTATAGCATAAAGTGAATCAATCAATAAATCTACATGTAAAAACACAGATATTAAAAACAATCCCAAAAGATCTAGCTGCTGTAGAGCGTGCTAAGAAATATGATAAGGATGGGCGTGGTTTTGATGGGAATGTTTTACTCTCCACAGAGTAAAACTGACACAATCACACTGTCAGACAACACTTATTAACACCAACAATGGGGTTCTTTTTATCCCACTGAGTGTTAATTTCACTCTTAGAAAGTTAATTTAACTCCTGAATCAACACTAGAAATGTTACACTGAAAAATAAACACTAGGTAAAACTGTCCAGTTTGCTGTGTAGGGTCTAGTCCTAACACTGTTTCAATATATACTTACCACTGGAAACAAACATCAACAGTATGTTTAAAAGAGAAAGCTGAGTTGCACAATACCCATATATCATGCAGTTGAATGAGACTTAAATTCCTTGTAAATACATGTAACTACAAAGTAATACACTATATATACACAAAAGTATATGGACACCCCTTCATGCAATCTCCATAGACAAACATTGGCAGTAGAATGGCCTTACTGAAGAGCTCAGTGACTTTCAACGTGGCACCGTCATAGAATGCCACCTTTCCAACAAGTCAGTTCGTAAAATTTCTGCCCTGCTAAAGCTGCCCCGGTCAACTGTAAATGCTGTTATTGTGAAGTGGAAACGTCTAGGCGCAATTGTCTGTCCTCGGTTGCAACACTCACTACCGAGTTCCAAACTGCCTCTGGAAGCAATATCAGCACAATAACTGTTATTCAGGAGCTTCATGAAATGGTTTCCACGGCCGAGCAGCCGCACACAAGCCTTAGATCACCATGCGCAATTCCAAGCGTCGGCTGGAGTAGTGTAAAGCTCGCCGCCATTGGACTCTGGAGCGGTGGAAACACGTTCTCTGGAGTGATGAATCACACTTCACCATCTGGCAGTCCGACGGACGAATCTGAGTTTGGCGGATGCCAGGAGAACGTTACGTTTGGTGGAGGAGGAATAATGGTCTGGGGCTGTTTTTTGTGGTTCAGGCCAGGCCCCTTAGTTCCAGTGAAGGGAAATCTTAACACTACAGCCTACAAAGACATTCTAGATGATTATGTGCTTCCAACTTTGTGGCAACAGTTTGGGGAAGGCCCTTTCCTGTTTCAGCACAACAATACCCCTGTGCACAAAGCAAGGTCCATACAGAAATGGTTTGTCGAGATCGGTGTGGAAGAAGTTGACTGGCCTGCACAGAGCCCTGACCTAAACCCCATCAAACACCTTTGGGATTAATTGGAACGCCTACTGCGAGCCAGGCCTAATTGCCCAACATCAGTGCCCAACCTAATGCTCACTAATGCTCTTGTGGCTGAATGGAAGGAAGTCCCTGCAGGAATGTTCCAACATCTAGTGGAAAGCCTTCCCTGAAGAGTGGAGGCTGTTGTAGCAGCAAAGGGGGGACCAACTCCATATTAATGCCCATGATTTTAGAATGCTGTCCACTCAAGAAAAAGCTTCAAACTGTAACCAGTGCTTGCAACTTGGTTCAGGTTATCAGTCAACCTACCAGGGTAGTTACAAACAGCACATTCATTAAATCATCAACATGTATTGATCACATCTTTACTAATGCTGCAGAAATTTGCTTTAAAGCAGTATCCAAATCCATCGGATGTAGTGATCACAATATAGGAGCCATATCTAGGAAAACCAAAGTTCCAAGGGCTGGGCCTAATATAGTGTATAAGAGGTCATACAATATGTTTTATAGTGATTTCTATGTTATTGATGTAAAGAATATGTGTTGGTCCGTGGTGTGTAATGAGGAGCAAACAGACGCTGCACTTGACACACTTATGAAATTGTTTATTCCAGTTACTAATAAGCATGCACCCATTAAGAAAATGACAGTAAATACTGTTAAATCCCTGTGGATTGATGAGGAATTTAAACATTGTATGGTTGAGAGGGATGAGGCTAAAGGAATGGCAAATAAGTCTGGCTGCACAACCGATTGGCAAACGCATTGCAAATTGAGAAATCATGTGACTAAAGTGAATAAAAAGAAGAAGAAACTACACTACGAAACAAAGATAAATGACAGTAAAAAGCTTTGGAGCACCTTAAATTAAATTTTTGGGGAAAAAGCAAACTCAGCTCCATCATTCATCAGATGGCTCATTAATCACAAAACCGACTAATATTGCCGACTACTTTAATGATTTTTTCATTGGCAAGATTAGCAAACTTAGGCACTACACATCCAAGTATATCTGACCAAATTACAGTGCCTTGCAAAAGTATTCATCCCTCTTGGCGTTTTTCCTATTTTGTTGCATTACAACCTGTAATTTAAATGCATTTTTATTTGGATTTCATATAATGGACATACACAAAATAGTCCAAATTGGTGAAGTGAAGTGAAAAAAATAACATGTTTCAAAGAATTCAAAAAATATATATTACGGAAAAGTGGTGCGTGCATATGTATTTACCCCCTTTGCTATGAAGCCCCTAAATAAGATCTGGTGCAACCAATTACCTTCAGAAGTCACATAATTAGTTAAATAAAGTCCACCTGTGTGCAATCTAAGTGTCACATGATCTGTCACATGATCTCAGTATATATACACCTGTTCTGAAGGCCCCAGAGTCTGCAACACCACTAAGCAAGGGGCACCACCAAGCAAGCGGAACCATGAAGACCAAGGAGCTCTCCAAACAGGTCAGGGACAAAGTTGTGAAGAAGTACAGATCAGGGTTGGGTTAAAAAAAAATATCAGAAACTTTGAACATCCCACAGAGCACCATTAAATCAATTATTAAAATATGGAAAGAATATGGAACCACAACAAACCTGCCAAGGGAGGGCCGGCCACCAAAACTCATGGACCAGGCAAGGAGGGCATTAATCAGAGAGGCAACAAAGAGACCAAAGATAACCCTGAAGGAGCTGCAAAGCTCCACAGCGGAGATTGGAGTATCTGTCCATAGGACCACTTTACCGAAGAGTGTCCTGAAAAAAGCCATTGCTTAAAGAAAAAAATAAGCAAACACGTTTGGTGTTCACCAAAAGGCATGTGGGAGACTCCCCAAACATATGGAAGAAGGTACTCTGGTCAGATGTGTCTAAAATTGAGCTTTATGGCAAACAAGGAAAACGCTATTTTTGGCGCAAACCCAACACCTCTCATCACCCCGAGAACACCATCCCCACCATGAAGCATGTTGGGATGTTTTTCATCAGCAGGGACTGGGAAACTGGTCAGAATTGAAGGAATGATGGTTGGCGCTAAATACAGGGAAATTCTAGAGGGAAACCTGTTTCAGTCTTCCAGAGATTTGAGACTGGGACGGAGGTTCACCTTCCAGCAGGACAATGACCCTAAGCATACTGCTAAAGCAACACTTGAGTGGTTTAAGGGGAAACATTTAAATGTCTCTGAATGGCCTAGTCAAAGCCCAGACCTCAATCCAATTGAGAATCTGTGGTATGACTTAAAGATTGCTGTACACCAGCAGAACCCATCCAACTTGAAGGAGCTGGAGCAGTTTTGGCTAGATGTGCCAAGCTTATAGAGACATACCTCAAGAGACTTGCAGCTGTAATTGCTGCAAAAGGTGGGTCTACAAAGTATTGACTTTGGGGGGGGTGAATAGTTATGCACGCTCAAGTTTTCTGTTTTTTTGTCTTATTTCTTGTTTGTTTCACAATAAAACATATTTTGCATCTTCAAAGTGGTAGGCATGTTGTGTAAATCAAATGATACAAACCCCCAAAAAATCAATTTTAATTCAAGGTTGTAAGGCAACAAAATAGGAAAAATGCCAAGGGGGGTGAATACTTTTGCAAGCCACTGTATGAAAGACAAGCATTGTAATTTTGAATTCCGTAAAGTGAGTGTGGAAGAGGTGAAAAAGTATTGTTGTCTATCAACAATGACAAGCCACCGGGGTCTGACAACTTGTATGGAAAATTCCTGAGGATAATAGCGGACGATATTGCCACTCCTATTTGCCATATTTTCAATTTAAGCCTACTAGAAAGTGTGTGCCCTCAGGCCTGGAGGGAAGCAAAAGTCATTCCGCTACCTAAAAATAGTAAAGCCCCCTTTACTGGCTCAAATAGCCGACCAATCAGCCTGTTTACCACCCTTAGTAAACTTTTCAAAAACATTGTGTTTGACCAGATACAATGCTATTTTACAGTAAACACAGACTTTCAGCATGCTTATAGGGAAGGACATTCAACAAGCACAGCACTTACACAAATTAATGATGATTGGCTGAGAGAAATTGATGATAAAAAGATTGTGGGGACTGTTTTGTTAGACTTCAGTGCGACTTTTGACATTATCGATCATAGTCTGCTGCTGGAAAACATTTATGTGATATGGCTTTACACCCCTGCTATATTGTGGATAAAGAGTTACCTGTCTAACAGAACACAGAGGGTGTTCTTTAATGGAAGCCTCTCCAACATAATCCAGGTAGAATCAGGGATTCCCCAGGGCAGCTGTCTAGGCCCCCTACTTTGTTCAATCTTTACTAACGACATGCCACTGGCTTTGGGTAAAGCCAGTGTGTCTAATGTGTGTGGATGACTCAACACTATACACGTCAGCTACTACAGCGACTGAAATGACTGCAACACTTAACAAAGAGCTGCAGTTAGTTTCAGAGGGGGTGGCAAGGAATAAGTTAGTCCTAAATATTTATAAAACTAAAAGCATTGTATTTGGGACAAATCACTCACTAAACCCTAAAACTCAACTAAATCTTGTAATAAATAATGTGGAAATTGAGCAAGTTGAGGTGACTAAACTACTTGGAGTAAACCTGGATTATAAACTGTCATGGTCAAAACATATTAATACAACAGTAGCTAAGATGGGGAGAAGTATGTCCATAATAAAGCGCTGCTCTACCTTCTTAACAGCACTATCAACAAGGCAGGTCCTACAGGCCCTAGTTTTGTCGCACCTGGACTACTGTTCAGTCGTGTGGTCAGGTGCCACAAAAAGGGACTTAGGAAAATTGCAATTGGCTCAGAACAGGGCAGCACGGCTGGCCCTTGGATGTACACAGATATTTAACATCAATAATATGCATGTCAATCTCTCCTAGCTCAAAGTGGAGGAGAGATTGACTTCATTACTATTTGTATTTATGAGAGGTAACCAGAAAGCAGTAAAATTAGATTAAAAAAACAGATAAAAATACACCTTATGGAACAGCGGGACTGTGAAGCAACACAAACATAGGCACAGACACATGCATACACACACACGATAACATACGCACTATACACACATGGATTTTTGTACTGTAGATATATGGGAGTGGTGGAGTAGGGGCCTGAGGGCACACAGTGTGTTGTAAAATCTGTGAATGTATTGTAATGTTTTAAAAATTGTATAACTGCCTTATTTTGCTGGACCCCAGGAAGAGTAGCTGCTGCCTTGGCAGCAGCTAATGGGGATCCTTAAAAAATACAAATACAAATGAGATGTTCGACGAGCAGGTGTCCATATACTTTTGGTCATGTAGTTTATATATATATAGTTGATGGAGGTTTACATACACCTTAGCCAAATACATTTAAACTCAGTTTATCACATTTCCTGACATTTAATCCTAGTAAAAATTCCCTGTCTTAGGTCAGTTAGGATCACCACTTTATTTTAATAATGTGAAATGTCAGAATAAGTGTAAAGAGAATGATTTATTTCAGCTTTTATTTATTTAATCACATTCCCAGTGGGTCAAAAGTTAACATACACTCAATTAGTATTTGGTAGCATTGCCTTTAAATTGTTTAACTTGGGTCAAACGTTTCGGGTAGCCTTCCACAAGCTTCCCACAATAAGTTGGGTGAATTTTGGCCCATTCCTCCTGACAGAGCTGGTGTAACTGAGTCAGGTTTGTAGGCCTCCTTGCTCGCACACGCTTATTCAGTTCTGCCCACACATTTTCTATAGGATTGAGGTCAGGGCTTTGTGATGGCCACTCCAATACTTTTACTTTGATGTCCTTAAGCCATTTTGCCACAACTTTGGAAGTATGCTTGGGGTCATTGCCCATTTGGAAGACCCAAGCTTTAACTTCCTGACTGATGTCTTGAGATGTTACTTCAATATATCCACATAATTTTCCTTCCTCATGATGCCATCTATTTTGTGAAGTGCACCAGTTCTTCCTGCAGCAAAGCACCCCCACAGCATGATGCTGCCACCCCGTGCTTCACGGTTGGGATGGTGTTCTTCGGCTTGCAAGTCCCCCCTTTTTCCTCCAAACATAATGATGGTCATTATGGCCAAACATTTCTAGTTTTGTTTCATCAGACCAGAGGACATTTCTCCAAAAAGTACGATCTTTGTCACCATGTGCAGTTGCAAACCGTAGTCTGGCTTTTTAATGGTGGTTTTGGAGCAGTGGCTTCTTCCTTGCTGAGCGGTCTTTCAGGTTATGTCAATATAGGACTCGTTTTACTGTGGATATAGATACTTTTGTACCTGTTTCCTCCAGCATCTTCACAAGGTCCTTTGCTGTTGTTCTGGGATTGATTTGCACTTTTCACACCAAAGTACGTTCATCTCTAGGAGACAGAACGCGTCTCCTTCCTGAGCGGTATGACAGCTGCGTGGTCCCATAGTGTTTATACTTGCGTACTATTGTTTGTACAGATGAACGTGGTACCTTCAGGCGTTTGGAAATTGCTCCCAAGGATGAACCAGACTTGTGGAGGTCAAATTTTTTTTTCTGAGGTCTTGGCTGATTTCTTTTGATTTTCCCATGATGTCAAGCAAAGAGGCACTGAGTTTGAAGGTAGGCCTTGAGATACATCCACAGGTACACCTCCAATTGACTCAAATTATGTCAATTAGCCTATCAGAAGCTTCTAAAGCCATGACATTATTTTCTGGAATTTTCCAAGCTGTTTAAAGCACAGTCAACTTAATGTATGTAAACTTCTGACCCACTGGAATTGTGATACGGTGAATTATAAGTGAAATAATCTGTCTGTAAACAATTGTTGGAAAGATTACTTGTTTCATGCACAAAGTAGATGTCCTAACTGACTTTTGTTCTAACTGACTATAGTTCCAAAACTATAGTTTGTTAACAAGAAATGTGTGGAGTGGTTGAAAAATTAGTTTTATTGACACCTAAGTGTATGTAAACTTCCGACTTCAACTGTACCTACACAATAATGTACTATCTAATTTTACATAGATGGTTTTGAAGCTTTTTGCCTATTTTGTATTATCAGTGTATTGCACTAGTCAAATGTAGCCTAGGCTCATGTGTGTTAACTCTCTTGACTTTGTTTATTCAGGCACCTATTGAAAACAGAGTTGGGGTCGTTTTTCACAGAATACCTCCAGGTAAGTGATGTTACTGCTAAATGGTGAAATAATATCATGGATAGATTGTTTCTGATTGAGCCATAATATACATTTTAACAAAGCTTGTTTCATTGAACCTATCTGTCCCTCAGAACCAGTTGCTGACAAAGGGCATGGTCATTCTACGGGACAAAATAAGATTCTACGAAGGTATTTGTGGTGTCTCACTTTTCACAGAATCTTAGTAGATGTGTTAACAGTGACCCATTAGAGAGAGCAGTCAGTCCTCCAAATAAAAATAATTGATCTGAAGCTTACATTACCTTTGTCAGGGTCTGTGATGTTCTGTGCTTAACACACCAAAGTCAACTAAGGCCATAGGTCCCAAACTGCTGTGCTTTGTGAGATTATTTTAGTACTAACAGCAGTTGGTTTGCTCCTCCTTTGGTGTGCAGGTCAGAAGTTACTGGACTCTCTGGCAGAGACATGGGACTTTTTCTTCTGTGATGTTCTCAACATGCTACAGGCCATCTTTCACCCAGTACAGGTATCACTCCCCTAACTCTCCTCCCTCATCTCTCTCTCTCTCTATCTCTCTGTCTCTATCTCTTTATGTCCTGACTCTCCTCTAACCTGTTCTCTCTCTCTCTCGCTCTCTCTCTCTCTCTCTGATTCTCTCTTAGCAGACAATAAAGAAACACATTCTCTCAGGGAATTAAAGCTGCATTTTCATAACCCTACCTCCCCCTCTCCTCACCCTTCGCGCCATTCCTCTTTCTATCTCTCCCCTTCTTCTCTCCTTTCTGTCTGCAGGGTAAGGAGCCCAGTGTGAGACAGCTGGCTCTGCTCCATTTCAGGAACACCATAGTTCTGAGTGTGAAGCTGGAGGATGCTCTGTCTCGGCCCCGCGCCCGCATTCCCCCCTCCGTCACGCAGATGCTGCTTATACTGCAGGTAGGTACAGTACGCCTCTCTCTCTCTCTTTCTCTCTCTTTTTCTCTGTCTCTTTATGTCCCTCACTCACACACACACATGCTCTGACCTGTCTTCTCTCTCTCCCTGTAGGGTGTCCATGAGTCGCGGGGTGTGAGTGAGGACTACCTGCGTCTGGAGTCTCTGGTCCAGAGGGTGGTCTCTCCTTACCTGGGCACCCACGGCCTCTACTCTGGAGACGGCAGCGTGGCACACTGCTCCTGTGTGCTTGGTAAGATACATACACTGCCCTGTTCACCCACTACGTTTTCTCTCTCCTTTACTCTCCTTCACTTACACACTCTGTCCCTCCCACAGAGAATCGTTTCCAGTGGTGCTGGCCTAAGCAGCCTGTGGACCAGCCGTCTAAGAACCCTGTGGTCCGTTCTAAGAGCTACAACATCCCTCTCCTCCTGACGCCCGTGGCAGAGTACGACCCTGACGCCAGCTCGGTGGGCAGCGGGGGCATCCGACGCCACTCTGCCTGTGAGATCATCTCCTGCTTAGAGGAACAGGGCCTGGCCTACACCGACATTGCCTCTGGGATTGACCCCTCCACCTCCAGTACCTCTGCTAACAGGCTCTGTGTGGTTCCACAGTCCACAGGTAGGGCCTCAGTCCTCCTCACTAGCTCCTTACTAGGTTAGGCTATGCATACACTACAAACTGCAAACTTCCAGAGGCGCAGGGTGGAAAAGTTGCCATAGTAGGAAAAATAAGAAAAATACTCTTGCCAGACTGATTGATCCTAACCCACAACCTTCCCTCTGGCAGGATCTATGGAGTCTTCTCTCCCCTCCCCCTCAATCCTCCCTCTCCACTCCCCAGGACCCCTCCATGGGACGGAGGCAACAATGTCCCTCACAGACATGGCCAATGGTGCCCCCTCCTCTCCCCCCAGCGGATCCTCCAGCCCAGAGACCATCATTGGACAGGTGCTGGAGTCCCTGGACTCAGATTTAGATGGGATATTCATAGAATTCCCACCCTGCTGCTCGGAGTCAATGGGATATGGTCGGGAGAGCAGGCAGAGTACTGTGTAGAGGGAATCATGGGTGGAAGGTGTACCTTAGGCACACATGTGTAGGATCAGCTTGCCCTCCCCAAATATCTTATCTTAGACATTGGAGGGAAATGCTCAACTTAGATCAGTCTCTAGGCTAGAGGCAACCTCATCCTTATAAGGATTTTGTGGCTAAGTGCACTCCATACTTCTCCCCACAAGAGGCCTCTTTTTAGTCAGCATTTATTTGGAGAAGAAAAAACGAACTTCTCTAAGCATTTGATTCAATCTGATAATGTCTGCATTTTTTGGGATGTGTTTTGTTTTGTATGTTTTGAAACTTGACTCTCACCACTATGATGCCGTAACCTGTGGGCCTTTGGATGTGGGCCCTTGGATTGTGTCTGGGTTTTCTACAAAAGCTTGGGAGAACTGCAGTTACCAGAAAAGCTTTTGGAGTAAATACAGTATGTGAATGTGATTTGGTCACATCTTACTCCTCATTCTAAGAACCTGCATATGTTCCCTCTCCCCTCTGTGTGTTTTTTCACTGTCATGCCAAACATGTATGGCGTGACAATGATAGTCAGAGGAGTTGGCTAAAGTACATCTGGGAGCAGTCTATCATCCTCTTTTCAAAGGTCTTAAAGCAGTCATGTTATGTATTACTCATAGAAACTAAATAATGAAATGTAATTGTTTGTTTACTGTTTACAAAGGGCGAGAAAATGAGGGTTTAATGAAATTGAATGTTGTATCATTCACTGTGTTGTGTGGCACTTCAACTGTAAATAAATTGTTGTTTTTTAGGACAGCTAGATATTGTGAAGTAAGCTTTTTAACTTAACTTGTGACTTCAATAAGGGCTTTTTAACTGAAGCTATTTTTATGATGTTTTACCTCAACCGTTTTTGTATACTTAGCTTTTTTTTTGACAATCTGTAATGAGAAGTTTTTATCCAAGATTGTAAATTATCATTAATTTGTGATATCAGATTTTAATAAAAATTCCAATGGCTAAGTACAGATTTCCATTGTTTTGTTAAATAAAATGTTATTTAGTCCATTGACTTAATTTAGTCAGAGAGGAAGAGATGAAGCGAGAGACAATCTATAATGAGACGTTTTTATCCAAGGTTGTAAATTATCATTAATTTGTGATATCAGATTTTAATAAAAATTCAAATGGCTAAGTAAAGATTTCCATTGCCTTTTTACATACAATTTTATTTAGTCCATTGACTTAATTTAGTCAGAGAGGAAGAGGCAAAGCGAGAGGTTTCACTCAGGGCAAAATTTGTCCACGAAAATAAGCCCACGAAGTAAGGGTTTTTTGTATGGAGGTCAAAGACTGTCAACAACTAATGTAATTGCTAATTTGCTACGTGAGGCTTATTTGATCAAATAGAAGTTTCATGATGGTTAGATTGTTACTAATGCACTTATATACAGTAAGTGGGCACACGTGGCGTTTTAAGCAACTTTGAAAAATACGCCTTTATATCTGAGTTGTGCCTGTTGTCATAGAGATAGATAGAGGACTCATCATGGATATAACCCGTTATAGGTCGTTATCAATAAAACGTCACAATACAGTGCAGTGCCTTAGATTTGGCTGCTGGGGGGCAAGGAGACCACCAGCTCTGCTAAAACCATTGACAACTGTGTGCCGTTTTCTAGGGATTGTTAAATAAATGTTATAACTATTTGATTTTAATATCACCTCTTGAAGGGCATAGTCAGAACTACATATTTCTGATTACTCCACATTTAGCTCTATCATCAGAGTTATGCACCAAGTAACTGCATGCTTTTCATGATCTGTAAACAATTGATCATGTAATTTCAGATACTAGAGGGCCTATCCATTTGGCTTGTAGCTAGCTAGCTAAGCAAATAACATGTAGCTTGCTTCATCAGAGAACAGGCTTTTGAAAAGAGCTTGACATCGTCAAATCTTCCTCCTGGTAAAGTTGTCAGTTGGACTTCTGTCATCACCACTATAGATGTCAAGCAAGTCAAACAATATTTGGATATAGCCATCTAGTTTATCCCCTGAAAGTTAGCTCGTTAACTAGCCATATTGAGGTGATCTGTTAGCTAGCTAATTTGACTTGGTCAGTCAATCAATGTAGCCTATCATGTCTATCAGCAGCAATCGTGATTAAATACACTCTTAAAAACAATGTTGAAAATGAGATCATGTTAGCTAACTTTGCTAGGTAGGCCTACATTGGTTGGAGAAAAAAGTACATTAGGTCTACTCACCACTATGTTTAGCCAACTGTACAAAGTTTCTACCAGTAGTTTGCAAAGTAAACATTATCAGCTAACAGTCTACATCTGCAAATGCGCCCTTCTGCTGCTTGACAGACAGAGCCCAAAAAGGATGGGAAATTAACCTACACCACTATATCACTCAAATATCCAATTAATGGTGGCCAATATTGAGCGATATCGTGAGGCTATACCCTCACATATCTGAAATTACATGATCAATTGATGTTTACTGATCACGAAAAACATGCAGTTACTTACTGTATAACTCTGATGATAGAGCTAAATATGTGCAATTGTTTTGCATGGAATAATCAAACATTTGTAGTTCTGACTATGATCTTGAAAAGGTGATTATATTACAACCAAACTGAACTAAAATATAAATGCAACATGCAACAATTTCAAAGATTTAACTGAGTTACAGTTCATATAAGTCAATTGAAATAAATTCATTAGGCCCTAAACTATGGATTTCACATGACTGGGAATACAGAAATGCATCTGTTGGTCACAGATACCTTTTAAAAAAGAAGGTAGGGGCGTGGATCAGAAAACCAGTCAGTATCTGATGTGACCACCATTTGCCTCATGCAGCGCAACACATCTCCTTCGCATAGAGTTGATCAGGCTGTTGATTGTGGCCTGTGGAATGTTGTCCCACTCCTCTTCAATGGCTGTGCGAAGTTGCTTGATATTGGCGGGAACTGGAACACGCTGTCGTACACGTCGATCCAGAGCATCCCAAACATGACATTAGCAAACCGCTCGCCCACACGGACGCCATACATGCTGTCTGCCATCTGCCTGGTACAGTTGAAACCGGGATTCATCAGTGAACAGCACACAGTGGCGATTTTAGCATGTAAATCTTGGTGGGGCAAACTCAACCAATTTTTTTTAGATGCATGCCAGCAAAGCCACTACACTACACAACACATTAATTGCACTATAACGGTGACAAACGGTGCACACAAACTGTTAGGGCCTACATAAAGCTGTCCTGACAGCGGAGCCTTCCTTTCATAATATAATATGCCATTTAGCAGACGCTTTTATCCAAAGTGACTTATAGTCATGCATGCACCTTTACGTATGGGTGGCCTGGGAATCAAACCTACAATTCTGGAGTTGCAAGCGCCATGCTCTATCAACTGAGCCATACAGGACCACAGAAGAAGAGAGATGCACCATGGAGTGAATCCTTACCACCGCTACACCTGGCTATCAGCGGAGCCTTGTCTGGCAGCGAAACAGTTCATTCAGCCTCATTTACTGCCTTTTTAAAAACCATAGCTGACTTGCTTAAACAAATATGGTTTCTACTGACTTCTTGTGGGCATGAGTTTTGACTTTTGAACCATACACAAATATTATTATGTTTATGTTCAGTGGATTCATAAAGTTTGTTTTTGTATCATTAACACTTAGCTCTAAGTATAAGCAAGTGCGAGCATACGAGCTGCGACGAGGTAGGCCTATTTGTTCAGCACTTTCAAAATGGACACCTGTCACGGTTTCGGCCGAGACTGCTCCTCCTCCTGGTTCGGGCAGGCTTCGGCGTTCGCCGTCCCCGGAGTACTAGCTGCCACCGTTGAATGTTTCGTGGTGTGATTGCTTTGGTCTGTCTTGTACACCTGTGTCTGTTTGTGTTCTGATTACGTGTCCTATAAGTTCCCTGTTTTGTATTGGTTAGATTGTGTGTTGTTGTCTGCCTGTATTTCGGAGCTGCGTGTTGACGCTCTGTTTGTTTGTTTAGTGTTTACGCATGGATTACGTATTCACTCGCCTCTGTTTGTTTCGAGGCCGTGTATTGTATTTTTTGCACTTTTGACTAGTAAAGTCTGTTGGACGAAGCCTCTGTGTCCTGCGCCTGACTCCTCCACCACATCCACATCGGTTCATCTGACAGAACAACACACTAACTATGGAGTCAGCAGGAGCAGCTGCGACACCCAAGTCGCTGGAGGAACGGATCAGCTATCAGGACACCATGATCCGGCAACTTGGGTCCGCCATGGACGAGGTGTCCAACACTCTGCGCCGGTTGGTTACTGGGGAGGTGCCCACGTCTTCTTACACCATCCCATCACCAACGGCCAGTCCTCCTCTCTCAGCACCGGAACCCAGGGGCATTCGGCTCTCGCTCCCGAGGGCATATGACGGTTCTGCAGCCGGGTGTCAGGGGTTCCTCCTGCAGGTGGAACTTTACCTGGCTACCCTACACCCAGCGCCCTCGGGATACGAGAGCGTCTCCGCCCTCATCTCCTGTCTATCCGGCAAGGCGTTGGAGTGGGCCAACGCCGAATGGAGGGGAATAGACGCCGCTACCATCACCTACGCGGAGTTCTCCCGCCGCTTCAGGGCTGTCTTCGATCACCCACCTGAGGGAAAGGCGGCGGGGGAGCGTCTGTTCCACCTCCGACAGGGGAAGAGGAGCGCACAGGAGTTCGCCCTGGAGTTCCGGACTCTAGCGGCGGATGCGGGGTGGAATGAGAGGGCCCTCATCGACCATTACCGGTGTAGCCTACGAGAGGACGTTCGTCGTGAGCTGGCCTGCAGGGACACCAACCTATCCTTCGACCAGTTGGGGGACATCTCCATCCGTCTCGACACCCTGCTGGCTACCCGCGGACGTCCCGAGTGGGGGTCGTCCATTCCACCCTCCAGCACCTCCGAGCCGATTCCCATGGAGCTCGGGGGTGCTGGCGCTAGAGAGAGGAGGAGAGAGAACCCGAGGGGGGCCATCCCCTGCACCAACTGTGGCCGTGGAGGACACACCGCGGCCAGGTGCTGGGGAGGGTCTCCTGGGAGAGGGGACAACAGGTCACGCACTGGGGAGTCATTTCAGGTGAGTAGGCGCCCCACTTACCCAGAACTCTCTGTTGGTCACATGAGTATTCCTGTGAGATTTCCACAGGTGGCACCTCATTCCCAGCATAAGGCGCTAGTAGATTCAGGCGCAGCTGGGAATTTTATTGATCGTGCATTTTGTGATAGGTTAGGAATTCCCCTTCGGCCGGTAGAAGCCCCCTTTCCTGTCCACGCCCTAGACAGCCGGCCGTTGGGGTCGGGGCTGATCAGAGAAGTCACAGCACCACTTAAGATGACGACGCAGGGGGGTCGTGAGGAGATCATTCAGTTTTATCTGATTGACTCTCCTGCGTACCCCGTGGTGCTGGGGCTTCCCTGGTTAAGCGCCCTTGATCCTACCATTGCGTGGCAACAGAGGGCTCTTATGGAGTGGTCTGCCCAGTGTGTAGGGAAATGTCTAGGTGTTTCCTTAGGGGCGACCTCGAAGGAGAGTCCGAAACAAGTGCCCGCAATGCGCATTCCCCCTGAGTATTAGGACTTAGCACTTGTGTTCAGCAAAACGAGGGCAACACGGCTACCACCTCATAGACAGGGGGACTGTGCGATAAATCTCCAAACAGGAGCGGCACTTCCGCGGAGCCGTGTGTATCCCCTGTCTCAAGAGGAGACTGCGGCTATGGAGACTTACATAGCCGAGTCCTTGGCACAGGGATACATACGGTCCTCCACTTCCCCGGTTTCCTCAAGTTTCTTCTTTGTGAAGAAGAAGGACGGGGGTTTGCGCCCGTGTATTGATTACCGTAGTCTCAATCAGATCACGGTTAAGTACAGTTACCCTCTTCCACTGATTGCGACTATGACAGAATCATTACGCAGAGCGCAGTTCTTCACAAAGTTGGATCTCAGGAGCGCGTACAATCTGGTGCGCATTAGGGAGGGGGATGAATGGAAAGCGGCATTTAGCACCACCTCGGGTCATTACGAGTATCTCGTCATGCCATACGGGTTAATGAATGCTCCTTCAGTCTTCCAATCCTTTGTTGACGAGATTTTCCGGGACATGCATGGGCAGGGTGTGGTAGTGTACATCGACGACATCCTAGTGTACTCTTCTACACGAGCCGAGCATGTAGCCCTGGTGCGCCAAGTGTTGAGAAGACTGTTGGAGCATGACTTGTATGTCAAGGCAGAGAAATGCCTGTTCTTCCAGGAGTCCGTCTCCTTTTTGGGTTACCGGTTGTCCGCGTCTGGTGTGGAGATAGAGGTAGACCGTGTGTCGGCCGTGCGTAATTGGCAAACTCCAACCACTGTAAAAGAGGTGCAGCAGTTCTTGGGTTTTGCTAATTACTACCGGAGGTTTATCCGGGGCTTTGGACAGGTTGCAGCTCCCATTACGTCCCTGCTAAAGGGGGGTCCGGTTCGTTTGCAGTGGTCAGCTGAGGCGGACAGGGCATTTGTCAAACTAAAGAACCTGTTCACCTCGGCCCCGGTGCTGGCGCATCCGGATCCCTCTTTACCATTCCAAGTAGAGGTAGACGCGTCCGAGACCGGTATTGGGGCAGTCCTGTCACAACGGTCCGGCACGCCACCTAAGCTCCGCCCCTGTGCGTTCTACTCCAAGAAGCTCAGCTCGGCGGAGCGCAATTATGACGTTGGGGACAGGGAGCTGTTAGCTGTTGTCCAGGCCCTAAAGGTGTGGAGGCATTGGCTTGAGGGGGCTCAACACCCTTTCCTCATTCTGACTGATCACCGTAACCTGGAGTACATCCGGGCAGCTAGGAGATTGAACCCTCGTCAGGCTAGGTGGAACATGTTCCTGACCCGGTTTGTTTTTAAGATCACATACATCCCAGGGTCCCAGAACGGTAAGGCAGACACCCTGTCCCGGTGGTATGACACAGAGGAGAGGGCCATTGAGCCTACTTCCATACTGCCGGAGTCTTGTCTGGTGGCTCCGGTGGTATGGGAGGTCGATGCGGAAATCGAGCGGGCACTGCGTACCGACCCTACTCCCCCCGAGTGTCCTGTGGGGCGGACGTACGTTCCGCTCGACGTTCGTGATCGTCTTATTTATTGGGCTCATACATCACCCTCCTCTGGACATCCAGGTATTGGCCGGACAGTGCACTGCCTTAGCGTGAAATACTGGTGGCCAACGTTAGCTAAGGATGTGAGGGTTTATGTCTCCTCCTGCTCGGTGTGCGCCCAGTGTAAGGCGCCTAGACATTTGCCCAGGGGTAAGTTACATCCCCTGCCCGTTCCACAACGACCATGGTCCCACCTCTCGGTGGATTTTGTAACCGACCTACCCCCTTCCCAGGGGAATACCACCATTTTGGTCGTTGTGGATCGGTTCTCCAAGGCCTGTCGTCTCCTCCCAATGCCGGGTCTCCCTACTGCCCTACAGACCGCCGAGGCCCTATTTACCCACGTGTTCCGGCACTATGGGGTCCCCGAGGATATTGTCTGACCGAGGTCCCCAGTTCACCTCCAGAGTCTGGGGGGCGTTCATGGAACGCTTGGGGGTCTCGGTGAGCCTTACCTCGGGGTACCACCCAGAGAGCAATGGGCAGGTTGAACGAGTCAACCAGGATGTGGGTAGGTTTCTGAGGTCCTATTGCCGGGACCGGCCGGAGGAGTGGTCTAGGTATATCCCCTGGGCAGAGATGGCCCAGAACTCTCTCCGCCACTCCTCCACCAATTTAACACCTTTCCAGTGTGTTTTAGGGTATCAGCCGGTCCTGGCACCGTGGCACGAGAGCCAGATCGAGGCCCCTGCGGTGGACGAGTGGATTCGGCGCTCGGAGGAGACGTGGGACGCTGCCCATGTCCATCTGCAGCGGGCCATCCGTCAACAAAAGGCGAGCGCCGATCGCCATCGCAGTGAGGGACCGGTGTACGCACCGGGAGATTGAGTCTGGCTCTCGACTCGAAACCTGCCCCTCCGCCTGCCCTGCCGGAAGCTGGGTCGGCGGTTTGTGGGGCCCTTTAAAGTCCTGAGAAGATTGAACGAGGTGTGTTACAGGTTACAACTGCCTATTGAGTACAATAATATTAACCCCTCGTTCCATGTGTCTCTTCTCAGGCCGGTGGTAGCTGGCCCACTCCAAGAAGATGAGATAGGAGAGACCCCTCCGCCCCCTTTGGACATCGAGGGGGCCCCGGCGTACAGGGTCCGGACCATCTTGGACTCGAGGCGCCGGATGAGTGGTCTCCAGTATCTCGTGGAGTGGGAGGGGTACGGTCCGGAGGAACGGTGCTGGGTGCCTAGGAGGGACATCCTAGATCCATCCCTCCTGACTGAGTTCCACCGTGGGCATCCCACGCGCCCGGGTCCGCGTCCTCCTGGCCGTCCCCGAGGCCGGGGTCGGCGCACGGCTGGAGCCGCGCGTCAAGGGGGGGGGGTACTGTCACGGTTTCGGCCGAGACTGCTCCTCCTCCTGGTTCGGGCAGGCTTCTGCGTTCGCCGTCCCCGGAGTACTAGCTGCCACCGTTGAATGTTTCGTGGTGTGATTGCTTTGGTCTGTCTTGTACACCTGTGTCTGTTTGTGTTCTGATTACGTGTCCTATAAGTTCCCTGTTTTGTATTGGTTAGATTGTGTGTTGTTGTCTGCCTGTATTTCGGAGCTGCGTGTTGACGCTCTGTTTGTTTGTTTAGTGTTTACGCATGGATTACGTATTCACTCGCCTCTGTTTGTTTCGAGGCCGTGTATTGTATTTTTTGCACTTTTGACTAGTAAAGTCTGTTGGACGAAGCCTCTGTGTCCTGCGCCTGACTCCTCCACCACATCCACATCGGTTCATCTGACAACACCGATAGAAATTCATATAGATGTTAGTTCAGATCAATTCAGCAAGATGTTGAGGCCTTAACTTTACTCTTCTTTAAGTCACCACACAGAGAGAGAGAGAGAGACAGACACAGAGACACAGCGAGAGAGAGAGACGCGGTTAGCCTACCATTTGAAGTATTTTATTAGGTGGTCTCAAAGGAAGGAAAATACAATCACGAGGATCCACTTTTATAGACAATATACCAACGCACAGACAGCACATTGCGCAAACAAAACAACCCTGGCAATATCAACTGGAATTACATGGGTCTATTACTGAACTTTTTGTTGAAAGAGAATACAGTATTTGAATGGGAAGAGACTGTCACTGGCAAACATGGTTACAGACCCAATAACATTATATAGTGTCCCCTCCTCGTGAAGAAAAGCACATGAGCTAATTATAATACACAAAGTAAGCAAAACAATGAAATGCATCATTCCAACGTTGCCTAAAATGATTAATAAGATACTAATGAGAGACCTATATAAGCAATATAATAATTGAGATGTACAAACTATGGCATAAGGGAACGATGAATGGATAAGAGGCAAGTCGTAATTTTGATTAAGAGGAGGGGTCATAATACCCATAAAACCTAGCGGTCAAATGGGGAAATGGTTCCAATCGTTTTTCCACCATTCATTTTTCTCACAGGGGATTTTAGAAACACTTAAAGGGCTGTGTTTCCTGTAGGCTTACCCTGGCTTGACGTTTTGATAACCATGTAAATCTCTCTCGGACAAGGTGACTTTTATCAATATATTCGGCTCTATTTACTCTCAGATTTGAAAATGCTAATTAGCATCAAAGTAGACATCATGCAAGACTAGAAATCCCTGCAAGCTCCTACAAGTCATCTCTAGCTGACACCTTTGCTCACAGGTATTGTGTCAATTTAAAACTTGCACAAGACAGTTCACAGAATTGTAGCCAATTTATGCATTACTCAATTTAGCTAACAGACAGTTCATCCATAGATTCTTACCTTTGCCTCGATTCGGCAGTTTCGCCCAGATCATCATGGCATTTGTAGTTCTTTGTGATAGCCACATTAGCAGCGAATTAGCATTTCATTTTGGGGGGTAAAAACAGGCGAATATATTGATAAAAGTCACCTTGTCCTAAAGAGATTTACACGGTTATCAAAATGTCACGCCAGGGTAAGCCTACACGAAACACAGCCCTCATTTTAAGTGTTTCTAAAATCTCCTATGGGAATATTGAATGGTGGAAAAACGATTGGAACATTTCCTTGTTTGACCGCTAGGCTTTATGGGTATTATGACTCATACTGTGGTACTCTATTAATGAGCAAGCTAAGACTTACATAGTCAATATGCCTATTTGTTCAGCACTTTTGAAATGGACAGCAACATTTTCTGGCTCAAGGTGTTCCATTTGAATGTTTATCAATTTAAGCTTGGAAAAGAGTCCCTTTCAGACAGATGTTTTAAATCCTTAAACCCAGTGTGCCAGTGGCCATCGAAGTTGAGCATTCGCCCACTTAAGTCGGTTACGACACCAAACTGCAGTCAGGTCAAGACCCTGGTGAGCACGCAGATGAGTTTCCCTGAGACGGTTTCTGAATGTTTGTGCAGAAATTCTTTGGTTGTGCAAACGATCCCGCAGGTGAGGAAGCCAGATGTGGAGGTCCTGGGCTGGCGTGGTTACACGTGGTCTGTGGTTGTGAGGCTGGTTGTACGTACTGCCAAATTCTCTAAAACAATGTTGGAGGCAGCTTATGGTAGAGAAATGAACATGCAATTCTCTGGCAACAGCTCTGGTGGACATTCCTGCAGTCAGCATGCTAATTACACGCTCCCTCAAAACTTGAGACATCTGTGGCATAGTGTTGTGTGACAAAACTGCACATTTTAGAGTGGCCTTTTATTGTCCCCAGCACAAGTGTAATGATCATGCTGTTTAATCAGCTTCTTGATATGCCACACCTGTCAGGTGGATGGATTATCTTGGCAAAGGAGAAATGCTCACTAACAGGGATGTAAACAAATTTGTGCACAACATTTGAAATAAATAAGCTTTTTTGTGCATATGGAACATTTTGGGGATTTTTCATTTCAGCTCATTAAACATGGTACCAACACTTTACATCAGGGTTCTTCAATTCCGGTCCTGGAGGGCCGAAACACCTCTGTTTTTCATCCTCTCCTTCTAATCAGGGGCTAATTCAGACCTGGGACACCAGGTGAGTGCAATTAACTACCAGGTAGAAATAAAAAACAGAAGTGTTTCAGCCCTCCAGGACCGGAATTGAAGAACCCTGCTTTACATGTTGCGTTTGTATTTTTGTTCAGTGTAGTTAACATTTATTTAACAACCCCTTGAAAACGGCACCAAGTTGTCAATGATTTTAGCTGAGCTGGGGATCTCCTTGCCCCCCCAGCAGGCAAATCGAACGCTCAGCACTTTACTGTGACGTTTTATTGATAAAGTTTTAGGACTAATGCCCAACTGAGCATTCTACTCAATGCATCCACATTGGGTGCTGATGAAGATTTGGTCTAAAGTGCATTACTGTGGCTTGAAAACACGATGGCATTTCTAAAGAAGGCAAATAATTAGTAGGAGGAAACCTTCTGTCACCAGATTGACTTTAGATGCAGTATAACGTTAGCTACCAAGCTAAGATTGAGGGGAGACCTCCAGATTTTAACTTGCTATCATTAGCATTGCTAGCTATTTTTCACAAGCTTTGCTAGCTAATGACAACATTGCCATCTGTCTAAAGTAAATTTGACAATTTGATGATGGAAAAGTTGTTTCCTACGAAATATGTGCCTACTTTAGCAATGTCATCATATTCCCAAACCACTATAGTATAATTTTGACGAAACAGTCATTAGCCCCGTTCTACTTTTGAGCATCAATATGGTTGTGGCGTCTGAAGAACAATAGTTACCGGAGTGTAACTCCAGTTCTATGAGTGGAGCGGAGCCCCATAGGGGAGCTCTGCTCCTATTGGTTTACTCACTGCCCTAAGGCAGCAACAGCCTGAGACAAAATTATGCACACACCTGCAGCCAATAGGATTACAGGTGTCCCTATAAGAGGGGACGCTTCCCCTCAATCAGCCTCCCGAGATATTTATCTTCAGCGAGACTAGAGAGGGTCAGCAGGGCCTTAAGTCCTATGGGGCTCCGCTCCACTCCTAGAACTGGAGTTACACTCCGGTAACTATCGTTCTATATCGTGGAGCTCCGCCCCATTGGGGAGCTCTGCTCCTATTGGTTTAAGGCGGAGCGCAACGCTCCAAAATGTACTGCCTGCCGAGCCCAACACTTCCCATCGAAATGACAAGGTCAGGCCCAGCAATGGCTGCGACCAAGTCCCGCAGTACTGTAACCACTGTATCACAATACAAGGTGTCACAATATACTGCGTCATCGGTCCAAATCCGCCCCACCTAGTCCAATGGCAACACCAATGTCTAGTGGGCAGATCACCAGAATACGGGCCATACTAATCTGTACTAGCAGATAGATGATACCTCAATATCCTGTTACAACAATTCCAACCACTAATGGAATGACACAAAGTGTCGCTCTACATTGTGTACACGGTAGCCCGCCCCACTCAATCAATGGAACCCCAAAGATTAGTGGGCAGATCCCAGAACATGATTCATACTAATCTGAACAAGCAGATAGATGACGTCACATTCCGTCAAAATTGTCATGACCGGTCTAATAGGACCGTAACCAAGGTTACTACTATTATCCCTCATCATTCCGCCTCAACCCAGTTATTCACTGGTGAGCAGATCAATACATGCCTTCTACTGTACTGACCATGTCAGTCAGGAGTCATGCTATAATATGTCCTTCTATCAGAAGCGGACCTGAAAGAGACCTGTCTCTTCGGTCCTGCATTCCTCTCTCCTAGCTCAAGTCCTCCCCTCAGCCATGCTGAGTACAGACTGAGCCAAAGAGTTAGAAGACATATCCAAGAGATAGAAACTGATAAATGGAGACGGTGACGACCACGGCGCCGCTGCACAGATATCCTCTACCCCTGTTCCTCTGAAAAGGGCAGTAGAAGCCGCTACTCCACGAGTGGAGTGGGCTCTTATACCCTGAGGCAATTGTCGCCCCGCTGTCTCATAAGCTGTCTCAATGCCTTCACAAAGCCAATGAGACAGACGCTGTTTTGAAAGTGGTCTACCTAGTGCAGCCGCACCGTGACACACAAACAGCTGAGGCGATGACCTAATCGCTGCTGTGCGCTCAACGTAACACGCCAAAGCGCACACTGGGCACAGGCGATGGAGCCTTTCCTCTCTCCTCTCCCCATGAGGAGGGGGAGAAAAAGCCCACAGCTCCACAGTCTGTGATCTATATGAGCTCTTAATAACCTTCGGCACAAATGCCGGGTTAGGACGTAACACCGCTCTGCTCAAATCGCCATTAATGGCAAGGCAGTCGGGTCTCGTCGAAAGAGCACACAAATCACTGACACGCTTAGCAGTAGTCAGAGCAAGCAACAGTGCCGTCTTCATAGACAGCATCTTGAGGGGTATTTGATTCAATGGCTCGAATGGCGACTCACAGAGCGCTTCGAGTACCAAAGCCAAATCCCACTGAGGAAGCGTGACTCTAGGCATTGGCCTAAGCCGCCGCGTTCCTAATAAGAAACGTTTCACTAGAGGGTGGCTGAAGACAGTGTCTCTGCCAAACCCCTCGTGACAAGCTGAAATCGCCGCTGCAAACACCTTAATGGTGGCGGGCGATCGCTGCTTATCAAACATAAACTGCAGAAAGGAGAGAACACTCTCAACCTGACAGTTCATGGGGTCTACATTCTCTGTGACACACCATTGTGAAAAAACTTTCCATTTACTGGCATACATCCTGGAAGTGGAACTGGCATGTGAACCCTGTATGGTCCTGATTACTGAATCAGATAACCCACGGCGCTCTAGCCTGTCCCTCTCAGGAGCCAAGCCTTCAGTGGTTGGCCGATTATGGGAAATCGCCCTATCGAGCCACCCGCCTGAGACAACGCGTCCCGTCAATGTGGAATTGGCCAAGGTGGCGCAATCAACATCTGACTCATCTCCGCGAACTATGGAGCCCCTGGGCGATCGGGGGCTACCAATATTATTGACAGCCTGCCTGATCTCACCCTGGCTAACAGTGGGAGAATGCAGGACAGCGGAGGGAATGCATACAGGAGAACTCTCGGCCACGGTTGGTGCGCAAACGCGTCCCTTCCCAGTGGCGGTTCGTCCTGTTCCCTCAGAGAGAACCAAAGGGGACAATGCGCGTTCACGCGTGACGCGAATAAGTCCACCTCGGCTCTCCCGAACTGTTCCCAAATTTGGAGAACAATGTCCGGATGCAGACGCCACTCGTCATCTCGAGGACCCCCTCGAGACATGAGGTCTGCTCCTACGTTCAAGTAGCCTGGAAAGTGTGCTGCTCTCAATGAGCGAAGGTGCTCGTGAGCCCACAGCCACAATTCCTCCGCCGACCGTTGGAGAGCAGGAGACCTGACTCCTCCCTGCCGATTTATGTAGGCTACTGTGGTCCGCTTGTCTGACCAGAACAGCACATCGCGACCCCGAAGGGTAGACGTTGAAGTGGGTCAGAACCAGTCGAACCGTTTCCAACTCCAAGAGGTTGATGTGGCGACTCAAAAGAGGCCACACCCCTCCTATCGCTTGGGTCTGACATGTCCCTCCCCATCCAGTCAGAGAGGCATCTGCAAACACTGGAATGTAGGAGGACACTTTGCCTATCGGGACTCCGTGCGTGAGAACGCGCAAGTCTCTCCAATAGTTCAGATCTGCACTGAGCGAGAGAGGAACCACCACCAACCGATGACGTTGACGCACTGGGTCTAGTCTTAGTTGGGCGAACCATCGCTGCATCCTGCGCATGCGCAGGAGTCCCAGCGGAACCACAAAATGGGCTGACGACATGAGACCCAAGAGTGACATGACTGACAGTGCCGTTACCGTGTGATTCGGACGACACTTTCTCAGGGCTAGCAACAGGGCTACCCTTCGAGGGTCCGAAATTCGAGCCCTCATCATTACAGTGTCTAGCTGTATCCCCAGGTAGACAATCTGATGACTGGGCCAGGGCGCGCTCTTTTTCCAATTCACAGCGAACCCCAGACGCGTGAGATGAATCACTGTCTGTGTCGTGTGAGTGAACGCCAGCTCTGCTGACGGGGCGAGAACCAATAGGTCGTCCAGGTAGGCTAGTAGCCTTATTCCCTGACGACGCAACGGTTCCAATGCCGCCTCCACACACTTGGAAAACGTGCGAGGTGCCAGGGCATACCCGAATGGCATCCTCGTGTATTCGTAAGCCACCCCTTGAAAGGCGAATCGCAGAAACTTTCTGTGACGCGGCTTCACTGGCACATGAAAGTACGCGTCCTTCAGGTCTATGCTTGTACAAAAGTCTCCTTTCTGGACACATTCCAGTAGACGTTTTGTGGTGAGCATTTGGAAGGGCCGTTTGGTTACGCTCTTGTTGAGAATGCGTAAATCCAATATCGGCCTCATTCCCCACGTCTTTTTGGGCACCAGGAAGTAGGGTGAATATAGCCCTTTGTTCCTTTGCTCCTGGGGAACTACTGTGACCGCCTCCTTCGCCAAAAGTTCCGTAATCTCTGACACCAGAGCAGTCACTTTTTCGGGCGTTTTCATCACCATCTCCACCACTCCCCTGAATGGGGGAGGGGTCCGATGGAATTGGATGGCATAACCCTTCTGCAGCGTCTGGTCTAGCCAGCGTGAGAGGGTACAGCTTCGCCGCCACTCCCAGCAATGCAGAGAAAGCGGGCGAGCGCGAAGCTGTGGTACATTCAGTAGGAAGGACCTGTATTCCTCAATGGCCCTTGCCTCCGCTGTTCCCCAGCACTGAGGTGGTGGAACAGCCCAAGGCGGGCCTCCCGTGAAAGGGAGAGGAAACATCAGCGCGTTCTGAGAGAAACGGGGGCGCCAATACGTTGGTTAAACCCATAACCGTAGTATTCCGGCCCTCCGTGAACGCAGCACGGGTCTGAACTGCACTGACTGAGGCGTTAGCCTGCGACAGAGCACCATCCCCAGGAAGCGATTGCATCATCATTCCAATAACGGCTGTGACTGCAGTCTGCTATGAGAGCCCTTCACTGCAGTACTCATAGGAGTCTGTAATGTGAGGTCTCTATGAGGTAACACAAGGCGGCGCCTTGATACCTTTTTTACATTCGCCTCCTGTGTGTGCTCAGCTACGCACCCTTGGTGGGCTGAGCTACACTCAGCGTGGTGAACATCAGCGCGTTCTGAGAGAAACGGGGGCACCAATACGTTGGTTAAACTCGTAACCGTAGTATTCCGGCCCTCCGAGAACGCGGCACGGGTCTGAACTGCACTGACTGAGGCCTTAGCCTGAGACAGCGCGCCATCCACGAATAGCGGTTGTGTCATCCTGCCATTATCTGACTGAGACTGCAGCCTGCTATGTGATACACTCACTACAGCACTCCTAGGAGTCTGTAAGGTGAGGTCTTTATGAGGTAATACAAGGCGGCAACTTGATACCTTTCTTATACCTACCTTATGTGTGCGCTCAGCAACGCACCCATGGTGGCAATGTTATTTGCTGCTGCTACAGCTTGGGCTCCCAACGTAAAGGACTTCTCTACCAGCTGCGCTGTGAGGCAGTCCTTTTGCGTCGGCAAGGTGGCCTTTTTGGAAGAGGGCCAGGGACTCGAACCCGGCACGAGATATGCAGCCAGGGCGCTCTCTAGCCTGGGGATTCCTCTAGCGAAGCCCTGAAGCCTTCCCTCCACTCTGGTGAATGGGAGGTACGCCTTGGCCGGCGAACGCGCCGCCAGAGCCGCCTCCCATGAGCCCTCGACGTACTTTGCCAGCGAGGGCATTGCTGGAGCCAGAGGCTCTGCCGCCCTCATTGGCCGAGAATAGGGGCCGCCCTCCATCATATCCACTTCCGGTGCGGAGGGAATGGGGGGCAGCGCTATCTCTAAGCGTCGAGCAGCACTCTCAATGAGTCCAGGAAAATCTGAACGCAGAGAGGCTGCAGCGAAGGACAGGGCTACTGATCTCTCAGAGCCCGTGTCGTCATCACCCAGGGAATTACAAGACCTCTCGCTTTCCAAAGGAAAGGGGGTCTTGAACGCCTGGGTCAGAGGGTCGGATTGTTCCATGGGAATATCTGTCTCCTCCCCATAATCCCTGTCTTCTCCGGAGTTGGCGCCATCTGATGATGCCTCTGAAGCAGAGGCTAGCACCGATAGCACGTCCTCCAGAGGAATATCCTCCCTAAAAAACGCCCAGCGCTGCTTCCTCTCCTTCAATGAAAGGAGGGCGCAGCTGGCGCAATTAGGGGGATCGCTGACCCCCTCCTTGGTGTACTGTGAACCCAAACACACTAAACATAAGTCGTGGGAGTCCACAGCCGTCATGGAGGCGCAGCGGCATTGAGCTCTGAAAATAGCTTTTGGGGGTGGAACATTTCCTGGTGTGCTCATTCTAGGACGACGTCGATGACTGGAAAAATCGACGGCGTATCTCGTCCTGAGTCTTCTCTTCGTCTCTTCTTGGCTTCTATAGTCTAGTCCAGTCACTGAAGATAAAAGGAGGCTGATTGAGGGGAAGCGTCCCCTCTTATAGGGACACCTGTACTCCTATTGGCTGCAGGTGTGTGCATAATTTTGTCTCAGGCTGTTGCTGCCTTAGGGCAGTGGGTAAACCAACAGGAGCAGAGCTCCCCTATGGGGCGGAGCTCCACGATATAGAACGTCGTTCTACAACGGATTGGTCAAAACAAGCATTGTGATTGGTTGAGACATGTTCTAAGCCATACTAAAAAAAACGTTTAGCACGGGTAAGCCTATGACGCAAAAATGGCCAACTTGTTTTCCGTTCCATCTGAGAAATCCCTGCGCATCCAGTGTCTCATCAGCCCAGCCAGCCAATTAATTAACTTGATCTCCACTGTAAAAACCATCTAGCTCAGGGGTGTCAAACGTACGGCCCGCGGGCCGGATCAGGCCCGCAAACGGGTTTAATCTGGCCCGCGAGATGATTTTGAAAGAAAAAAAAGAAAAGATTTTTATTTTTTTTTATTTTATTTTATTCAATAAAATAAACTGCTGTTCCAATTGCGTCCACTGGATGGCGCAATAGCAATTGTGTTAAGCAAGCAAACTGTTTATACCGGGGCAGAGCAAGTAGGTCAAGCACGTGCAGCCAATGAGCTACTTTGTTTTGCCCGCGATATTTATTACGGCTTCTACTTTTAACATTATGTGCTTTGGCACCCTCATTGCCCCAATATGTCTCTGTCAAAAAAGAGAAAAGTGGACACAGAGTGCAGAGTGTTCCAAGAAAAATGGTCATCCTATTTAATCACGGAATTGAATGGGAAAGCTGTATGTTTGGTGTGTTCAGAGCATGTTGCAGTGCTGAAAGAATATAACCTTTGTCGCCACTATGTGAGTCTTCATGCCGACAAATATGACAACTTTCAAGGACAGCGGAGATGAGAGAAGGTGAATGAACTGTTGGCGGGTCTGAAGAAACAGCAGTCTGTGTTTACTCACAGCCGAGACATCAGTGACGCTGCAGTGAAAGCTAGCTACCTCATTGCTAATGAAATCGCAGTGGCTTCAAAACCATTTAGTGAGGGTGAATTTGTAAAAACATGCATGATGAAGGCAGCGGAGATTGTGTGCCCTGAAAAGCGGCAGGCTTTTGCAAATATCAGCCTGACAAGAAACACAGTTGCAGACAGGATTTCCGATCTTTCAGTGGATTTGGACAGCCAGTTGAAGCAAAAAGTAAAGTCATTTATTGCGTTTTCGGTTGCAATTGATGAAAGCACGGACATTACAGATGTTGCACAACTGGCCATTTTTTCATCCGCGGAGTTGATGACACATTGACCGTCACCGAGGAGTTCGTGGAGTTGGTGCCGATGACAGATACAACGACAGCAGCTGATATTTTTACCGCACTCGTCGGCGCGCTGGACAGGGTCGGAGTGGACTGGTCCCGCGCTGTCAGCCTGGCTACAGATGGTGCGCCCTCAATGATCGGGAAAAAAGCAGGCGTTGTGACAAAGTTCAGAGAGAAAGTGCAATCTGCAAATGGAGGACGTGATTTTTTGGCTTTTCACTGTATTTTGCACCAGGAGGCTTTGTGTTGCAAGTCATTAAAGATGGATAACGTCATGAAGGTGGTCATCCAAACTGTAAATTTCATCCGATCCAGAAGCCTGAATCACCGTCAGTTTGACAGCCTTCTCAGAGAGAAAGACCACATCTATGGCCTGCCATACCACACTGAGGTAAGATGGTTAAGCCGAGGTGCTGTGCTGAGGCATTTCTTTGATTTACGAGAAGAAATTGAACAGTTCATGGAAGAAAAGGGCAAACCAGTGTTAGAATTTCATTCCGCAGAATGGATGCCGGACCTTGCATTTATGGTGGATGTTACAGAGCACCTGAATAACTTGAACAAACAGCTGCAAGGGCGCAACAAAGTTGTCACGCGGTATTATGACAGCATACGTTCTTTCAAGTTGAAGCTGTCATTGTGGGAGACGCAACTTGCCGGTGGTGATGCAGCTCACTTCCCCTGTCTGAAAAATGTGTGTGCGACCCAACATGTGGCAGACATGAAGCGGTTCAAAGATAAAATAACGGGACTGTTACGGGAGTTTGAGCAACGCTTTCAGATTTATGTATATGTTTTTATGTTGATGTGCTATTGTTTTTAATAGTTTTTATTTTATTTGTATATTTAACCTATTCTTGACTCTGTGGTTCTTGCACTTGTTTGGGGAACAGGATTTCATTATTTTTATCTACATTTCTGCCTGAGAAATGACACCCTGATATAGTTCTGTGATCTGTGATATACTTCTGTGAATCACTGAGGCATTGTGTGTTTGTGTGTTCTTTGTCCTCAGAACTTTCAAATAACTTGAGGTGTTTTATGATTAATAGTGATGTTGTGCTTTTGGACACTGTCCTCAGGCTCCAGCTTTATGTTTATATGTTTTTATGTTGATGTGCTATTGTTTTTAATTGTTTTTATTTTATTTGTATATTTAACCTATTCTTGACTCTGTGGTTCTTGCACTTGTTTTGGGAACAGGATTTCATTATTTTTATCTACATTTCTGCCTGAGAAATGACACCCTGATATAGTTCTGTGATCTGTGAAACAGTTCTGTTCATCACTGAGGCATTGTGTGTTTGTGTGTTCTTTTTCTTTAGAATTTTCAAATAAACTTGACGTGTTTTATGATTAATAGTGATGTTGTGCTTGTACTATTTTGGACACACTGTCCTCAGGCTCCAGCTTTATGTTGTATGTTGATCGTATTAAAACAAAGAAAACAATCTGAAGTTGTTGTTTTTAAGTTATATATACCATGATTTTTCCGGTCCGGCCCACTTGGGAATAGATTTTCCTCCATGTGGCCCCTGAGCTAAAACGAGTTTGACACCCCTGATCTAGCCTAACAGTTGGTTTGCAACAACATTGCTGTCTGTCTCTCGACATTTGCAGCATTGTTTCAATATTGAAATTCGATAGAATATTCCACTGTCCTATTTTGAATTAATGTGTCAGGACTAGAAGGGACATATTTTCTCAGCCAGTCAAAATGAATCAGCATCATTTTAATGGATATAGGCAAAGAAATGCCAATAGAAAAACAGGTAAAACGAAATGAAATGCAACTACTTTGCTGATATTCTAGCTGCATGGTTTGAATTGACTATGTTAGCTGTAGTTGGCTAGCTAGCAAGCGATAATAACATTTAGAATGTACAACTGGGTGGCTTCCATAGATATAGAACAAAAAGACAACTACTGAAATAGTAACCTATACATTTATCAAAATAACGTTTTTTATTTAAATGTAAAGCAATTGTAGAAAAGCAATTGTAAGCAATCACTCGGTGGCGTCGTTGCCATTGTTATTAAAGCAATTGTACACGAGAGGGCGTTCATATGACAGCAGCACAGCACACATTTTTATTTATTTAGCACGCCCTCTTGTACAATTGCTTTAATAACAATGGCAACGACGCGACCAAGTAACGGAGGTGAATACAGCGGGTGGTTTGAAATTCCCATTGTTAGAGCCTCCTGCCCATGATATAGTAGACAACATACACATGGCCAGTACGTTCATAAAAAGTGCTCTAATTTACGTCGTTACCTAGCAACGCACTAATACTACTACCACAGATAGAACAATGAGACAGATATACAGACTACTTTAAAAAATGGATATGGCCTAGATGGCGCTGCCAATGCTGTCACAGATGCTACAATGGCACAGATACAAAGATGAGTCCTCTAACTATCTATCTCTATGGCCTGTTGTTCACACACGTATCTGCCCTCTCATTGGCTAGAATGGTCCCACCTGATCTCGCTTCCTCCTGCCTGCCTTCCATCTGTGAGTACAACATGTATTTCCATTGTTAGTGCGGTCACATGTCTATCTTGTCACTATAGTCAGAAAGGAAGAGGCGAAGCAAGGGATAACTGAGTACAAAATCTGACTTCTCCAGCAGGTGGCTATTTTTCGCTCACTAAGCGAGTTGTTTTTGTATGGAGGTCAATGAGAGAGTGTCGAATTTGGTAAACCAAAAATGGAATGGCTTATTTGCTTCGTGTGGCTTATTTGATCAAATATAAGTTTCATAATACTTAGGTTGTTATGAGTGTAGGACACGTGACATCCCGGAAACTTTTAGAAAAAATACTTTATATCGGAGTTGTGCCTGTTGTCACACTCGTATCTGCCCTCTCATTGGCTAGAATGGTCCCACCTGATCTTGCCTCCTCCCGATTGCCTACCATGTTTGAAGACATATATTTTCATTGTTAGAGTGGCCAATGGAGTGTCTGGACAATATAATGGATAATCAGTGATATAATAGACGATATTTGGTTTAGTCTAGTCCATTGACTGAATTTAACAAAGTATGGACAGCGTTTGTGTACTTTACGGTTTCACATTTGTATTTTCCTTCAATCAGTGTGGTGTTTTGTATGATTGACAAACCTCCTCATGAAAATAGCCAATCGTAGTTGATTATAGGAGGGTACAATTTATTTTCCGCTAACGACTCCTGGAAGATAAACCTAAATATTAGAAAATACTGTAGCCACTTCGAAACCAACTTCCAATGAAAACACACTATTATTCATGATATGGATTCTACAGATAATTATTTTAATTCACATTGGGTGACAAATCCTCTGATCCAGGTAAGGAGAATGGCTGCCTGTCTCAAATGTCAGTTCGCTAGATTAGATTTGGCTAAATTCGACTAGCTAGCTACCGGTAGTTGATGAACTATAGCTAAATGCGCTGTCCAATATATTGTTGTCATTCATTAACTAAATGGAAATTGTCATATCAATGGCAAACTAGATAATCGGATCATGATGATGATCCCCCATTGCCAGGAAGACAACATTGCTACTCCCACCTACTACAACCAGTGTAATCCCCTATGTTTAGCAAATATAGGCTCTCATCCTAGTTGCGTGTGTGTGTGTGTGTGTGTGTGTGTGTGTGTGTGTGTGTGTGTGTGTGTGTGTGTGTGTCTGTGTCTGTGTCTGTGTCTGTGTCTGTGTCTGTGTCTGTGTGTCTGTGTGTCTCCTATCTTCAGGCTTATCTCACTCTTGACCAGAACCTGCCAGTGCCACAGTTAACGTTCCCCCTCCAGGCCAACTCCTCCCTTAAATGAGAATGTCTCTGGCCCAGAGAGTCTTCCTGTCCTGGACCTTCACCCTCATCTTCCTCATCATGCTGGTCCTCAAACTGGACTCCAAGATCCACTGGAACTGGTTCCTCATCTTCCTCCCTGTATGGACATTTGACACCATTCTCATCCTCATGCTGGTGGTGAAGATGGCGGGTCAGTGCAAGCCCGGCTATGATCCGCGGGGCGACCAGCAGAAATTGCGGCAGAGGGTGTCGTACCTGGTGGCAATGCTGCTGAAGCTGGGCTTCTGTCTGACGCTGTGCGCCCGGTTGGAGAGGCTGACGGACATCTGGCTCAGCGTGGTGTGTGTCCCCCTCTGGGCCCTGCTGGTCGGGGCCATGGTAAAGGTTGGCTGCAATGTCTTTCACTACCGGAGAGACTGAGAGGATGGAGAGGGAGAAAGATGGAGATTGATTTTATTTACTCCGTCTAAAGACTGCAAGTGAGTCTGTAAGGGAGGTGAATGGGAGATTATTGTAATCCACTGCAGGAGAAACTGAACTGAAAAGGATGGAGATGAAGATAAGAAATGGATTGGTTTATTTTCACTACAGCAGAGACTGAAAGAAGCTCAGCTATAATTAACATACATTTGCATCTGACTGGAAGTGTGCAGAGACTTTTTCGTGTTTCTACAGAAAATTGTACAAAAATACATTTACTTGAAGAACAGTGCAGATGCAAAGTTTGGTAACATAATGACATTTTGTGCTGTTTGTGCTGTCATTCGATTACCAAACTTTGCATCTGCACTGTTTTTCAAATATGTGTGTGGGATTCAGTGATAATGGACTCATTTGATGCTCCAGTGGATAAGTATTCTGCCGTGTGAGATTTGAGACGTGTTGGTTGAGAATTCAAGGTATTCATAAGCAGACTCGAACCCTTGCTCTCCTGACACAGACTGACTTGTCTGTGCATGTGCCTGTGTTATCCTCTGAAAACTGGGACAGTTAGGTCCAATGGGTTTATATGTGAACATTGGTATTGATTATGTTTCTTTGAAGTGTGATAAGGATCTGTTTTCCCTTGGCGACCATGAAGAAACACACATAAATCATGAGATATATAAAATTCCTCTACTTTGCTGAAGTTTTCAAAGATCTGACTGAGTTGGACTGGTGAAAGCAGTATGACTGATTATACAACAGTATGTCCCTGCTTTAATTTATCCAATCACATGACTACCTCAAAGAAGGGAGGATGTGTACATGATCTATGTTTTGGAACATGGCTCTGAGTCTGATATGAAAATAATGACATAACTGGTAACCCGACCCAATCCAGAGAGGATAGAGGGAGGGATTGCCTGCCCTCCGGGGTGTTGTGTACGAGGTCACTGGTGACTCGGAGACAGGACTTGTACTGTTACTGGGTCGTTCCACGAAATTAGTGCCTTTTGCGTTCCTTTGATATTTGAAGTAGAAATTGTGCACCAATATTGTATTTAAAAGCCTGTTATATTGAAGTGCCCATTAATATAGAACACATGGAGAATTCAATCAATCAGATTTTCTATTTGAATAAAGACTTGATAAAGTGCCAAAATTCAGCATTTTTACATGTCCCTCTGTGACATCCAGGAAGATTTTATCTCACTTAACCCCAAAATCTCCACGTTTTTACCATCATTGTAAAGCCCTAGTTAGGGAGTGAACGTTATTTATAATAAGGGTTACATGGAGAAAATCGGACCTCTCTGAAATAAAAATGGATGGCCCTTTGTTCAGCTAAATATATTTTACATAAACCCTCCCTGAATGCTGGAAAAAAAACAAGTGACCCTATACCCAAAATAATAATTTAAAAAAGTGGATAGCAGAGAACATGTCTACCGTTTACCCTCACTTCTTGGACAGTCCAGAGCCTTACAGTGCCTTCAGAAAGTATTCACACCCCTTGTTGTGTTACAGCCTGAATTTAAAATGGATTAAACTGAGATTTTTTTGGTCACTGGCCTACACACAATACCCCATAATGTCAAAGTGGAATTATGTTTGTAATTTCTTTAACAAATTAATAACAAATTAAAAGCTGAAATGTCTTGAGTCAATAAGTATTCAACCCCTTTGTTATGCAAGCCTAAATAAGTTCAGGAGTAAAAATGTGCTTAACAGGTCACATAATAAGTTGCATGGACTCACTCTGTGTGCAATAATAGTGTTTAACATGATTTTTGAATGAATATCTCATCTCTGTACCCCACACATACAATTATCTGTAAGGTCCATCAGTCGAGCAGTGAATTTCAAACACATATTCAAGCACAAAGACCAGGGATGTTTTCCAATGCCTCACAAAGAAGGGCACCTGTTGGTAGATGGGTGAAGGAAAAAAAAAGCAGACATTGAATATCCCTTTGAGAATGGTGAAGTTATTAATTACACTTTGGATGGTGTATCAATACACCCAGTCACTACAAAGATACAGGCGTCCTTCCTAACTCAGTTGCCGGAGAGGAAGGAAACTGCTCAGAGATTTTACCATGAGGCCAATGGTGACTTTAAAACAGTTAAAGACTTTAACGTCTTTGATAGGAGAAAACTGAGGATGGATCAACAACATTTTAGGTACTCCACAATACTAACCTAATTGACAGTGGGAAAAGAAGGAAGCCTGTGCAGAATAAAAATATTCCAAAACATGCATCCTGTTCGCAACAAGGCACTGAAGTAATACTGCAGAAAATGTGGCAAAGCAATTCACTTTTTGTCCTAAAGTGTTAGGTTTGGGGCAAACCCAATATAACACATTACTGAGTCCCACTCTCCATATTTTCAAGCATAGTGGTGGCTGCATCATGCTATATAAATGTATGTACAGTACCAGTCAAAAGTTTGGACACACCTTCAAGGGTTTTTCTTTATTTTTGCTAAGGCATCAAAACTATGAAATAACACACATGGAATCATGTAGTAACCAAAAAAGTGTTAAACAAATCAAAATATACAGCTCTGGAAAAAATTAAAGAGACCACTGCAAAATTATCAGTTTCTCTGGTTTTACTATTTATAGGTATGTGTTTGGGTAAAAATAACCTTTTTATTTTATTCTATAAACTACTGACAACATTTCCCACAAATTCCCCCAAAAAACATTGTCATTTAGAGCATTTATTTGCAGAAAATGACAACTGGTCAAAATAACAAAAAAGATGCGGTGTTGTCAGACCTCGAATAATGCAAAGAAAATAAGTTCATGTTCATTTTTAAACAACACAATACTAATGTTTTAACTGACGAGTTGAGAAATCAATATTTGGTGGAATAACCCTGATTTTCAATCACAGCTTTCATGTGTCTTGGCATGCTCTCCACCAGTCTTTCACATTGATGTTGGGTGACTTTATGCAACTCCTGGCGCAAAAATTCAAGCAGCTCAGCTTTGTTTAATGGCTTGTGACCATCCATCGTCCTCTTGATCACATTCCAGAAGTTTTCAATGGGGTTCAGGTCTGGAGATTGGGCTGGCCATGACAGGGTCTTGATCTGGTGGTCCTCCATCCACACCTTGATTTACCTGGCTGTGTGGCATGGTAAACTGTCCTGCTGGAAAAACCAATCCTCAGAGTTGGGGAACAATGTCAGAGCAAAAGGAAGCAAGTTTTCTTCCAGGACAACCTTGTACGTGGCTTGATTCATGCGTCCTTCACAAAGACAAATCTGCCCGATTCCAGCCTTGCTGAAGCACCCCCAGATCATCACCGATCCTCCACCAAATTTCAGTGGGTGCGAGACGCTGTGGCTTGTAGGCCTCTCCAGGTCTCCGTCTAACCATTAGATGACCAGGTGTTGGGCAAAGCTGAAAATTGGACTCATCAGAGAAGATGACCTTACTCCAGTCCTCTACGGTCCAATCCTTATAGTCTTTTGCAAACATCAGCCTGGCTCTTCTTTGCTTCTCATTGATGAAGGGCTTTTTTCTAGCTTTGCACGACTTCAGCCCTGCCCCTAGGAGCCTGTTTCGAACCGTCCTCGCTGTGCACTTCACCCCAGCTGCCGTTTGCCATTCTTTTTGTAGGTCACTTGATGTCATCCTACAGTTGTTGAGTGACATTGGAATGAGTTGGCGGTCATCCCGGTCAGTAGAGGGTCGTTTTCACCCTCTGCCGGTCTGTAGCTTTGTTGTCCCCAATGTCTGCTACTTTATTGTCCCCAATGTCTGCTGCTTGACCTTGTTCTTATGAACTACTGTCTTTGAAATGTTAAGGATGGAAGCAACCTGACGCTCACTGTATCCCTCTGCCAGTAAAGCCAGAATTGAACCCTTCTTTTCCTCACTCAAAACTTTCCTTTTCAACTCTTTTGGCATGGTCAATAGTTATTTTTTGGATTAATATTACTTTTGAGGTACTATTAGCACAGTTTTTTACCATCCAGCTGGTCCTATTGCAAGAGGATAGTGATGACCACAGCAGTGGTTTTTATACTTTTCCTCATTAAATAAGATTTGGTTCAGGTGATCACCTAATCAGTACCTAATTCAGTAGAATGAGGTGTGCCTGTGTTGGAATTCAACAGACACTGGAATGGAATGGCTGTCATACATGTAGAGATGCTGATTTAAGAAACATTTGCAGTGGTCTCTTAATTTTTCCACAGCTGTATTTTATATTTGAGATTTTTCAAATAGCCACCCTTTGCCTTGATGACAGCTCTGAAGGCACTGTAGATATGCAGTTTTAGAAACTGTTCTTCGTCCTGTAAGCATTACATGGCAACGCAGGAATTTTGATATCAAAAAGTTGTGGGTTCACATACCACAATGGACAAGAGTAGTGGTGGAAAGATCTTCTTTATAGTAAAAGCATTGCATGAATCTATCATTGTATTTGCAGGTACGAGAAAAAATAGCAGTTTATAAACATTTAATGCAATTCTGTCATTTTACATATTAGTAGAATATTTTTTAATACCACACAAATTACTGAAATTACATGCTAAGAATGGACAGAGAGATAGGCCTGTGTGTACATGTTATCATATTTCTCCAATGCCAAATCACTGTGTCTTGTTTGCAACGAAACTGTCCCTGTTTGCAAATAATTAAATCTGAGACGTCATTAAGAATCTGAACATGGTACTTTCAAAAGTTAGGCCTACCGTTCCACCCCAGACAAAGTAGGTCTACCGACGCAGAAAAATATAAGCTTTAACTGCTGGCTACTCTTCTTCCGTGGCTTAGTCCAATGAGAGACGGTCACAAGTGTTTCCCTAAAAGCTGTCTGGGTTTAAACTATTCACTTCTATTGTACAGAAAGTGAATAGCTTAATCAATTGATAGTAACAGAATTAGATTACTTCCCAAGTAAAGTCTATTTTTTGTCTCCTCGGCTATAGAAGGTTGTAGCTCAACCTCTGAATGTCAAATAAATGAAACAATGATATCCCCATATGCATCAGCGTCACATCTTTCCCAAGGATTTTACAGCTTGTTTCTAGCATAAAGCATCACGGACCAAAGCGCTGTTATAGATCACATTATATAATCAGATCCATTTTATTTTCTTCAGTCTTAAGCTAACAAGGGCTAGGCCTGTGCTTTTTACCATTTTCTTTAATAAAAGGTAGGCCTATGGCATACCCTCTCATACCCCCTCAATTCGAGTCTTGGTTTTAACTTAACAGCCCTTCACTGACACGGAGTTAGGCTATCTAAAGAGTGTATGATGGGTGGAGGAATTGATTGACAAATCTATGGATATAGCAGCCTATAGCCTAATTGCATCTGTCAAACAGGTAGTCCTACCTCTTATTTCTTAAATAGGAAGAAATGGGCTCCAACACAAAGCCCACTTGTTGTTAGTGAAGTCTAATTAAAATGAAGACGTTGAAATGAATTATGTCTACTCGAATTTGCCTACTTTCAGCCCCATGTGCTGTCCATTTCCAATTGATAGTGCTGCGGCTGCTGCTTTAAGTTTCAGCACCACAATGTAAGTTACTTGAATCTGGCTTATTGTGAGTTCAATAACTCTGATAATACATCATGAGCAAGAAACATATTGTTTTAAATAAAATAAATTATAGTAGTAGCAAGCTATCAAAGCAGTCCTCCTCATCTTTGCGCTCTGCTGCTCAAACTGAACAGAACGTAGGCTATAGGCTAGTCCGACCGAAAGTGCCTTTGAACAGGGTATGGTAGAAGGTGCCAGGCGCACCTTGTGTCAAGAACTGCAATGCTGCTGGGTCTTTCTTGCTCAACAGTTTCCCGTGTGTATCAATAATGGTCCACCACCCAATGGACATCCAGCCAACTTGACACAACTGTGGGAAGCATTGGAGTCAACATGGGCCAGCATCCCTGTGGAACATTTTCGACACCTTGTAAAGTCCATGCCCCAACGAATTGAGGCTGTTCTGAAGGCAAAAGGGGGAAGGTGTTCCTAATGTTTGGTATACTCAGTGTATAGCCTAATAAGCAACTAATTCTAAAACACTCAGATATATGACATTTCATCAATTACAAATTACATGACCCTCCCCTAGACTAGATTTTTAAAATACTAAACCCTCCCCTTGACTGAAATTGAAAAAGCATAACCCTCCCCCATTTTCCTCCAGGTAACCATTCTGTAAATTTCGATCTATCCCTTATTTTGTTGCTTTGACAAAGTCATATCTGAAGATTATTATTTATTTCATATGATTAGTGATTCATAAAAAAATTGAAACATTGAACATCTAATAGTCAAATCATAGTGTAAATGCCGGTGAGCTGGTTCTACTCTTTCTGGCCATTTTCTGGTGTTTAGTGGTGTAAAACTGAATGGGTCAAGCGTAACACTTCAACCCTGTTACCCATAGATAGACAGGCTAGAATTGCCCCTCCCTGTTGCATACAACAAGCTTCCATTCCCTGTCACATAGGGAGTTATGGCTGATTTAAGATGGAATTGTTAACCCTGTTACTTTATTTGGCACTTAATATAGTATTGAGATGGGAAAACTTGTTTTTCATTAAGTTGAACATTTCTTCTTTATGACAGAATGTTAACATTTGGTGAAATCAAAGTTATTTTTCACCAATTACACATCTCAAAAGGCACCGAATTGGTGGAACGATTCCTACTGTTACTGGCAACCAGGGAATCAGGGTTAGAAAGGGATCTATAACCATAGTCACTCCATGTTGTCTTCTGTGATATTTAGTTGTGTTTGCTAAGGCAGAGTTTCTCAATCTATTCCTGTGGCACACCCAGGAGGGTGCATGTTTTTTTTGCTTTAGTCCAGCACTAACACACCTGATTCGACTAAGCAAGGAATCATCAAGCCCTATTAGCAGAATAAGGCTAATGCTGGGTTAGAACCAAACTGTGCATCCATTTAGAGTCCCACAGGAATGGACTGAGAAATACTGGCTGGGGTGTGCCTGGTTTGACAACACTTCTTAGAACATTCCCTTATTTACCCTTAACGGGCTACTGCCAAACTCATACGCATGAACACGGATGAAATCATGTGACGTAGATCATTGTCAGCTTTTGTCCGTCAAAAGTACAACTCAAGTCAACTATTTTCAGACGAGTTTGTCTGCCAAAAGAGGACCATTTGTGCCTTTTTTGTCAGAGAATCACCATCCATTGTCATTCATCTGGGAACGGATGACTCCCATTGAAAATGCAATGGCTCCATCCGAAATTCTCAGACACAAAATCCCATTGTCGGCAGCCTTACACCTATCAGGTTCCATCAGATCTGCAGACACTGAAGGAGATCTGGGATGTTCCTGGTCATGGCTTTGTCTGTTGGGCCCATGGTATGTGTTGGGAGTTTCACTTGAAATGTACAGTGAGCTCCAAAAGTATTGGGACAGTGACATAATTTTTGTTGTTTTGGTTCTGTACTCCAGCAGAGCCAGCAATTTCCATATTGGGTGAACCGTTTAGAGATTACAGCACTTTCTGTACATAGTCCCCCCATTTTAGGGGACCAAAAGTATTGGGACAAATTCACTTATATGTGTATTAAAGTAGTCAAAAGTCTAGTATTTGGTCCCATATTCCTAGCACGCAATGATTACATCAAGCTAGAAGCATAAATATTATACCTCCAAGGCATGCTAACCTCTCACCATTACAATAACAGGCGAGGTTAGCATTTTGTGGGGGGGGTATGATATTTGTGCATCTAACTTTCTTTTTACTAGACTTTTTACTGCGGCGCTATCCGTGCAGTAAAACAGAATGTAAGCTCGCAAGACTTCCGGATGGTTAAAGGGCATTTCTGCCACCTTTCAACCTCATATTCATCATCTCCAGCACCAAACCAGTGTCTACATATGTGAAAACAGCAAATCAAATCAGATTTTATTTGTCACATACACGTGTTTAGCAGATGTTATAGCGGGTGTAGCGAAATGCTTATGCTTCTAGCTCCGACAGTGCAGTAATATCTAACAATTACACAACATATACCCAATACACACCAAAAAGTAAGGAATGGGATTTAAGAATATATACATATATGGACAAGCAATGACAGAAAAATATTATAGAATAGAATGCAGTATATACATATGAGATGAGTAGTGCAAGATATGTAAACATTATTAAAGTGACTAGTGTTCCATTTCTTAAAGTGGCCAGTGATTTCAATAGGTAGCAGCAGCCTCTAATGTGCTAGTGATGGCTATTTAACAGTCTAAGGCCTTGAGATAGAAGCTGTTTTTAATTATCTCGGTCCCAGCTTTGATGCACCTGTACTGACCTCGCCTTCTGGATGATAGCGGGGTGAACAGGCAGTGGCTCGGGTGGTTGATGTCCTTGATGATCTTTTTGGCCTTCCTGTGACATCGGGTGCTGTATGTGTCTTGGAGGACGGGTAGTTTGCCCCCGGTAATGCGTTCGGCAGACCGCACCACCCTCTGGAGAGCCCTGTGATTGTGGGCGGTGCAGTTGCCGTACCAGGCGGTGATACAGCCCGACAGGATGCTCTCAATTGTGCATCTGTAAATGTTTGTGAGGGTTTTAGGTGATAAGCCATATTTCTTCAGCCTCCTGAGGTTGAAGAGGCTCTGTTGCGCCTTCTTCACCACACTGTCTGCGTGGGTGAACCATTTCAGTTTGTCGGTGATGTGTATGCCAAGGAACTTTAAGCTTTCCACCTTCTCCACTGCGGTCCCGTCGTTGTGGATAGGGGGGTGCACCCTCTGCTGTTTCCTGAAGTCCACGATCATCTCCTTTGTTTTGTTGATGTTGAGTGAGAGGTTATTTTCCTGCCACCACACTCCCAGAGCCCTTACCTCCTCCTCCCTGTAGGCGGTCTCGTCATTGTTGGTAATCAAGCCTACTACTGTTGTGTCGTCTGCAAACTTGATGATTGAGGTGGAGGCGTGCTTGGCCATGCAGTCATGGGTGAACAGGGAGTACAGGAGGGGGCTGAGCACGCACCCTTGTGGGGCCCCAGTGTTGAGGATCAGCGAAGTGGAGATGTTGTTTCCTACCTTCACCACCTGGGGGCGGCCCGTCAGGAAGTCCAGGACCCAGTTGCACAGGGCGGGGTTCAGACCCAGGGCCTCGAGCTTAATGATGAGCTTGGAGGGTACTATGGTGTTGAATGCTGAGCTATAGTCAATGAACAGCATTCTTAAATAGGTATTCCTCTTGTCCAGATGGGATAGGGCAGTGTGCAGGCAATTGCATCGTCTGTGGATCTATTGGGGCGGTAAGCAAATTGAAGTGGGTCTAGGGTGACAGGTAAAGTAGAGGTGATATGATCCTTGACTAGTCTCTCAAAGCACTTCATGATGACAGAGGTGAGTGCTACAGGGCGATAGTCATTTAGTTCAGTTACATTTGCTTTCTTGGGTACAGGAACAATGGTGGCCATCTTGAAGCATGTGGGAACAGCAGACTGGGAAAGGGAGAGATTAAATATGTCCATGAACACACCAGCCAGCTGGTCTGCGCATGCTCTGAGGACGCGGCTAGGGATGCCGTCTGGGCCGGAAGCCTTGCGGGGGTTAACATGCTTAAATGTCTTAATCACGTCGGCCATGGAGAAGGAGAGGCCACAGTCCTTGGTAGTGGGTCTCGTCAGTGGCACTGTGTTATCCTCAAAGCGGGCGAAGAAGGTGTTTAGCTTGTCTGGAAGCGAGACGTCGGTGTCGGCGACGTGGCTGGTTTTCTTTTTGTAGTCCGTGATTGTCTGTAGACCCTGCCACATACGTCTCATGTCTGAGCCGTTGAATTGCGACTCCACTTTGTCTCTATACTGATGTTTTGCCAGTTTAATTGCCTTGTGGAGTGAGTAGCTACACTGTTTGTATTCTGCCATATTCCCAGTCACCTTGCCATGGTTGAATGCGGTGGTTCGCGCTTTCAGATTTGCGCGAATGCTGCCGTCTATCCACGGTTTCTGGTTAGGGTAGGTTTTAATAGTCACAGTGGGCACAACATCACCTATACACTTCCTGATAAACTCTGTCACCGTTTCAGTGTATATGTCTAAATTATTTTCGGAAGCTACCCTGAACATATCCCAGTCTGCGTGATCAAAACAATCTTGAAGCGTGGATTCCGATTGGTCAGACCAACGTTGAATAGTCCTTAGCACGGGTGAGTCGTTAATCATGAAATACACACCTCCGCCCTTCTGCTTCCCGGAGAGATATTTATTCCTGTCTGCGCGATGAACTGAGAACCCATCTGGCTGGACCGATTTTGACAGAATATCCCAAGAGAGCCATGTTTCCGTGAAACAGAGTATGTTACAGGCCTTGATGTCTCTCTGAAAAGAAATCCTTGCCCGTACGTAGTTCGTCGACTTTGTTAACCAAAGATTGAAGATTAGCGAGTAGAATACTTGGAAGCAGTGGGTGGTGTGCGCGCCTCCTAAGTCGGACCAGCAGGCCGCTCCGAGTGCCTCTCCTCCGCCGGCGATATTTTGGGTCAGCCGCTGGAATCAGTTCAGTTGGCCTGGGGAGAGCAAACAAAGGATCTGCTTCGGGAAAGTCGTATTCCTGGTCGTAATGCTGGTGAGTTACCGCCGCTCTGATATCCAATAGTTTTTCCCGGCTGTATGTAATGATGCAAAACACTTTCTGAGCTAATAATGTAAAAAAAATATACATAAAAAAAACAAAATACTGCAAAGTTTCCTAAGAGCTAGTCGCGAGGCCGCCATCTTCGTCGGCGCCAGATGTTAGTCTGCACGTTTCTATGATCTGTGGATAAAAAGATAAGGGGACAAAATGCTTCACTGTGACATCACAGGGTAGGATCGAGTTTCTTGCTCCCCAAGTCACCGCAAATCTCATGGAACTTTTTTACTTTATATTTATTTTCAACAAAACATAGCAATGCGCCGTTTTTACATATGTTGGTATTTGGTATTTTATTAGGATCCCCATTAGCTGTTGCAAAAGCAGCATCTACTCTTCCTGGGGTCCACACAAAACATGAAACATGACATAATACAGAACATTAATAGACAAAAACAGCTCAAGGACAGAACTACATCAATTAAAAAATAATTTAAAAACGCACACGTAGCCTACATATCAATACATAAACACAAACTATCTACGTAAAATAGGGGAGAAGAGTTGTGCCGTGAGGTGTTGCTTTATCTGTTTTTTTAAACCAGGTTTCCTGTTCATTTTAGCAATATGAGATGGAACGGAGTTCCATGCAATAATGGCTCTATATAATACTGTACGCTTTCTTGAATTTGTTCTGGATTTGGGGACTGTGAAAAGACCCCTGGTGGCATGTCTGGTGGGGTAAGTTTATGTGTCAGAGCTATGTGTAAGTTGACTATGCAAACAATTTGGGATTTTCTACACGTTTCTTATAAAAATAAGAAGTGATGCAGTCAGTCTCTCCTCAACTCTTAGCCAAGAGAGACTGGCATGCATAGTATTTATATCAGCCCTCTGATTACAATGAAGAGCAAGACGTGCCGCTCTGTTCTGGGCCAGCTGCAGCTTTCATAGGTCTTTCCTTGCAGCACTCGACTGGACAATAATCAAGATAAGACAAAACTAGAGCCTGCAGGACTTGCTTTTTGGAATGTGGTGTCAAAAAAGCAGAGCATCTCTTTATTACGGACAGACCTCTCCCCATCTTTACAACCATTTAATCTATATGTTTTGACCATGACAGTTTACAATCTAAGGTAACGCCAAGTAATTTAGTCTCCTCAACTTGTTCAACAGCCACAGCCATGTTGACACTGGAGATAATGAAAATGAGGTTGAAAAGTGGTGGAGTTGCCCTTTAACAGACGTGCATTCTGTAAATAAAATAGAACTACACTATTTTGATGATTGGTGAATTCAGTGAATGTGTGTGATCGGAGCTGGGGTCAATTCATTTTTCAACTTAGTCAATTGAGAATGAGCACAATGAATAAGAGACCATTGTAATATTAGGAACCTTTTATTGAGAGGTTCTGGTCAAAGTATAAATCACACTACCAAGTCTTAATCTTAGGAAATAAAAGGTATTTACAAGAGTTTCTCACATACATCTGAACAAAAAATACAGAAAATGATAAATAAGTTATATGGAAAATAAAACTTGTCTTACAAAAAATATATGCATTTCTGTATACATTTTCGCACATCAGTACTGGTACATCCATACTGTACAGATTCGGTACGTATCATTTACAGCCCTGTGTTGAATCATACATGTAAGCCTGGTCCAAAAACAACCCCTAGCTGAGCCCTTCAGTGTTGGCAGAACTGAAGTGCCTGGATAGGTATAAGGAACGTGGTAAAAGCTCCCCATAGCATACAGGCCGGCTAGTTCTCAATTTAAAATAGACCCCTATCCCCTACTACCCACTTCTGTATAGTCTAGTGTAGACTTTAAGGGATTGGGCGTTCGAGTCAATGGGGCGCTATATTGCCAAAGTACACCAATCCGGTCCCGTCAGATCTGCAAACTTCAAAGAGGGAAAGACTAGGAGAAGACAAAGGAACTAAGGGGCTGTTTTGGGACTGAGCCGTATAGTACCTAGAGTAGGTGCTTTAAGAGAATAGTGTAGCTAAGTAGTGCATAGGCACTAACGCACAGGTCACACAACGGTTTTCATATAAAGAACCTACGTACATTCACTAACAAATGTGACGTGAGCTACTTAGCGTACATGCTTACTTTAGCCCTCTTCAGATGCTATGAAATGAATCCTTCCTTCCTCGGATCTGATGCTGACATGACTGTGTTGGTGTGAGCTACGTGGTGTAACATTTGCTTTTACCTACCCAACTGTGTTAGATCAGTGATTACTTCAAGGAAAGGAGGAAGGAAGAAAGGATACATTTAGAAAGTTTTCGAACAGGGTTAGGTCCCAGATCTGTATGTGCTTTAGCCAATTCAACTCCTCTGTATATGTACTATGGCATGACAATGATAGTATGGCTGAAGCAGCAACCGATCTGGGAGCAGGCTAAGTAAGAGAGAGAAAACGACACATCTACACATTCATAATAAAAAGGCTTTCTGCTGTGCATGTGTGGTGTGTGGTTTCAGGGGGTGTTTTAAGGAGTGCTGCGGCCGTTTGTCCTGGAAAGGAACTGCAGGTTTGGTGTGTGTCGTGTCCTTTACTTTTGGTCCTTTAGAGGGCGCTAGCGTCCGGCTCTCAGACTTGGAGAGAGCGCCTCGACAGTCACTGTGGTGGTGAGACTTGTCTGCCAGGGAGAGGGGCGGGGCTTGAAATGCCTCCATAGGCTTAAAGAGGTCAAAGGTTACGAGCGTCCGTGGGGGTTTGTGGTCCGAAGGGGGGCAGCTAGGGGCAGAGGGCGGTTTCTTCCTTTCCTCCTTATGGTTGACCCCTCTTTCCCTCTTCCCCTCCTTCTTCACATGTGAGGGTGTGTGTCTAGAAGTGACAGCCTTCCCATCTTCCTCTCTCCCTGGCTTGGTGTGTGAAGTGTGTATGGATGGGTTACCCTCTTTACCCTCCCTATACCCGTTTCTCTCCTTCTTTCCATGTGAGGGTTTGTGTCTATGTGTGCTGCTCTCTCTGCCCTCCTCTCTCTCTTGCCGTGTGTGTGACTGTGTACCACTACCACCTCTGTCCCGGTCTCGTTCCTTCTTGATTTGAGGCGGTGTCTTTGAGGCTGTGTCTGTTTCCCTCACTCCCTTCTCCTCCCTCTGGGTGTGTTGGGATGGATGTGTGTGTTTCCTCTCCTCTTTTGCCCTCTCCTCATCCTCCTTTTTCCTAATGGGTGGAGACGTCTGTGTTTGTGTGGTGCTTTCCATCACACTCTCATCTTTCCCCTTCACTTTCTCTCCATATTTCCCTCTCTCCATTTCTCTGTCCCCATCTTTTACCTTCTCTTTCTTCTCCTTCTCTTTCACTCTCTCCTTCTTCTCTTTATCTTTCACCCTCTCTACTTTCTCCCTCTCTTTTCCATCTTTCTCTAAATCTTTCCCCTTCACTTTCTCTCGCTCTTTCTTGACTTGTGGTGGTGTTTGTGTGGCTGTGTTACCATCCTTTCCACTCTCTCTTTCTTTCTGGACTTGTGGAGGTGTCTTGTGGTGTCTTCCTTCCTCCTCTCTCTCTATCCCAGCCTGCTGTGAAGCCTTTGAGAGTTCCCTATCTTCTCTATCTCCCTCTCCCTCCATATGCACTTCTGGCTGCATCTGTGTGGGTATACTGCCATCTCTTGCTCCTTTTCTCTCCATCTCTTCTATCTTGTGATGCTCGTCAACCTCCTTTCTCTCCTTGACTTCCAGTAGTGTCTCTGTGAGTGGGTTCCCTTCCTCCCTCTCCTCCTCGACTAAAGGTAATGTCAGTGTAGGTGTACAGCCTCCTCTCTCCCCTCCTTTCTCCTCCTCTGTGTCGTCTTCCTCCTTGCAAACTAGTGGCGGCTCCTGTACGGGCATCCTTCCCCCTCCCTCTTCCTCAGTCTTCACCTGCGTCCGTGGCTGTGTAGGATTGTCCTCCTTTTTCCCCCACTCCTCCTCCTCACTCTCCTCTGTTTCTTCCTCCTCCTCTATGACTTGACTTGTTGCCCTTGTAGAAGTACAGCTCTCCTCCTCCCTCTCTTGATCCAGGTGGTATTGTCTGAGGCGGATGTGCCAGGCCAGGCTGCAGACAGCAGACACAGTCTTGAACTGATGCACCACTCCCCTGGGGATGAAGTAGATGTCGTTGTGGTAGAGCTGGATACGGGCGTAGCGGATGCCCTCTCTCCTCAGCTGGTTTAGCTTGGCATCATCTATCCACTGCACACACTACGGAGGGGGAGAGTGGGAGGAGAGGAGAATGAGAGGGAGGAAAGGGGAAGGGGAGAGGGGGAGGAATGGGGAAGAGAAGAGAGAGCAGAAAGGGGCAGTAGAGGATATTATTCTGTTGGTTAAAGCCACCATTCACACACAATCATTGGTTAATAATCTGTTCTAAGGATCCATGTAGAATCCATTGATCTCAGACGTACCTGTGAGAGGGGTGGTTCGTACAGGTCTAGCTGGAGCCTCTGGACCACCTCGGGGAAATCTCCAGCGTGGAAACACACCACGTCTTTGGTTACCCTGGCAGGAGCATCACTACAGAGAGACAGTGGAGAGAGAGACTGTCATAAAGAGGAGCTCAGGTGTGTACAGGTACGGAAGGGGGGTGTATGTGTGTATACACTAGGTCAGGGCTACAGAGACCAGGTGTGTACCCACCCCTCTCTGCAGCGCACGGCCTTGAGCACCCCCACGGCGGCAGTGGTCTGTCTCTCGAAGCCCTGTCCGATGTGGTCGGCGTGGGCTCTGGTCCGGTCCTCAAATAGCATCTCCCTGGGCTCGCTGGCCCGCGGCAGGTACTGCAGGTTCTTGATCTCATTGGTCGACCTGGAACAGGGGGAAATATAAATGTACCTTTAAAGTAAAAACAAAATGCCAAAGGACGTGGCATGAGGATACCACAGACTGCTTTATTGTCGTGTCAGATATTAAGTCGAAGGTCTTATGTCATGTTGGTGGCTTGCTGCCATGCCTTGGTTCTTGTCCCTAGTAAACCTAGACCTAAAGCAATCTTTTCACTATGGTGGACAAACAAAACCAAGCAACGCACCTCTTCCTCTTGAAGGGGGACTTGGGAATGTCAGCCACAGGGATCATCTGTTCCCCTGGTCTGACCCACATGATGGGTCCGTCGTCACTCTCTGTGGGGCTCCGCAGGCGCAGGCTGGAGAACGTGCCCCAGGGCAGGGTACGCTGGGACCACACAGACACATAATTACATATCAGCTCATTTACTGTTATATATTTACGCCTGTTATTTCAGTTTATTTTATGTGCAAATAAACAAAAGTAGAATGTCACAGTGCTGATGAAATTACACTAAAACACTCTCTCAGACACACACTCTAAACCAGGTGTGTCAAACGTACGGTCCGCGGGCCGGATCAGGCCCGCAAACGGGTTTAATCCGGCCCGCGAGATGAAAAAAAAAAAAAAAAAAAAAAAAGTGTTGTAAAATTCAATAAAATAAACTGCTGTTCCAATTGCGTCCACTGGATGGCGCAATAGCAATTGTGTTAAGCAAGCAAACTGTTTATACCGGGGCAGAGCAAGTAGGTCAAGCACGTGCAGCCAATGAGCTACTTTGTTTTGCCCGCGATATTTATTACGGCTTCTACTTTTAACATTATGTGCTTTGGCACCCTCATTGCCCCAATATGTCTCTGTCAAAAAAGAGAAAAGTGGACACAGAGTGCAGAGTGTTCCAAGAAAAATGGTCATCCTATTTAATCACGGAATTGAATGGGAAAGCTGTATGTTTGGTGTGTTCAGAGCATGTTGCAGTGCTGAAAGAATATAACCTTCGTCGCCACTATGTGAGTCTTCATGCCGACAAATATGACAACTTTCAAGGACAGCGGAGATGAGAGAAGGTGAATGAACTGTTGGCGGGTCTGAAGAAACAGCAGTCTGTGTTTACTCACAGCCGAGACATCAGTGACGCTGCAGTGAAAGCTAGCTACCTCATTGCTAATGAAATCGCAGTGGCTTCAAAACCATTTAGTGAGGGTGAATTTGTAAAAACATGCATGATGAAGGCAGCGGAGATTGTGTGCCCTGAAAAGCAGCAGGCTTTTGCAAATATCAGCCTGACAAGAAACACAGTTGCAGACAGGATTTCCGATCTTTCAGTGGATTTGGACAGCCAGTTGAAGCAAAAAGTAAAGTCATTTATTGCGTTTTCGGTTGCAATTGATGAAAGCACGGACATTACAGATGTTGCACAACTGGCCATTTTTTCATCCGCGGAGTTGATGACACATTGACCGTCACCGAGGAGTTCGTGGAGTTGGTGCCGATGACAGATACAACGACAGCAGCTGATATTTTTACCGCACTCGTCGGCGCGCTGGACAGGGTCGGAGTGGACTGGTCCCGCGCTGTCAGCCTGGCTACAGATGGTGCGCCCTCAATGATCGGGAAAAAAGCAGGCGTTGTGACAAAGTTCAGAGAGAAAGTGCAATCTGCAAATGGAGGACGTGATTTTTTTGACTTTTCACTGTATTTTGCACCAGGACGCTTTGTGCTGCAAGTCATTAAAGATGGATAACGTCATGAAGGTGGTCATCCAAACTGTTAATTTCATCCGATCCAGAAGCCTGAATCACCGTCAGTTTGACAGCCTTCTCAGAGAGAAAGACCACATCTATGGCCTGCCATACCACACTGAGGTAAGATGGTTAAGCCGAGGTGCTGTGCTGAGGCGTTTCTTTGATTTACGAGAAGAAATTGAACAGTTCATGGAAGAAAAGGGCAAACCAGTGTTAGAATTTCATTCCGCAGAATGGATGCCGGACCTTGCATTTATGGTGGATGTTACAGAGCACCTGAATAACTTGAACAAACAGCTGCAAGGGCGCAACAAAGTTGTCACGCAGTATTATGACAGCATACGTTCTTTCAAGTTGAAGCTGTCATTGTGGGAGACGCAACTTGCCGGTGGTGATGCAGCTCACTTCCCCTGTCTGAAAAATGTGTGCACGACCCAACATGTGGCAGACATGAAGCGGTTCAAAGATAAAATAACGGGACTGTTACGGGAGTTTGAGCAACGCTTTCAGATTTATGTTTATATGTTTTTATGTTGATGTGCTATTGTTTTTAATTGTTTTTATTTTATTTGTATATTTAACCTATTCTTGACTCTGTGGTTCTTGCACTTGTTTGGGGAACAGGATTTCATTATTTTTATCTACATTTCTGCCTGATAAATGACACCCTGATATAGTTCTGTGATCTGTGATATACTTCTGTGAATCACTGAGGCATTGTGTGTTTGTGTGTTCTTTGTCCTCAGAACTTTCCAATAACTTGAGGTGTTTTATGATTAATAGTGATGTTGTGCTTTTGGACACTGTCCTCAGGCTCCAGCTTTATGTTTATATGTTTTTATGTTGATGTGCTATTGTTTTTAATTGTTTTTATTTTATTTGTATATTTAACCTATTCTTGACTCTGTGGTTCTTGCACTTGTTTGGGGAACAGGATTTCATTATTTGTATCTACATTTCTGCCTGAGAAATGACACCCTGATATAGTTCTGTGATCTGTGATATACTTCTGTGAATCACTGAGGCATTGTGTGTTTGTGTGTTCTTTGTCCTCAGAACTTTCCAATAACTTGAGGTGTTTTATGATTAATAGTGATGTTGTGCTTTTGGACACTGTCCTCAGGCTCCAGCTTTATGTTTATATGTTTTTATGTTGATGTGCTATTGTTTTTAATTGTTTTTATTTTATTTGTATATTTAACCTATTCTTGACTCTGTGGTTCTTGCACTTGTTTGGGGAACAGGATTTCATTATTTGTATCTACATTTCTGCCTGAGAAATGACACCCTGATATAGTTCTGTGATCTGTGATATACTTCTGTGAATCACTGAGGCATTGTGTGTTTGTGTGTTCTTTGTCCTCAGAACTTTCAAATAACTTGAGGTGTTTTATGATTAATAGTGATGCTGTGCTTTTGGACACTGTCCTCAGGCTCCAGCTTTATGTTTATATGTTTTTATGTTGATGTGCTATTGTTTTTAATTGTTTTTATTTTATTTGTATATTTAACCTATTCTTGACTCTGTGGTTCTTGCACTTGTTTGGAGAACAGGATTCCATTCTTTTTATCTACATTTCTGCCTGAGAAATGACACCCTGATATAGTTCTGTGATCTGTGAAACAGTTCTGTTAATCACTGAGGCATTGTGTGTTTGTGTGTTCTTTTTCTTTAGAATTTTCAAATAAACTTGACGTGTTTTATGATTAATAGTGATGTTGTGCTTGTACTATTTTGGACACACTGTCCTCAGGCTCCAGCTTTATGTTGTATGTTGATCGTATTAAAACAAAGAAAACTATCTGAAGTTGATGTTTTTAAGTTATATATACCATGATTTTTCCGGTCCGGCCCACTTGGGAATAGATTTTCCTCCATGTGGCCCCTGAGCTAAAATGAGTTTGACACCCCTGCTCTAAACCAACCTCTAGGAAGGGAGATTCCTCCAGCATGTTGATGAACTCAGGGAAGTAGTCTCCCACCTCCTCGTCCACAGCCCCCACCAGGCTGACCTGCCGCATGGCCCCCGCACGGTATGTCCCCTGGGAGTAGGTACGCTTCACCTGGGGGCAGAGACACGGGGGAGACAGGTTAGAATATTTTTGCTGATGATGATGATGTAGCTGGTGACACTTTGCTTCTTGAAAGTCCAATATCTTTAAAAAAAACTTGACTGCTGACATGCAAAACATTTTGGGACTGTATCAACAGTGGATTAATTGTAAAAATACCATCGCATTTTTGGCTCTGCTGATGGTTTTGTCAGGGAAAATGTTGCGTTATGTGCCCACTCTGGTCTAGCCAGCGGGTCGCGGATGCAGTGCGGGTGAGCTACCTACATGATGAGATTATTATGGACAAGAGCTAGATTGTTTTTGTTTGTCGGCGGCCAGGTTTCTATCATAATGTCACCAGAATAAGACCCTCAATATGTTGGAGAGGAGCATCGAGCTCATCGGCGTGCACTTTCGCCACCCTGTGGGGTTCGTCATGACTTATTTCAGCTGTGGCCTGGTGCGCTGCATGCTTTCCTGTGTCGTGCGCTGCATGCTTTCCTGTGTCGTGGTGGGAGGACCACACAACATGTCATCATGTGACTCAGTTTGCTTTGATATTATGGTTATTGTATCAGTGTTTGCGCATGGAGGCATTTCCACCACCATTTCACGCATAATTAATTTTGCAGACACAGGAAGATCCCACCTTGTCTAGCGTGTTTTGTTTTGTCGACATTTGTTGGGTTTGTCAACAAATTTGCTGTTTCCATTGGGCCTGTCGTGAAATGTTTTGTCCGACATGGACTTTGCTCACATGGAGAGGTTGAATGGAAACCTGGTTAGTGAGAAATGTTTTCCTGAATTCAATCAGAACAGCAATGATCACTACAGTGAGACATTTACATACATTTTAGTCATTTAGCAGACACTCTTATCCAGAGCGACTTACAGGAGCAATTAGGGTTAAGTGCCTTGCTCAAGGGCACAGACACATTTTTCACCTAGTTGGCTCGGGGATTAGAACCAGCGACCTTTCGGTTACTGGCACAACGCTCTTAACCACTAAGCTACCTGCCGCCCCAGAGACCCTTTAGAAAGTAGCAGTGATGTCATCCATGCCAGATGATCTCTTGCACAGTTAAGGATGTGATGGTTGCAACTTCATATCATCACAGTAAGGATAGAAATACACATCAGCGCAAATCACTTACCTATAATGCTGCACAACGATTTAAGTTAATAAGTCATCGTTTTAGTCAAAGTATGATATATTTGGGCTTGAAGTGACAAATCAGAACTGCCTACTTCGTGCAAATCTGTGTGAATGCGGTGTCTTTTCCTATTAGGCTTGGGCGGTATACGGTATATACTGTATACCGGGGTATTTGGAAATAGCCACGGGATGGTTTTTCCAATACCTTCGAAACAATTTATTTTGAATTTGTATTAATATATTTGTAGCTACTTTTTAAGTAAATACCTACAGTCAGCTTGTGCAATATGTTAGGAGATAAAGATCGCGTTTTTCATTTCACCTATAACATACATTTTCATTATGAAGCTTGCCGGTAGTCCCCAGTCACGTGGTGTTTGTTTACAAGGACACAATGACGAGAGCCTTGTGAGTCACTCACTTTTGTGCAGCACGTGCCAGGTGATCTAGTTACAGTATGGTATTCACAAGTAAATATTTGCCAGCTAGAGATCTTATAACTATTAAGTTAACTGTCTAAAATATGCTAAATGCTCTGCAGTTGTGCATTTGGTTTGCTAATTTAGTAGCTAGTTAGCTATCTAGCTAAGTGGTTAGCTTCTTCCAAAATCAAGCTTCGCTTGGTAACAGCAGAAACAGAACCTTGCTGTCTAATATCTGTTTTGTGCGTGCAGCAAACTGTGAGTAGCATTTTTGTGTTACTTGTATAACTTTATGAGCTGGGATCTCTGTCCTGCAAATACTTTAGGTCAGAGACTATAAAATGTTTGCAATGCGCGCATTAGCATTCTCTATGAGATTACATCAACCACCCGAGCCACTGCCTGTTCACCCAGCTATCATCCAGAAGGTGAGGTCAGTACAGGTGCATCAAAGCAGGGACCGAGAGACTGAAAAACAGCTTATATCTCAAGGCCATCAGACTGTTAAATAGCCATCACTAGCACATTAGAGGCTGCTGCCTATAGACATACACAAAAAAAATCACTGGACACTAAGAAATGGAACACTAGTAACTTTAATAATGTTTACATATCTTGCATTACTCATCTCATATGTATATACTATATTCTATACTATTCTACTGTATCTTAGTCCATGCCGCTCTGTCATTGCTCGTCCATACATGTATATATTCTTAATTCCATTCCTTACTTAGATTTGTGTATATGTTTTGAAATTGTTAGATATTACTTGTTAGATATTACTGCACTGTCGGAGCTAGAAGCACAAGCATTTCGCTACACCTGCAATAACATCTGCTAAACATGTGTATGTGACCAATAAAATGTGATTTGATTACAGAGGATCAGTGGGGTTTGAAAATAGCGCCCCTTGTGTTCAGTGCCCATATGGGGGATTCAAACGCATTACCAAAGCTGGGGTCACTGTGTAATATGTGCCAATGTCTATTACTCACTTCCTTCATCGACCTTGAAATAGGACTGTAGGTGGACACCAAAGTTGCAGAGGGAGGAGAGGGATTCCTTTGAAGTGGTTACAATAATGCATTGCGCTCAGTTTGTCTTACTCTCTTAAGGCAATTGTCCAATAATTATTCTTTATACCCTCTTGTTTTGAATTGTTCACATAAATCTTTGGCATGTACACTACCGGTCAAAAGTTTTAGAACACCTACTCATTACAGAGTTTTTCTTTATTTTTACTATTTTCTATATTGTAGAATAATAGTGAAGACATCAAAACTATGAAATAACACATATGGAATCATGTAGTAACCAAAAAAGTGTAAAACAAATCAAAATATATTTTATATTTGAGATTCTTCAAATAGCCACCATTTGCCTTGATGGCAGCTTTGCACACTCCTGGCATTCTCTCAACCAGCTTCACCTGGAATGCTTTTCCAACAGTCTTGAAGGAGTTCCCACATATGCTGAGCACTTGTTTAATGCTTTTCCTTCACTCTGAAGTCCGACTCATCCAAAACCATCTCAATTTGGTTGAGATTGGGGGATTGTGGAGGCCAGGTCATCTGATGCAGCACTCCATCACTCTCCTTCTTGGTAAAATAGCCCTTACACAGCCTGGAGGTGTGGTGGGTCATTGTCCTGTTGAAAAACAAATGATAGTCCCACTAAGCCTAAACCAGATGGGATGGCGTATCGCTGCAGAATGCTGTGGTAGCCATGCTGGTTAAGTGTGCCTTGAATTCTAAATAAATCACAGACAGTGTCACCAGCAAAGCACCCCCACAACATAACACCTCCTCCTCCATGCTTTGCGGTGGGAAATACACATGCGGAGATCATCCGTTCACCCACAACGCGTCTCACAAAGACATGGCGGTTGGAACAAAAAATCTCAAATTCGGACTCCAGACCAAAGAACAAATTTCCACCGGTCTAATGTCCATTGCTCGGGTTTCTTGGCCCATGCAAGTCTCTTCTTCTTATTGGTGTCCTTTAGTAGTGGTTTCTTTGCAGCAATTCGACCATGAAGGCTTGATTCACATAGTCTCCTCTGAACAGTTGATGAGATGTGTCTGTTACTTGAACTCTGTGAAGCATTTATTTGGGCTGCAATTTCTGAGGCTGGTAACTCTAACTTATCCTCTGCAGCAGAGGTAACTCTGGGTCTTCCTTTCTTGTGGCGGTCCTCATGAGAGCCAGTTTCATCATAGCGCTTGATGGTTTTTGCGACTGTACTTGAAGAAACTTTCAAAGTTCTTGACATTTTCCGTATTGACTGATCTTCATGTCTTAAAGTATTGATGGACTGTCGTTTCTCTTTGCTTATTTGAGCTGTTCTTGCCATAATATGGACTAGGTTTTTTTCCAAATAGGGCTATCTTCTGTATACCCCCCCTACCTTGTTTTGATGTCTTCACTATTATTCTACAATATAGAAAATAGTAAAAATAAAGAAAAACCCTGGAATGAGTAGGTGTTCTAAAACTTTTGACAGGTAGTGTACATCAAATGATAAATCAGAGTCACAAATGCGCCTAATGCGAAAGGAGTTTGCTATATGGTAAACTATTTTTTTATGAAGGTGTATGATAACTGCTGAAATGAAGAAAGGTACTTCTATCAGTTTATTTTCTATAGACGGCATCCTGGAATTCATGAATGTAAATAATTCCTCCAATTCAAGATCATCACCTGACCAAATAAAACCAATGTTATCAATACATCTCATAAACACTTTGATAAACTTAGAATAGGGATTATTATCGTATACAAAGTCCAACTAAAATGTCGGCATAAATACATTTGTATAATTGCGCGCAACTGGCGATCCCATAGCAGTTTCTGGTGAGGAGGAGGATTATTTAAGATACTGTTTGAAGAGGTTGGGTTTCAGATGTTTTCGGAAGATGGACAGGGACTCTGCTGTCCTAGCTTCAGGGGGAAGCTGTTTCTACCATTGGGGTGCCAGGACAGAGAAGAGCTTGGACTGGGCTGAGCGGGAGTTGCCCTCCCGTAGGTGTGGGAGGGCCAAGAGACCTGAAGTGGCAGAACTGAGTGCTTGGGTTGGGGTGTAGGGTTTCAGCATAGCCTGAAAGTAGGGAGGGGCAGTTCCTCTTGCTGTTCTGTAGGTAAGCACCATGGTCTTGTAGTGGATGCAAGCTTCGACTGGAAGCCAGCGGAGTACGCGGAGGAGCGGGGTGACATGAGAGAAGGTTAAAAACCAGGCGGCTGCAGCATTCTGGATAAGTTGCAGGGGTTTGATGGCACAAGCGGGGAGCCCAGCCAACAGCGAGTTGCAGCAGTCCAGACGGGAGAGGACAAGTGCCTGGATTAGGACCTTCGCCGCTTCCTGTGTGAGGTAGGGTTGTACTCTACAGATGTTGTAGAGCATGAACCTGCAGGAGCGAGTCGCTGCTTTGATGTTTGCAGAGAACAACAGGGTGTTGTCCAGGTTCATGCCAAGGTTCTTTGCACTCTGGGAGGGCGACACTGTGGAGTTGTCAACCGTGATGGAGAGGTCTTTGAGCGGGAAGGCCTTCTCCGGGAGGAAGAGCATCTCAGTCTTGTCGAGGTTGAGCTTGAGATGGTGGTCCGACATCCAAGTTGAGATATCTGCCAGGCACGCAGAGATGCGTGTTGCCTCCTGGGTGTCAGAAGGGGGGATGGAGAAAAGTAGTTGAGTGTCACCCGTATAGCAATGATAGGAGAGACCATGTGAGGATATGATGGAGCCAAGTGACTTTGTGTATAAAGAGAAGAGGGCCTAGAACCAAGCTCTGGGGGACACCAGTAGTGAGGTTATGTTGGGCAGACACAGATCCTCACCACGTCACCTGGTAGGAGTGACCTAACAGGTAGGATCCAATCCAAGAGTGTGCAGAGCCTGAGACGCCCAGCCCTGAGAGGGTAGAGAGGAGGATCTGATGGTTCACGGTGTCAAAGGCAGCGGATAGATCTAGGAGGATGAGAACAGAGGAGAGATTCAGCTTTAGCAGTGCGAAGAGCCTCCGTGACACAGAAAATTAGTCTCGGTTGAGTGACCCGTCTTGAAGCCTGACTGGTTAGGGTCAAGAAGATCGTTCTGAGAGAGATAATGGTAAAGTTCAGAGACAGCACGCTCAAGTGTTTCGGAAAGAACAGAAAGAAGGAATACAGGTCTATCGTTTTTGACGTCAGATATTGAAGAGGGGAGCCACTCTGGCCATTTTGAAGTCAGAGGGGATGCAGCCAGTGGTCAGGGATTAGTTGAGGGAAGTGAGGAATGAGGGAAGTGAGAAGGTCTCCAGAGATGGTCTGGAGAAGGGAAGAGGGGATGGGGTTGAGCGGGCAGGTAGTCAGGCGGCCAGACCTCACTAGTCGCAGGATGTCATCTGGAGAGAGAGGGGAGAAAGAGGTCAAGGCGTAGGGTAGTTCTGTGTGAGTGAGACCAGTGGACTCAATAGGCTGAGTGAATGAGCAGCAGATGTCATCAACCTTCTTTTCAAAGTGGCTGACAAAGTCTTCCGCAGAGAGGGAGGGAGGGAGGAGAAGGTGGAAAAGAGTTTCCTAGGGTTGGAGGCAGAAGTTTAGAGTGGTTGAAAGTGGCTTTAGCAGCGGATACAGAGGAAGAGAAGGTAGAGAGGAGAGAGAGGAAAGGATGATAGGTCCGGAAGTTTAGTTTTTCTCCATTTTTGCTCAGCTGCCTGCAGCCCTGTTCTGTAAGCTCGCAATAAGTCACTCAGCCACGGAGCAGGAGGGCGGGGGCTGAGTCAGCCGGGAGGAAAGGGGACAGTGCGAGTCATAGGATGCGGAAAGGGAGGAGAGTAGGGTCGAATAGGCAGAATCAGGCGACAGGAGGGAGAAGGATTTAGCAGAAGGGTGAGATGATAGGATAGAAGAGAGTAGTGGGAGAGAGAGAGCGAAGATTGCGACGGTGCATGACCATCTGGTTAGGGTTGGAGGAAAGGGAGACGGAAAAGGAAAAAAAGTAGTGATCAGAGACCTGGAGGGGGGTTGCAGTGAGTGAGATTAGTAGGCGAGCAGCCTCTAGTAAAGATGAGGTCAAGTGTATTGCCTGCCTTGTGAGTTGGAGGAGATTGGGAAAGGGTGAGGTCAAAAGAGGCAAGGAGGGGAAAGAGAGAGTTGGAACGAAATGAATAGAAGGCAGATGTCGGGAGGTATGAAGAGCCAAGTACGAAGAGCAGTGAGCCATCATCAGGAAATGACCTTATCAAGGTGTCAAGCTCATTGAGGAACTTTCCAAGGGCACCTGGTGGGTGAAAGATTACAGTAATGTTAAGCTTGAGTGGACAAGTGACAGTCACAGCATGGAATTCAAATGAGGAGATGGACAGGTGAGAGAGGGAGAAAAGAGGAAATCTCCACTTAAGAGAAATGAGTAGACCTGTGCCACCACCGCGACGACCAGATGCTCTTGGACTATGAGAGAAAACGTAGTCAGATGAAGAAAGAGTAGCTGGAGTAGCAGTGTTCTCTGGGGTGATCCATGTCTCTGTCTGGGCCAGAAAGTCAAGGGACTGAAGGGCAGCATTGGCTGAGATGAACTCAGCGTTCTTGACCGCAGATCGGCAGTTCCAAACGCTGCCAGAGACCCAGAATTCCACATGGGTTGTGCACGCAGGGCACACCAAATTAGAAGGGTTGTAGCCAAGGGGTGAGGAGTGTCTGTAAAGCCTATAGGGAGGGGAGCAAACAGATATAGAAAACACACACAGTTGCCAAAGCTACAAAAAGAGCAAAAATGAGATCTGATAATCAAGTGAGAGAGTTGTGTGGAGCCTTCCTCTTTCCTTCCTCGAATAACTCAGCAGAACAACTCAGCAAAACTGTCTGTTTCGGCGATGGTCTTAGTTTTGCGACAAAAGTGCCACTGACACAACCGCCACTTACAGCTGCCGCTGAGAAACCAGGGGAGACTGAAGTACTAACACTAATTGCCTAGCAGAGGTGGAGAGCACACCTCCCTGTACTAATTTATGATCTCCAATACATCCACTGATTACCAAAACAAGTCACAAATTGCCCCTTGATCCTGGTTGATGTGTCAACTATCTGCTAACTATGAGCAGTCAGCAGTTCACACACCGGCCGCAATTTATGGAAGATGCCAAAACTTGAGATAACAATAGATGGTCAAGTCAAGAATAGGGCAGTGGTTTCCATCTGTGGCAAAGTTCTCTCTAAATCAATGTTTATGTCAAATCCAGCTCCAGCCATAGAGCCAGCTGGCTAATCTTTTGAATGCTGTGTAGTAAAAAAATAAAACAGCAACATAACTTTTGCTAGCTAGATAAGGTTAGCAAGATAGCTAGCTAGCTAAGGTTAGCATGCTAGCTACACTGACAGCTGTCAGTGCCCTATTTGCAGTGGTGTGTATTCATGGGTGCCAAGGGAAGCCAGGCTTCCCCAAAGAAACATACAATTATTAATCTTTCGTCTCTCTGTGTTTCATCATTTTCCTTCAATTCACAAGGGGCTGAAAGTATCTCACAGGAGAAAACAGAGCGAGCGAAACAGCGCCCCTCTTTCTCTCTACGTGTAGGCCATCTATCTGATGCTGTCTGGTCCAAACGAGTATGACATTGTTGCTGCCCGTAGCATTGAAGGCAAGGTAAGCCAGCGAGCATTTGGCCTCCCTTGATAAAAAAAGTATAAAAAATTAGCGTTGAGCTAAACTGAGCGAGCTCAACTGTGAATGGTCCTGGCGCACCCAAAAGTAACTGTCAAGGGAAGACAGATTTTGGCATCACTCCTATCAAATCCCATTGACAGCATACGTTGTTGTGTTGTTGTCCTCCGGTGGCTAGCTAGCTAGCTAAAATTGGCCCTTTCCAAAATTAGCCATGGATGGAGAAAGGGATTTGGACTTGTGGTTTTACTTAATTCTCTGTGCTGGCCAATGATTATAAACGGCGATTCTGATCCAACCATTAATTAATACATTGTTGTGCCCCTGGCCTGAGAGGATGGAAGTTCAATATGTAGCTAGATGTAGAAGGCTAACGTTAACTAGCTATCGTTGCCCATGAATGGAAGTTAGGCTAGCGAGCAATAATTTGTCAGGTAGCCTAGGACAACAAAAAATTAAAGCGTGCACTGTATGACAGTGATAGACCGTTTCGTCAAAATGAAAGAGGAGGATGGCATTGGCGTTTCTCTACAAGTAGGGTGAGTCAACATGTTTTTTTACTTGCACGTACGCGCACACACAGAAATCAGAACCATGGACAGCCACATATTTAGCTCACGTTGATTGGACTAAATTGTTTTTGCTATCTTTTAGTTGTCACTGTATTAGACTAAGCAGAGGTAATTTGATGATGTTGAAGTTGAAATGGTGCTGGAATAGTGGAGGCAGCTCCTGTTTTCTTTGCGACTTCCGGTAACTCTCTGTGGTTCTAAATCAATAGTTGTTTAGTGGTCCGAAAATGTCAGAAACATTAACTTGCTTGACCATGCTGTAGGTCATGTAACTGCCTGTTACATGCAATATGCTTTGTGGACTTGACTGAGGTTGCCATCCGGTTTTGTGATAAAACAAAGGTGTGGTTGAAATTATTGTGCCACTGTCTACTTATTGTCTCGGCCTTTAGGCCTACAGTGGGGAGAACAAGTATTTGATACACTGACGATTTTGCAGGTTTTCCTACTTACAAAGCATGTAGAGGTCTGTCATTTTTATCATAGGTACACTTCAACTGTGAGAGATGGAATCTAAAACAAAAATCCAGAAAATCACATTGTATGATTTTTATGTATGATTTTTAAGTGATTAATTTGCATTTTATTGCATGACATAAGTATTTGATCACCTACCAACCAGTAAGAATTCCAGCTCTCACAGACCTGTTAGTTTTTCTTTAAGAAGCCCTCCTGTTCTCCACTCATTACCTGTATTAACTGCACCTGTTTGAACTCGTTACCTGTATAAAAGACACCTGTCCACACACTCAATCAAACAGACTCGAACCTCTCCACAATGGCCAAGACCAGAGCGCTGTGTAAGGACATCAGGGTTAAAATTGTAGACCTGCACAAGGCTGGGATGGGCTACAGGACAATAGGCAAGCAGCTTGGTGAGAAGGCAACAACTGTTGGCTCAATTATTAGAAAATGGAAGAAGTTCAAGATGACGGTCAATCACCCTCGGTCTGGGGCTCCATAAAGGATCTCACCTCGTGGGGCATCAATGATCATGAGGAAGGTGAGGGATCAGCCCAGAACTACACGGCAGGACCTGGTCAATGACCTGAAGAGAGCTGGGACCACAGTCTCAAAGAAAATCATTAGTAACACACTACGCCGTCATGGATTAAAATCCTGCAGCGCACGCAAGGTCCCCCTGCTCAAGCCAGCGCATGTCCAGGCCCGTCTGAAGTTTGCCAATGACCATCTGGATGATCCAGAGGAGGAATGGGAGAAGGTCATGTGGTCTGATGAGACAAAAATAGAGCTTTTTGGTCTAAACTCCACTCGCCGTGTTTGGAGGAAGAAGAAGGATGAGTACATTCCCAAGAACACCATCCCAACCGTGAAGCATGGAGGTGGAAAAAATCATTATTTGGGGATGCTTTTCTGCAAAGGGGACAGGACGACTGCACCGTATTGAGGGGAGGATGGAAGGGGCCATGTATTGCGAGATCTTGGCCAACAACCTCCTTCCCTCAGTAAGATCATTGAAGATGGGTCGAGGCTGGGTCTTCCAGCATGACAACGACCCGAAACACACAGCCAGGGCAACTAAGGAGTGGCTCCGTAAGAAGCATCTCAAGGTCCTGGAGTGGCCTAGCCAGTCTCCAGACCTGAACCCAATAGAAAATCTTTGGAGGGAGCTGAAAGTCCGTATTGCCCAGCGACAGCCCCGAAACCTGAAGGATCTGGAGAAGGTCTGTATGGAGGAGTGGGAAAATAATCCCTGCTGCAGTGTGTGCAAACCTGGTCAAGACCTACAGGAAACGTATGATCTCTGTAATTGCAAACAAAGGTTTCTGTACCAAATATTAAGTTCTGCTTTTCTGATGTATCAAATACTTATGTCATGCAATAAAAAGCAAATGAATTACTTAAAAATCATACAATGTGATTTTCTGGATTTTTGTTTTAGATTCCGCCTCTCACAGTTGAAGTGTACCTATGATAAAAATTACAGACCTCTACATGCTTTGTAAGTAGGAAAACCTGCAAAATCGGCAGTGTATCAAATATTTGTTCTCCCCACTGTATATATATCACGGTCGCAAGGCATATGAATTAACAGGTTATAGAGCAAACAACACAATTATCACAACACATAGGTTGTAATATGGCTTTTGTTTTGGGGGGGGGGGGGCTATTTGTTTTTTATCAACTCCATGTGTAAATTCCCACACCCAATTTGTGAATATGCATAAGTTAACTTTGTCATTCTTCTGAGGTGAAACCTAAACACGCTTTCATCTCTAGGACAGGAAATTACATTGAAATAGTGGCATCAACTTACTCTGGAGGGTCCTTTAGAACTCTTAGCCTAAAATGTTTGCACCCCCGCGGAAATCTAATTAACATAATAAAAAGATCCCCATCAAAATCCATCTGTTTAAGCTTTTTTTGCATGGGCTGTGTCTCAATCCATCACATCCACCGAAATCGCCCTTCCGCATCTGCGGTGAAAGGTGGCAGAGCTAGAGCGGTGTTTGTCAGACCATGAGACATCCCGAAAATCGGTCTTCTCACGAAAATGTCTGTAGCATCCGAACGGTTTGGCCTACAAACTATTATGACCACTATTGCAAGATGAGACTCTCACAAATACGATGGTGTTCTCCGTTTTGCACAAGACTCATCTGAAGGTCCCCGTAACCAGCTCAAAAAATGAATGGAAGTATAGTGGAGATAGTTTAGTGCCTAAAATAAGGGGATAATCGTATCTCTCTCAGATATAGGACAGAAACTTCAGAACAAATTTCCTTTAGATTTTTTGGGGGACTGTTGTTCCATGTAGTAAATCTGTTATTCAAATGAGTTTCTATTGCCGGAAGAAGATGGCTGCCGTTTTACAGCCCTCTAACCAATTGTACTATTATGTGTGTTTTTCCGCGTTATTTGTAATTTATTTTGTACATAATGTTTCTGCCATCGTCTCTTATAACCAAAGAGAGCTTCTGGATATCAGGACAGCGATTACTCACCTCGCGTTGGACGAACACTTTTTCTTCAACGAGGCGTTCGCGAAGGATATTCTACAGACTCCCGACAAGGCCCAGATCCCCGTCATTCGCGTGAGGAAGAGACGGAGATATCGTGGACGAAGGTCGGGGTGCCTTGTAAGGATCCGACGGCGAACGAGTAAACTGCCTCTCCCATCAATCCTATTAGCCAACGTTCAAGCTTTGGAGAATAAAATGGACGATTTAAGATTACGGTTATCCTACCAACGGGACATTAAAAACTGTAATATCTTATGTTTCACGGAGTCGTGGCTGAACGACGACAATGATAACATTCAGCTAGCAGGCTATACGCTACATCGGCAGGACAGAACGGCAGACTCGGGTAAGACGAGGGGTGGCGGTCTCTGTATATTTGTAAACAACAGCTGGTGCACCAAATCAAATACTAAGGAAGTCTCAAGGTTTTGCTCGCCTGAGGTAGAGTATCTTATGATAAGCTGCAGACCACACTATTTACCAAGAGAGTTTTCATCTATATTTTTCATAGCTGTCTATTTACCACCACAAACCAATGCTGGCATTAAGATTGCACTGAATGAGTTGTACAAGGCCATTAATCAACAGGAAAACGCTCATCCAGATGCAGCGCTCCTAGTAGCAGGGGACTTTAATGCAGGGAAACTTAAATCCGTTCTACCTAATTTCTACCAGCATGTTAAATGTGCAACCAGAGGGGAAAAAACTCTAGACCACCTTTACTCCACACACAGAGACGCATACAAAGCTCTCCCTCGCCCTCCATTTGGCAAATCTGACCATAACTCTATCCTCCTGATTCCTGCTTATAAGCAAAAACTGAAGCAGGAAGCACCAGTGATTCGGCTAATAAAAAAGTGGTCAGATGACGCAGATGCTAAGCTACAGGACTGTTTTGCTAGCACAGACTGGAACATGTTCCGGGATTCTTCAGACAACATTGAGGAGTACACCACATCAGTCACTGGCTTCATCAATAAGTGCATCGATGATGTCGTCCCCACAGTGACCGTACGTACATACCCCAACCAGAAGCCATGGATTACAGGAAACATCCGCACTGAGCTAAAGGGTAGAGCTGCCGCTTTCAAGGAACGGGACTCTAACCCGGACGCTTATAAGAAATCCCGCTATGACCTCCGACGAACCATCAAACAGGCAAAGAGTCAATACAGGTCTAAGATTGAATCATACTACACTGGCTCTGACGCTCGTCGGATGTGGCAGGGCTTGAAAACTATTACAGACTACAAAGGGAAGCACAGCCGCGAGCTGCCCAGTGACACAAGCCTACCAGACGAGCTAAACCACTTCTATGCTCGCTTCGAGGCAAGCAACACTGAAGCATGCATGAGAGCACCAGCTGTTCCGGACGACTATGTGATCACGCTCTCCGTAGCCGATGTGAGTAAGACTTTTAAGCAGGTCAACATTCACAAGGCCGCAGGGCCAGACGGATTACCAGGACGTGTACTCCGAGCATGTGCTGACCAACTGGCAAGTGTCTTCACTGACATTTTCAACATGTCCCTGACTGAGTCTGTAATACCAACATGTTTCAAGCAGACCACCATAGTCCCCGTGCCCAAGAACTCTAAGATAACCTGCCTAAATGACTACCGACCCGTGGCACTGACGTCTGTAGCCATGAAGTGCTTTGAAAGACTGGTCATGGCTCACATCAACAGCATAATCCCAGAAACCCTAGACCCACTCCAATTTGCATACCGCCCCAACAGATCCACAGATGATGCAATCTCTATCGCACTCCACACTGCCCTTTCCCACCTGGACAAGAGGAACACCTACGTGAGAATGCTATTCATTGACTACAGCTCAGCATTCAACACCATAGTGCCCTCTAAGCTCATCACTAAGCTAAGGATCCTGGGACTAAACACCTCCCTCTGCAACTGGATCCTGGACTTCCTGACGGGCCGCCCCCAGGTGGTAAGGGTAGGTAACAACACATCTGCCACACTGATCCTCAACACGGGGGCCCCTCAGGGGTGCGTGCTCAGTCCCCTCCTGTACTCTCTGTTCACCCATGACTGCATGGCCAGGCACGACTCCAACACCATCATTAAGTTTGCCGACGACACAACAGTGGTAGGCCTGATCACCGACAACGATGAGACAGCCTATAGGGAGGAGGTCAGAGATCTGGCCGTGTGGTGCCAGGACAACAACCTCTCCCTCAACGTGACCAAGACAAAGGAGATGATTGTGGACTACAGGAAAAAAAAGAGGACTGAGCACGCCCCCATTCTCATCGACGGGGCTGTAGTGGAACAGGTTGAGAGCTTCAAGTTCCTTGGTGTCCACATCACCAACGAACTATCATGGTCCAAACACACCAAGACAGTCGTGAAGAGGGCACGACAAAGCCTATTCCCCCTCAGGAGACTAAAAAGATTTGGCATGGGTCCTCAGATCCTCAAAAAATTCTACAGCTGCACCATCGAGAGCATCCTGACTGGTTGCATCACCGCCTGGTATGGCAACTGCTTGGCCTCTGACCGCAAGGCACTACAGAGGGTAGTGCGTACGGCCCAGTACATCACAGGGGCAAAGCTCCCTGCCATCCAGGACCTCTATACCAGGCGGTGTCAGAGGAAGGCCCTCAAAATTGTCAAAGACTCCAGTCACCCTAGTCATAGACTGTTCTCTCTGCTACCGCACGGCAAGCGGTACCGGAGTGCCAAGTCTAGGTCCAAAAGACTTCTCAACAGCTTCTACCCCCAAGCCATAAGACTCCTGAACAGCTAATCATGGCTACCCGGACTATTTGCACTGCCCCCCCACCCCATACTTTTTACGCTGCTGCTACTCTGTTAAGTATTTATGCATAGTCACTTTAACTCTACCCACATGTACATATTACCTCAACTACCTCAACTAGCCGGTGCCCCCGCACATTGACTATGCAACGGTACCCCCCTGTATATATAGCCTCCCTACTGTCACTTTATTCTATTGTATATATAGTCTCCCTACTGTCACTTTATTTTTACTTCTGCTCTTTTTTTCTCAACACTTTTTTTGTTGTTGTTTTATTCTTACTTTTTTTGTTTAAAATAAATGCACTGTTGGTTAAGGGCTGTAAGTAAGCATTTCACTGTAATGTCTGCACCTGTTGTATTCGGCGCATGTGACCAATAAAATTTGATTTGATTTGATTTGATTTATTGGCTAATAGCAGTAACGCCAAATTCAATGTTTCATCCAATAATTGTTAAAGATTTTTTTTCTTCCTTAAGGGGTATTAAAATTCAAAATCAAATAGCTAAATAATCGTTGGTATCACAATCTTAAAACAATTCCATTTGTTAGCTTAAACCCCCCACCACTCCCCCGGTTTAGACAGGGCTTAGACTCTTGAGGGTTATGAAACACTGCCCACTCACCTCTCGGTTTACAAAGCTCCACTGACCTCATATCAACAATCTTTAACCTCTCACCTTCCTTACCTCAGAGGTCCGACGCCGCATGCAAACACAAACAGGAAAACAGCTCAAATGCACCATTTGATTATGTTCTTGTTTGTAAATGTGTAAGCCCAGTCCCACAGTCATCCAACCACTATTACTCAGGCTTTATTTGGGAGATATTACATTTACAACTGTACTTTAAGCCTATTTTAACTCATGCTTCTCTGCCAGATATCACTGAGTTGGTACATGCCACTGTAATGTTAAAAGCTTTGTTTAACCTAACCCGCTGTACATCTCATGCAGCCGTGTGAGTGTCTGCTAGTAGAGACAACTGAAACCTGTGCAAGCTCTGTAACTGTAACAAAACAAACTGCTGCCGTATGTTTATTCTTAACTGTAAAACTGGAACTTTGAGGGAATTACCTCGTAAGGTTAAAACGTGAGGAACACAACCATGTGTGGTCATTCAGATTTGCTACTTTTTAACTAGCTCACGCAGTGAGTAGTCATGTAATTGATCAAGGGAATTCATCTAGCCATACAATAAAATTATTGAGAAAACGAGTAAGTTCATACTAGCAACATCTAGCAGTAGCAAGTATCTGTCCCAATACACATAGCTAATGGCAACCAAAGCCCACTATTAATCATTCAACACCCTGCAGTGTTTGTTCACATGATAGAATCACATTAAGTAGTAAGTGACTGCCTGTCATCTTCAGCATCGCTGAATGTTCAACCATGTGGTGTTTCAGAGAGAGCAGTAGACCTTTCAAACTATCTGCAGGGAGGAAGGAAACAGGGTTGCTAGGATACAAGAGTAAGAGTCCCTGGTCGAGGGGAAATATAAATGCAGATTCTGAAAGTAAACAAAAACACTGAAAGTAAACAAAAACACAGAGAAGAGTCAAGGAGTCACTATCAGAACCTACTGAAGAGTCAAGGATTCACACTAGCAAAACCTAGTGAAGAGTCAAGGTGTCACATTAGTAGAACCTAGGGAAGAGTCATGCACTTTGAAGTCACACATAAATCAGCACCAGTGTGTGGAAGTTGCTGGTACTGAGGTGGTGATTCTTTGGGATGATTATAAAGCACAACAGAATTCTAAAGCATTCTCATCCATCCACTGACCTGAGTGTGGAAGTTGGCCATGGTGGTGGTCTCTATATCCTTCTTCCCCAGCACCTCCATCTTGACCGGTGCATTGGGGAACTTGTAGGAGAAGTAGTCCAGAAAGTCTGGTAGGTAGGAGGCCGCTCCATGGATGATGCCCATGACGTAGTGGGCCGCGTCAGCTTGGTCCTCGCTGAATGACAGGGTGACAAACTCCTGGGCGAAGCGCTGCATCTCGGCCGGGGAGAGACAGGCCAGCTGCTGGCAGTAGGCGTGGGCCACCGAGGCTCCTCCATTGGCCTGCTGCTCCACATGGATCAGACGGCCAAACTCCAGCTCTGAAATGCCCTGGGACTGGGTACTGTGGAGGGGGGAGCCGTAGCCCAACCTCTCCCTGACCATGGAGGACATGGAGGTAGCAGTGGTGGTGCTGGAAGGATCCTGATGGGGACTTGGGAAGGTTTGGAAGAAACTGTTATTGGTGTTGTAGTTACTCCTGTCTGGTGTGTTGAGCAGGTCCGGCAGGTCCACAGTTACACCAGAACACACCGTCTGGCTGGAGCGGTGGTACATCTTGGGCCGGCTGCGTCTCGCCCTCTCGCAGTCTTTGTGCTTCTTTTTCTTCTTCTTCTTCTTTAGCTTTTTCAAGAGGAGCTCGTCCTCCGAGTTGACTTTTGGCTTCTCTGTTGACTCTGTAAGGAAGAGAAGACTGTGTAAGCCAATAGCTGTAAATAAGATGTGTGCATACATCTTGAAGGCACCAGTCCTGGTACATGACCTACCTACTTCACAGCATTTGACTCAATTTATTATGAGGGGGAAGCTAAAACAGTGTGAACATCTCTGACATGGAAATGACCAACATGGCATTGAATCTCAATGTAATCACCATTAAGACTGATTTATTTTTTATTATCTCACCCATACCTTTCAGTGGAGATTTCACCTCTCTGTTCTCCCTCCCTACATCATTCACAACCATAACTTGGTGGTTCTTCTTCTCCCTGTCCCTCTCTTTATCACTCTCCTTTTTCTTCTCTCTCTCCTCGTCTTTGCCAATGTGTTCTAAAATACGGAAATTTAATACAGATTAAGTAATAAACACATTGATTCTGATCCATCAACACTTCATTCAACTTAATCTAAACTGTAGGCCTTTCTGTCAATTAGTGGTGTAATAATCTACTGGGCCTAGTGGCATTATATCGGCATACTGCACAGTAGCACTGCTTAACTAATGTTATCAGCTGGCTTTAGTAATTTCAAACCTAGTTCATGACTTTTTACATTCAAAAGACTGACAATGTTGACCCTACCTCGCTGTAACATATTTACATCACAATTTTCCGTCTTTGTATGGCAACTCCCAAGGTTCCCTTTCTCCATGAGTGAACTCTGCGTTTTAGCGCTCTTATCTTTTTCCTTGTGCCTTTTCTCATTCGGTTTCTTCACTTTCGTAGGAGAGGCGAGAAAGTTGCTGATCTTGAAGATCTTTCGTGCGGGAGCTGGCGAGGTGGAGTTGCTCGGCTTGGCCGGGCCGAAACTCCATTTCGCTGGGCTCCCATAACTCTGCTTCCCGTTGTGTTTTTCCCCTGCACACATTACGTCCCCGTTCAATTTCCTGTGTTTCAAACTCTTCTCCTCGATTCGGACTTTCTTTGGCGGTGGAGGGTGGACAGCGTTGGAAGACTGTAGTCGACTCTCCGGTGGTATTTTGGGTAACAAGGGGTTTGGAGGATTTGTTTTGCCATTAGCTGAGAAATGCATGGATCCTACGGACTCCGCCATCTTGGAAGTTTCTCTATTTTACGCTCACACGTAGCTGCTGCGTGACTGAGAGACAGAGAAGGGGCGGTCCCCTGTGTAGTACGTCAGAAGACAAGAGGCGGGGGTGAAAACAGTAAACACTGTTGTTTACATTTTGCAAGCGGGAAAATCTAGCTGTCATTGATACAATTTACACTATGCACCATGTAAGTCAACTACATTCTTACAATGCATTTATATAATGGACATTGTCACTGTACACATCTCTCACTGTAACATCTCTCATTGCAACGTTCTCTCAATGTGAGAGATATACTTGAGATAGTGACATAAATTTGGATATTGGACTAAGATGTGAGTATTTGTATTTATTAAGGATCCCCAGCAGAATTAACACAGTTATATATTATTTAAAATATTACATGACATTACATTTCATACACAACCTCTCCCTCAACATGAGCAAGACAAAGGAGATGATCGTGGACTACAGGAAAAGGAGGGCCGAACACGCCCCCATTCACATCGACAGGGCTGTAGTGGAGCGGGTCGAGAGTTTCAAGTTCCTTGGTGTCCACATCACCAACAAACTATCATGGTCCAAACACACCAAGACAGTCGTGAAGAGGGCACGACAACATATTTTCCCCATTAGGAGACTGAAAAGATTTGTCATGGGTCCCCAGATCCTCAAAAAGTTATACAGCTGCACCATTGAGCATCCTGACCGGTTGCATCACCGCCTGGCATGGCAACTGCTCGGCATCCGACCGTAAGGCGCTACAGAGGGTAGTGCGTACAGCCCAGTGCATCACTGGGGCCAAGCTTCCTGCCATCCAGGCCCTATATACTAGGCGGTGTCAGAGGAAGGCCCCCAAAATTATCAAAGACTCCAGACACCCAAGTCATAGACTGTTCTCTCTGCTACCGCACGGCAAGCGGTACCGGAACGCCAAGTCTAGGTCCAAAAGGCTCCTTAACAGCTTCTACCCCCAAGCCATAAGACTGCTGAACAATTAATCAAATGGCCAGCCAGACTATTTACAAAATGCTGTTCATTATCTATGCATAGTCACTTTACCCCTACCTACATGTACACATTACCTCCACTAACCTGTACCCCTGCACATTGACTCGGTACTGGTACCCCATGTATATAGCCTTGTTATTGTTATTTTATTGTGTTACTTATTAATTTATATTTTTTTATAATTAATATTTTCTTAACTCTATTTCTTGAACTGCATTGTTTTTGGTGTGTTTTTTGGGGGGGTAGATCAGCTTAATATTGCAGATAGATTGTAACTTCCATCAACGTAATTGTCTGCATCACTTCCAATCCCCCATGTTTATATATATATATATACAGTGGGGGGAAAAAGTATTTAGTCAGCCACCAATTGTGCAAGTTCTCCCACTTAAAAAGATGAGAGAGGCCTGTAATTTTCATCATAGGTACACGTCAACTATGACAGACAAATTGAGAAAACCCCCCCCCAGAAAATCACATTGTAGGATTTTTAATGAATTTATTTGCAAATTATGGTGGAAAATAAGTATTTGGTCACCTACAAACAAGCAAGATTTCTGGCTCTCACAGACCTGTAACTTCTTCTTTAAGAGGCTCCTCTGTCCTCCACTCGTTACCTGTATTAATGGCACCTGTTTGAACTTGTTTTCAGTATAAAAGACACCTGTTCACAACCTCAAACAGTCACACTCCAAACTCCACGATGGCCAAGACCAAAGAGCTGTCAAAGGACACCAGAAACAAAATTGTAGACCTGCACCAGGCTGGGAAGACTGAATCTGCAATAGGTAAGCAGCTTGGTTTGAAGAAATCAACTGTGGGAGCAATTATTAGGAAATGGAAGACATACAAGACCACTGATAATCTCCCTCGATCTGGGGCTCCACGCAAGATCTCACCCCGTGGGGTCAGAATGATCACAAGAATGGTGAGCAAAAATCCCAGAACCCCGCGGGGGGACCTAGTGAATGACCTGCAGAGAGCTGGGACCAAAGTAACAAATGGGGCCATGTATCGCGAGATTTTGAGTGAAAACCTCCTTCCATCAGCAAGGGCATTGAAGATGAAACATGGCTGGGTCTTTCAGCATGACAATGATCCCAAACACACCACCCGGGCAACGAAGGAGTGGCTTCGTAAGAAGCATTTCAAGGTCCTGGAGTGGCCTAGCCAGTCTCCAGATCTCAACCCCATAGAAAATCTTTGGAGGGAGTTGAAAGTCTGTGTTGCCCAGCGACAGCCCCAAAACATCACTGCTCTAGAGGAGATCTGCATGGAGGAATGGGCCAAAATACCAGCAACAGTGTGTGAAAACCTTGTGAAGACTTACAGAAAACGTTTGACCTGTGTCATTGCCAACAAAGGGTATATAACAAAGTATTGAGAAACTTTTGTTATTGACCAAATACTTATTTTCCACCATAATTTGCAAATAAATTCATAAAAAATCATACAATATGATTTTCTGGATTTTTTTCCCTCATTTTGTCTGTCATAGTTGACATGTACCTATGATGAAAATTACAGGCCTCTCTCATCATTTTAAGTGGGAGAACTTGCACAATTGGTGGCTGACTAAATACTTTTTTCCCCCACTGCATATACATATATACACACATACATATACATATATATACACATACACATACACACATACGTACATACACATATACATATACATATACACACATACACACACACACACACACACACACATACACACCCACATACATACATACATACATACATACATACATACATACATACATACATACATACATACATACATACACATAAATATCCTTTAAAAAAATATATACAGTGGGAAGAACAAGTATTTGATACACTGCCGATTTTGCAGGTTTTCCTACTTACAAAGCATGTAGAGGTCTGTAATTTTTATCATAGGTACATTTCAACTGTGAGAGACAGAATCTAAAACAAAAATCCAGAAAATCACATTGTATGATTTTTAAGTAATTAATTTGCATTTTATTGCATGACATAAGTATTTGATACATCAGAAAAGCAGAACTTAATATTTGGTACAGAAACCTTTGTTTGCAATTACAGAGATCATACGTTTCCTGTAGGTCTTGACCAGGTTTGCACACACTGCAGCAGGGATTTTGGCCCACTCCTCCATACAGACCTTCTCCAGATCCTTCAGGTTTCGGGGCTGTCGCTGGACAATACGGACTTTCAGCTCCCTCCAAAGATTTTCTATTGGATTCAGGTCTGGAGATTGGCTAGGCCACTCCAGGACCTTGAGATGCTTCTTACGGCGCCACTCCTTAGTTGCCCTGGCTGTGTGTTTCGGGTCGTTGTCATGCTGGAAGACCCAGCCACGACCCATCTTCAATGCTCTTACTGAGGGAAGGAGGTTGTTGGCCAAGATCTCGCGACACATGGCCCCATCCATCCTCCCCTCAATACGGTGCAGTCGTCCTGTCCCCTTTGCAAAAAAGCATCCCCAAAGAATGATGTTTCCACCTCCATGCTTCACGGTTGGGATGGTGTTCTTGGGGTTGTACTCATCCTTCTTCTTCCTTCAAACACGGTGAGTGGAGTTTAGACCAAAAGGCTCTATTTTTCTCTCATCAGACCACATGACCTTCTCCCATTCCTCCTCTGGATCATCCAGATGGTCATTGGCAAACTTCAGACGGGCCTGGACATGCGCTGGCTTGAGCAGGGGGACCTTGCGTGCGCTGCAGGATTTTAATCCATGACGGCGTAGTGTGTTACTAATGGTTTTCTTTGAGACTGTGGTCCCAGCTCTCTTCAGGTCATTGACCAGGTCCTGCCGTGTAGTTCTGGGCTGATCCCTCACCTTCCTCATGATCATTGATGCCCCACGAGGTGAGATCTTGCATGGAGCCCCAGACCGAGGGTGATTGACCGTCATCTTGAACTTCTTCCATTTTCTAATAATTGCGCCAACAGTTGTTGCCTTCTCACCAAGCTGCTTGCCTATTGTCCTGTAGCCCATCCCAGCCTTGTGCAGGTCTACAATTTTATCCCTGATGTCCTTACACAGCTCTCTGGTCTTGGCCATTGTGGAGAGGTTGGAGTCTCTTTGATTGAGTGTGTGGACAGGTGTCTTTAATACAGGTAACGAGTTCAAACAGGTGCAGTTAATACAGGTAATGAGTGGAGAACAGGAGGGCTTCTTAAACAAAAACTAACAGGTCTGTGAGAGCCCGGAATTCTTACTGGTTGGTAGGTGATCAAATACTTATGTCATGCAATAAAATGCAAATTAATTACTTAAAAATCATACAATGTGATTTTCTGGATTTTTGTTTTAGATTCCGTCTCTCACAGTTGAAATGTACCTATGATAAAAATTACAGACCTCTACATGCTTTGTAAGTAGGAAAACCTGCAAAATCTGCAGTGTATCAAATACTTGTTCTCCTCACTGTATGTTCCCCTTTATTACTTTCCAACCCCGCCACCCTTTCCCCACTTGGAGTAAACTAGTGAACAACAACGCCTAGGCCTCTACTTCCAGCCCATACCCACTATCTACATTTTATGGACACAGTCAATGTTACAATAATTACATTTAGTGTGTTCTATCTCCTGAACTTCTTCTACTCTCAACCTCTCCGATCATTTTCATGATGTCCATCCGGTTTGCTTCTATATGCCATATCTTTCTAACTGTGCTCCTTCACAAAAGCTCCCAACCTACAACCCATACACTTATTATGGACACAGCATGCCTACATTATTAGTTATCTTGTTATTGTTTGTTGTTAGTTGTTATTAGTCCCATCCTTCAATTCCATTCAACACCTCCCATCTATCTTTTAACACCATCCATATAGGATTTCTATTTGCCATATATATTTCAACTGTACTGTGATGTCTTACAAAAGTTCTGAACTTTTCTATTCTCATTGTTTCTACAGATTGTGAATTGAAAATAAACATTTTTGCTAATAGTATTATTATGTTATTGATCGATTGACTATGACTTTTCAGATCACCCAGTAGTGCTATCTGCAGGGCTAGCTCCAGGTAAATATTGCAATCCTTTAGCCATTCCTGGACCTGTGTCCAAAAACAAGATACAAATGGACAGTACCAAAACAAATGATCTAATGATTCTGTCTCTTCGCAGCAAAATCTGCAGAGCTGGGAAGATTGTATCCCCCATATAAATAACATTCTATTGGTAGCAAGAATTGTATATAATAATTTAAATTGAAAGATTCTAAGTTTTGAATCCGGTGTCGTTTTGCGTATCAGTTCATAAACACTATGCCATGGGATCGGTACGTCAAAAATCTCTTCCCAACTATTTTGCAATCTATATGGGGCGGCTGTCAATCCTTTGGTCCTTAAATGAAACTGATATACTTTTTTATTTATCACAATATTCTTTAACCAATTATGTTCTTTAATGCAAGGCCGACAGACAAGTTCCTTACTTTCTCCTCCTTCCACTTTCCTCTTCCATTTTTGCAGTAAGGCTGCAATTATTTGGTTGTAATTTTGGGTAGAGAAGACATTTCCATATGTTTTTGTTAGCTGCATGTGCGACATAACTCCACCAGTCCTACCGATGATATCATTTACAAAGATTATACCTTTTTTAAACATTTTGTCAAAAAAAAAATGTTTTTTGTCAATTAGTATATTTGAGTTTAACCACAATATTTGTTGCATTATTTGTTCTGTCGTTTCTGGAGGATTAAATTGAAATTACAACCAACTTTCTATGGCTTGTTTTAGAAATAGTGATATCTGGGAGATGATTTCCTTTTCAAATAACTGAAAGTGAGTGGTTGTAATCTGAATAAAGGGGAAAAGGCCATTCTTGAACATTGGGTGAGACAATCTTACTAATTTGCTAGAGAACCAGTTTGGATTTAAGTATAACTTTTGTATGACTGAAGCTTTTAGTGTAGGTCTAATGCTTTAATATTTAATAATTTCTGTCCTCCGAATTCATATTCATTATATAAATAGGCCCGTTTAATTTTGTCTGGCTTGCCGTTCCAAATAAAATGGAATCTTTTTTTCTCATACAATTAAAAAAACTGTTCGCTAGGCGTAGGCAAGACCATAAGCAAATAGGTAAACTGGGATAATACTAAAGAGTTAATCAGGGTGATTTTTCCACAAATGGACAGGCACCCACCTTTCCATGGTAGCAAGATCTTATCTATTTTTGCTAACTTTCTATTATAATTTATTGAAGTGAGATCATTTATTTCCTTTGGGATATGTATTCCGAGTATATCCACATCACCATCAGACCATTTTATTGGTAAACTACATGGCAATGTAAAAATTGTAATATAGTACATTTATCATAATTTGGTTGTAATCCAGAGAGGTTAGAAAATGTATCGAGATCCTCTATGAGGCTGTGGAGTGATTCTAGTTGTGGATTTAAAAGAAAACATGAATCATCAGCGTACAATGACACCTTTGTTTTTAAGCCCTGGATTTCTAATCCCCTGATATTATTGTTGGATCTGATTTTAATAGCTAATATCTCGATGGCCACAATAAATAGATATGCCGATAGTGGACAACCTTGTTTCACTCCTCTTGACAGTTTAAAACTTTCGGAGAAATAGCCGTTATTTACTATTTTACACCTAGGGTTACTATATATGATTTTGACCCATTTTATAAGCGATTTACCAAAATTGAAATGCTCCAGGCATTTATATATAAACCCCAGTCGTACTTTATCAAATGCCTTTTCGAAGTCTGCTATGAAAAGCAGGCCTGGTTTCTCCGATTTTCCATAATGTTCTATTGTTTCCAATACTTGCCTTATATTATCTCCAATGTATCTTCCATGTAAAAAACCTGTCTGATTAGAATGAATAATATCCGACAATACCTTTTTAATTCTATGCGCTATACATTTTGCTAGAATTTTTGCATCACAACACTGAAGTGTAAGGGGCATCCAAGTTTTTTAATGGACTGGATCTTTATATTTTCCACTTGTATCCTGTTTCAGTAATAATGAGATCAGACCTTCTTCTTGAGTGTCAGATAATCTACCATTTACATAGGAGTGGTTGAAACATGCTAATAACGGTCCTCTTAGTATATCAAAAAAGGTATGGTATACTTCAACTGGTATGCCATCCAACCCTGGAGTTTTCCCGGACTTAAAGTCTTTAATTGCATCCAGAAGTTCCTCCTCTGTAATTTCACCTTCACATGAGTCTTTCTGTTTGGCTGTTAATTTTACATTATCAATAGAAAAAAATCTCTACAATTAGCTTCAGTTAGAGGAGATGGAGGTGACTGAAACAAAAACATATGCTTAAAGTACCTTGTTTCCTCCTTCAAAATATAATTTGGTTAATCATGTGTTACTCCGTCAATTGTAACCAGTTTCATGAAATTATTTTGATTAAAAAAGATTTAAAAATAATTTGGTGCATTTTTCCCCATATTCCATCCAGTTTGCTTTATTTTTATAATATATTACACTTGATCTTTCTTGAATAAGTTTCTCCATTTCTTTTAGTTTTCCTCTAATTTATTCTGAGCCTCTATGTTACAGTTTTTATTGCCATCTATCTGTTCTGTTAGACTTTCTATTTCCTTTGTTAGTATAAACTCTTTTGACCTAAATTGCTTTTGTTTTCGAGATGAGTACTGAATTGCATGGCCTCTAAAGGCACATTTAAAGGTGTCCCATACAATAAGGGGATTTGCTGTACCTATGTTATGTCGGAAAAAGTCAGTTATAAATTCCTTTGTCCTAGTTAAAAATAAATTATCATCCAATAGGCTTTGATAAAATTTCCAATATCCTCGCCCACGTGGAAATTCAGTAAGAGTAATGTATATGCCAATTATATGATGGTCCGACCGCATTCTGTCCCCTATCAACACTTTTTAAACTTTTGGTGCCAACGAGAATGAGATAAGAAAGAAGTCAAGACAACTAGCTTGATTGAGTCTCCGCCATGTATATCTCACTAGATCAGGATATTTAAGCCTCCATATATCTACTAGTTCTAATGTATCCATGTCATGAACCCTGCGTCCTGAGTCTGTTCCTGCCTGTGTTGTCGTTTTTTCTGCTCTGAATCTCCTGTTTCCTGAAGGTTCCTGAACGCACCCTGTCCGGTTGCCGGGCGGCGTTACTAGGCGGGTGATTTCTCGATTACCCGCACCTGCTTCTCATCAGCTTCGGCACACCTGGTCCTGATCATCACCCCTTCATAAGCCCTGACCTGACATCCATTCCCTGCCGGATCGTTAGCCATGAACAGTATGTTTGTCAGCGTATCAGCCTCTGAGTTACTAGCGTTAGTTTTTAGTTTTGCACCTTGTTGGCTTGCGGTGTACTTACCTCCGTTTTTTTCTGTCTACAGTCATTCTCCCGGAACCTTCACCCAACCCCTGCCTGGTTCTCGGCGGCTGCCGAGCCATCATTGGATCTGCCACTTCACCTCCACCAACTCATCTCCGCCGCCCGCTCCATCTCCTGGATTATTCTGCATCTTTTTTTGAATCTGTTAATAAATACTCACCTTCGTTCAACTCACCTTGTCCTGGTCTGCTTCTGGGTTCTGGCTTAGAAAACCGTGACAATCCATGACATTCACGATTTCCTTAAGAGCATGTGGGTGATTGTTTGTGGTGTGATTTCCTTTACGGTCCATTGAGCTATTTAAAACAGTATTATAATCCCCCACCATAATAATATTGTCTTGAATTGCTTGCAGGGTTGATAATTTATTATATATATTGTCAAAGAAGTGTGGATCATCATTATTTGGTCCGTAAATGTTAATGAGCCATATCTGTTTATTGTCCAATAACATATTTCAAATAATCCATCTACCTTGCGTATCTATTTGGACAATTTGCACATTTGGATTGAAATTACTATTCATTAATATCATCACCCCTTTTGAATTTCTTTGCCCATGGGAGAAGTATATTTCGCCCCCCATTCCTTTTCCCACTTAACTTCATCTAGAATTGTTGAATGAGTTTCCTGTAAACAATAGATATTATATTCCTTCTCTTAGAGCCATGTAAATATTGTTATTATTTTGTTATTATCAGCTAAGCCATTACAATTATAACTGGCTATACTTATTTCACCATACACCATAATGAGATACAAGTTTCAAGTCTATTTATCATTATATATGTTTGTAAATTTACCAATAAAAAATACCCTAATGATTGAGTGTCCATATAGCTGTACCATGATATTTGCATTGCTACTAAGTATCCCTTCAATTGTTCTCCACTAATTCCCCAGCTAAAGCCCCTCTCCATCCCAAATTGAGCCGTCATCCCAGTAATCGGCATCCCACCCACATCCCTCCGGATCCCTAGGGCCCCGAGAGGCCAGGACCCATCCATCGAAAACAGCACACAGTGCCACGCACAAAACAGAAGCAGATTAACCGCCAAAAGCATTTCCAATGCTGTCACCTCTATATATAACTATTATAAAATATATATCTATTCAAATATCTTGCATATCTTATTTTCCATCATTATCAATTAATATGCGTAATAATGTCGGCAGTTCATACGTAGGATTTTAACATATAACCCGGATTGCCATTGTATTACATTTAATTTATTGACAAGCAATGAACTGCATTGTTGGTTAAGGGCTCGTAAGTAAGCATTTCACGGTTGTATTTGGCGCATGTGACAAATAAAAATAGATTTGATTTGATTTGATGACACTTTACCCAATACATTTAGTGTGGTCCCTCAGGCCACTACTCCTCTATCACATATTTACAATACAACATCCATGTGTACATGTGTGTAGAGTGCGTCTTATCATGTGTATGTGTCTGTGCCTGTGTGTGTGCCTCTTGACAGTCCCCGCTGTTCCATAAGGTGTATTTTTATCTGTTTTTAAAAATCTGATTCTACTGCTTGCATCAGTTACCTGATGTGGAAAAGAGTTCCATGTAGCCATGGCTCTATGTAGTACTGTGCGCCTCAGATTGTATGTTCTTGACTTGGGAATTGTGAGTAATGCATGGGTGTCCGAGTTGTGTGCTAGTAGTTTAAACAGACACCTCGGTGCATTCAGCATGTCAACACTTCTTACAAAAACAAGTAGTGATGAAGTTTTTTTTTCTCTCCTCCACTTTGTGTCATGAGAGATTTACATGCATATTATTAATGTTAGTTCTCCGTGTACATTTAAGGGCCAGCCGTGCTGCCCTGTTTTGAGCCAGTTGTAATTTTCCGAGGTCTCTCTTTGTGGCACCTGACCACACGATGGAACAGTAGTCCAGGTGCGACAAAACTAGAGCCTGTAGGACCTGCCTTGTTGATAGTGTTGTTAAGAAGGCAGAGCAGTGCTTTAATATTGACAGACTTCTCCCCATTATAACTACTGTTTTATCAACATGTTTTGACCATGACGGTTTACAGCAGTTTAGTCACGCCCAATACCCACATTATATATTTCAAGATTTAGTTGAGGTTGAGGGATTAGTGAATGATTTGCACTGAAGTCTAACAAAACAGCTCCCACAATCTTTTTATTATACATTTCTCTCAGCCAATCATCAGTCATTTGTGTAAGTGCCGTGCTTGTTGAATGCCCTTCCCTATAAGCGTGCTGAAAGTCTGTTGTCAATTTGTTTACATTATAATAGCATTGTATATGGTCGAACACCATTTTTTCCAAAAGTTTACTAAGGGTTGGTAACAGGCTGATTGGTCGGATATTTGAGCCAGTAAATGGGGCTTTACTATTCTTGGGTAGCGGAATTACTTTTGCTTCCCTACAGGCCTGATGGCACACACTTTCTAGTAGGCTTAGATTGAAGATATGGCGGATAAAAGTGGCAATATCGTCCGCTATTATCCTCAGTAATTTTCCATCCAAGTTGTCAGACCCCGGTGTATGAGTATGAGCTTCTTTCCCCGTAAAGAGTTATCAACAAATAGTTTCTGAACCATCTTTGTTATTAATCCACGTTTGTTTGGTTTTCCTTGCTTGGGGACTCAGTGTACTATCACTACACCGACCTTATACAATTTGAGGCAATATGAATGGGATGAGATCACGGCCATGCTGAAATATTAAAACGTACCACACGGTGGAAGCAGACCTGAACAATGACATCACCTACACCTCCATACACAGTGCCTAGAGAAAGTATTCATACCCTTGACTTATTCCACATTTTGTCGTGTTACAGCCTGAATTCAAAATGTATTATATGTTTTTTTTTATCACCCCCATCTACACACAATACCCCATAATGGCAAAGTGAAAACATGCTTTTAGAAATGTTTGCTAATTTAATGAAAAATAAATACAGAAATATCTAATTTAGATGAGTATTTACACCCCTGAGTCAATACATGTAGAATCACCTGTGGCAGCAATTACAGCTGTGAGTTTTTATGAGTAAGTCTCTAAGAGCTTTGCACATCTGGATTGTACAATATTTGCCCATTATTATTTTCAAAATTCTTCAAGCTCTGTCAAATTGGTTGTTGATCATTGCTATACAAGCATTTTCAAGTCTTGCCATATATTTTCAAGCAGATTAAAGTCAAAACTGTAACTCGGCCAATCAGGAACATTCACTGTCTTCTGGCCTTGTGTTTTAGGTTATTGTCCTGCTGAAAGGTGAATTCATCTCCCAGTGTCTGGTAGAAAGCAGACTGAACCAGGTTTTCCTCTAGGATTTTGCCATTTATTTTTTATATTGAAAAACTCCCCAGTCCTTAAAGATTACAAGCATAACATGATGCAGCCACCACTATCCTTGAAAATATGGAGAGTGGTACTCAGTAATGTGTTTTATTGATTTTTTCACCAAACATAACATTTTGTATTCAGGACAAAAAGTAAATTGCTTTGCCACATTTTTTGCAGTATTACATTAGTGCCTTGTAAACAGGATGCATGTTTTGGAATATTTGTATTCTGTACAGGCGTCCTTCTTTGCACTCTGTCAATTATGTTAGTATTGTGGAGTAACTACAATGTTGTTGATCCATCCTCAGTTTTCTCCTATCACAGCCATTAAACTCTGTAACTGTTTTAAAGTCACCATTGGCCTCATGGTGAAATCCCTGAGCGGTTTCCTTCCTCTCCGGCAACTGAGTTAGGAAGGACGCCTGTACATTTTTACTCCTGAACTTATTTAGGCTTGCCATAACAAAGGGGATTCATTTTTAATTAATTTGTACACATTTCGAAAAACATTATAATAATATAATATAATATGCCATTTAGCAGAAGCTTTTATCCAAAGCGACTTACAGTCATGTGTGCATAAATTTTTACGTATGGGTGGCCCTGGGTATCGAACCCACTACCCTGGCGTTACAAGCGCCATGCTCTACCAATTAAGCTACAGAGGACCACATGGGGTATTGTGTGTAGGCCAGTGACAAAAAAAACCTAAATGTAATCCATTTTAAATTCAGGCTGTAACATAAAACATTTAGGAAAAAGTCAAGGGGTGTGAATACTTTCCGAAGCACTGTATATTTGGACATAGCTGCTTTTGGGTCATTCACTATGCGGTGCCTTTTGGACCTCATAACTTTTTTGTGGAAAAGTATATACAGTACCAGTCAAAAGTTTGGACACACCTACTCATTCCAGGGTTTTTCTTTATTTTTACTATTTTCTACATTGTAGAATAATAGTGAAGACATCAAAACTATGAAATAACACATATGGAATAATTTAGTAACCAAAAAAGTGTTAAACAAATCAAAATATATTTTATATTTGAGATTCTTCAAATAGTCCCTCTTTGCCTTGATGACAGCTTTGCACACTCTTGGCATTCTCTCAACCAGCTTCATGAAGTAGTCACCTGGAATGCATTTCAATTAACAGGTGTGCCATCTTAAAAGTTAATTTGTGGAATTTCTTTCCTTCTTAATGCGTTTGAGCCAATCAGGCTGATTGGCTCAAACGCATTAAGAAGGAAAGAAATTCCACAAATCACTTAAATCCTAATAATTATCGGTGAATACACATGGACCATGAAATATTTCCACCCTGTTAGGGACATACACATAATTATCTGAAAGCGTTAACAATGCATTCGGAACGTATTCAGACCCCTTGATTTTTTCAACATTTTGTTACGTTACAGCCTTATTTTTCCTCATCAATATGCACACAATACCCCATAATGACAAAGTGAAAACAGGTTTTTAGAAATGTTTGCTTATTTATTAAAAATAAAAACAGAAATACCTTATTAACATAAGTATTCAGACATTTTGCTATGAGACTAGAAATTGAGCTCAGGTGCATCTTGTTCCCATTGATCATCCTTGAAATGTTTATACAACTTGATTAGAATCCACCTGTGGTAAATTCCATTGATTGGACATGATTTGGAAAGGCACACACCTGTCTATATAAGGTCCCACAGTTGACAGTGCATGTCAGAGCAAAAACAAAGCCATGAGATCGAATGAATTGTCCGTAGAGCTCCGAGACAGGATTGTGTCGAGAAAAAGATCTGGGGAAGGGTACCAAAACATTTCTGCAGCATTGAAGGTCCCCAAGAACACAGTGGCCTCCATCATTCTTAAATGGAAGAAGTTTGGAACCACCAAGACTCTTCCTAGAGCTGGCCGCCCGGCCAAACTGAGCAGAAGGGGGGAGAAGGGCCTTGGTCAGGGAGGTGACCAAGAACCCAATGGTCACTCTGACAGAGCTCCAGAGTTCCTCTGTGGAGATGGGAGAACCTTCCAGAAGGACAACCATCTCTGCAGCACTCCACCAATCAGGCCTTTATGGTAGAGCGGCCAGATGGAAGCCACTCCTCAGTAAAAGGCACATGACAGCCCGCTTGGAGTTTGCCAAAAGGCACCTAAAGACTCTCAGACCATGAGAAACAAGATTCTATGGTCTGATGAAACCAAGATTTAACTCTTTGGCCTGAATGCCAAACATCACATCTGGAAGAAACCTGGCACCATCCCTACGGTGAAGCATGGTGGTGGCAACATCATGCTGTGGGGATGTTTTTCAGTGGCAGGGACTGGGAGACTAGTCAGGATCGAGGGAAAGATGAACGGAGTAAAGTACAGAGAGATCCTTGATGAAAACATGCTCCAGAGCACTCAGGACCTCAGACTGGGGTGAAGGTTCATCTTCCAACAGGACAATGACCCTAAGCACACAGCCAAGACAATGCAGAAGTGGCTTCGGAACAAGTCTCCTAATGTCCTTGAGTGGCCCAGCCAGAGCCCGGACTTGAACCCGATCGAACATCTCCGGAGAGACCTGAAAATAGCTGTGCAGCGACACTCCCCATCCAACCTGACAGAGGTTGAGAGGGTCTGCAGAGAAGAATGGGAGAAACTCCCCAAATACAGGTGTGCCAAGCTTGTAGCATCATACCCAAGAAGACTTGCTGCCGAAGGTGCTTCAACAAAGTACTGCGGAAAGGGACTGAATACTTATGTTTTTTATTTGTAATAAATGTGCACACATTTCAAATTTGTCATTATGGGGTATTGTGTGTAGATTGATGAGGGGAAAAAACTATTTAATCAATTTCAGTATAATGCTGTAACGTAACAAAATGTGGAAAAAGTCAAGGGGTCTGAATACTTCCGAATGCACTGTATAACACATCAATCTAACACGTATTCAGGTCTCAGGCAAGGTTCTCATCACATAAGCATGGATCACCAAACGTAACGTTATGACTATAACTACTGTCCCCTGAAGGAGAGAAACGAGGTACAACATACTATGGGGAATCGCGCTCTCGCGACTTCGGTTGAAGGATCTACAATCATGACGGTCAAAGGCTAATGAAACCCAAGCCTCACTGGAAGCCCCGCCTTCCACAGGTGGATACTAAATTAAACGGCCCACTCCTGACCCCACCCAATGCGGCAGTTGGGTAATGCGCACATGGCATGCTGCCTAGTGACTTTCCCATGTCCCAGCAGTAAGCACACTGTGGGCTACACTGGGAGCAGTGACATCCAAGCGATAAAACCTCACAAAAGTGTGTGGTGATGCCCAACTCACTGCATCACAAATATCTCCTATAGTCAACTCCTTAAACAATGCCCATATGCTGCTATATGACAGGGAGATAGCCTCCACAATTGAGTGGGAGAGACACTGCTTAGAGAGCGCCCTGCCACGAGACGGATTAACAAAACGGACAAAGCTGGTCACATGTGACTCACATACTTGCTATTAGCCACCGTTAGCGGTTTTCACCCAGAACATCAGATTTTCTGCCAGAATAACTGAATCATTGGACATTAACACCGGATCGCAACTAGCTAGCCGCAACCGAATGGATGTTGCTGTTGGCTAATCACCACTGCCCCCGAAGCAAGCACCAGTTAGCCTTGAGCTAGCCTCGAGCCAGGCCCATATCCTGGCTATCTACCTCTCTGTCTACCAGACGGGAGTAGCCAGCTAACTAGCTACTTGCTATTAGCCACCGTTAGCGGTTTTTCACCATTGTCCGTGGCCTGCACTACCTACCAGCCAGCTATCTAGCCAGCCCCGGCCCGCTAGCACACGCAAACAACAGCCGTGCTTCCTGCTAGCCTGTGCTGTAGCACCAATTCGAACTGCTCTCGGACTCACATATTGCTGTTCTCTGGACCTTATGATCACTCAGCTGCACAGCTGATGCCTGCTGGACTGTTCCTTTACACAGTACCCTGTCCTGTTTATCTGTTTAGCCTCAGCCCAAACTTTCATCGCCATTACCAGTTGTTGTCTTAGCTCTCTCGAATAACACCTGTGATTGCTTTATGCCTCTCTCCCATGTCAATATGCCTTGCCTATTGCTGTTCCAGTTAGTTCTTATTATACAATTTCACTGTAAAGCCCCAAGTCCTTCTCAAACTGCCTCTAATAGGTCCTTTGTTCCACCCCCCATACACGCGGAGACCGGCTCAATCGGTGCCTCCAGTGATGCTATCTCTTTCATTGTTACCCAACGCTTAGGTTTACATCCACTGTACTCATATCCTTGTCTGTACATAATGCCCTGAATCTATTCTACAATGCCCGGAAATCTGCCCCCTTTACTCTCTGTACCCAACGCACTAGAAGACCAGTTCTTAAAGCCTTTAGCCGTATCCTTATTCTAGTCCTCCTCTGTTCCTCTGGTGATGTAGAGGTTAACCCAGGCCCTGCAGTCCCCAGTATCACTCCTACTCCCCAGGAGCTATCATTTGTTGACTTCTTTAACCGTAAAAGCATTGTTTTTTTGCATGTTAACATCAGAAGCCTCCTCCCTAAGTTTGAGTTATTCACTGTGTTAGCACACTCCGCCAACCCTGATGTTCTAGCAGTGTCTGAATCCTGGCTTAGGAAGGCCACCAAAAATTCAAAAATGTCCATCCCCAACTACAACATTTTCCGTCTAGATAGAACTGCCAAAGGGGGTGGAGTTGCAATCTACTGTAGAGATAGCCTGCAGAGATCTATCATACTATCCAGGTCTGTGCCCAAACAGTTTGAGCTCCTACTTCTAAAAATCCACCTTTCCAGAAATAAGTCTCTCACTGTTGACGCTTGCTACAGACCCCCCTCAGCCGCCAGCTGTGACCTGGACACCATATGTGAATTGATTGCCCCCCATCTATCCTCAGAGTTTGTACTGCTTGGTGACCTAAACTGGGATATGCTTAACACCCCGGCCATCCTACAATCCAAACTAGATGCCCTCAATCTCACACAAATTATCAAGGAACCTACCAGGTACAACCCTAAATCCATAAACATGGGCACCCTTATAGATATCATCCTGACTAACTTACCCTCTAAATACACCTCCGCTGTCTTCAACCAGGATCTCAGCGATCACTGCCTTATTGCCTGCGTCCGTAACGGGTCCGCGGTCAAACGACCACCCCTCATCACTGTCAAACGCTCCCTAAAACACTTTAGCGAGCAGGCCTTCCTAATTGACCTGGCCCAGGTATCCTGGATGGATATCGATCTCATTCCGTCAGTAGAGGATGCCTGGTTGTTCTTTAAAAGTGCTTTCCTCTCAATCTTAAATAAGCATGCCCCATTCAAAAAATTCAGAACTAAGAACAGATATAGCCCCTGGTTCTCCTCAGACTTGACTGCCCTTGACCAGCACAAAAACATCCTGTGGCGTACTGCATTAGCATCGAATAGCCCACGCGATATGCAACTTTTCATAGAAGTTAGGAACCAATATACACAAGCAGTTAGGAAAGCAAAGGCTAGCTTTTTCAAACAGAAATTTGCATCCTGTAGCACTAACTCCAAAAAGTTTAGGGACACTGTAAAGAGCTGCCCACTGCACTGAGGCTAGGAAACACTATCACCACCGATAAATTTACAATAATCAAGAATTTCAACAAGCATTTTGCTACGGCTGGCCATGCTTTCCACCTGGCTACCCTGGTCACCAGCTCTGCACCCTCCGCTGCAACTTGCACATGCCCCCCCTCTATGGGGGTGCCACAGGGTTAAATTCTTTTGCCGACTCTTTTCTCTGTGTATATCAATGATGTTGCTCTTGCTGCTGGTGATTCTCAGATCCACCTCTACGCAGACGACACCATTTTGTATACATCTGGCCCTTCATTGGACACTGTGTTAACAAACCTCCAAACGAGCTTCATTGCCACACAACACTCCTTCCGTAGCCTCCAACTGCTCTTAAACACAAGTAAAACTAAATGCATGCTCTTCAATCGAACGCTGCTGGCACCGCCCACCCGACTAGAATCACTACTCTCGGCGGGTCTGACCTAGAGTATGTGGACAACTACAAATACCTAGGTGTCTGGTTAGACTGTAAACTCTCCTTCCAGACTCACATTAAGCATCTCCAATCCAAAGTTAAATCCAGAATCGGCTTCCTATTTCGCAACAAAGCCTCCTTCACTCATGCTGCCAAACATGCCCTCGTAAAACTGACTATTCTACCGATCCTTGACTTCGGCGATGTCATTTACAAAATAGCCTCCGACACTCTACTCAGCAAATTGGATGTAGTCTATCACAGTGCCATCCGTTTTGTCACCAAAGCCCCATATACTACCCACCACTGTGACCTGTACGCTCTTGTTGGCTGGTACTCACTACATATTCGTCACCAAACCCACTGGCTCCAGGCCATCTATAAATCACTGCTAGGCAAATCCCAGCCTTATCTTAGCTCATTGGTCACCATAGCAACACCCACCCGTAGTATGCGCTCCAGCAGGTATATCTCACTGGTCATCCCCAAAGCCAACACCTCCTTTGGCCACCATTCCTTCCAGTTCTCTACTGCCAATGACTGGAACAAACTGCAAAAATCTCTGAAGCTGGAGACTCTTATCTCCCTCACTAACTTTAAGCATCAGTTGTCAGAGCACCTTACCGATCACTGCACCTGTACACAGCCCATCTGAAATTAGCCCACCCAACTACCTCATCCCCATATTGTTATTTATTTTGCTCATTTGCACCCAAGTATCTCTATTTGCACATCATCTCTTGCACATCTATCATTCCAGTGTTAATACTAATTGTAAAGTAATTGTAATCAGGAGGGTGGTTACGTGTATTTTAGAGGCAGAGGTCCGGAGTTCAAGTCTCGGTATGATCTGAATCAGGGGGAAGCGGTACTCGCTAAGCATCAGCGTGACGTCCTTTCATTAACTTCCTGAACTTATCCCTATAGGCTTGAGCTAAGTGTGCTAACACAGTCTTGTGACAAGAGCCAGGTCAGTCAAACCCAGTCAGTCACAAGAGCAAGATTAAATAGGGAGTGGAAAGGCTATCCTTAGAAGAGCTACTGTATGACAGGGCTATTCAACTATATTCTTATGGGGGCCAAGTCCCTTTTAACATGTCTTGCGCATCACATGATCATCATAGAGGGGAACAGAAGGCACGTACATGTTCCAGAGTGTCTTAGCTTTCAAGAATAGGGTCATAATGGGGTCATAATGGGGTCATAATGGGGTCATAATAGCTTATAGCCCAAACGGTTCCAATGCCAGAGCCAAATCCATAGGAAGAAAATAAATTCAACATGCTACATTGGTTTCAGAAACTGTCAGAAACCACTCCATTGGTACCACTAGCTTCTGTTTACTACAGAGAGCGTTTGATTTGGTATTTTTGGGGTATTTTATTAGGATCCCCATTAGCTGTTGCAAAAGCAGCAGCTACTCTTTCTGGGGTCCACACAAAACATGAAACATGACATAATACAGAACATTAATAGACAACAGCTCAAGGATATAACTACATATTTTTTTTTTAAATCACTAAAGGCACACATAGCCTACATATCAATACAAACACACAAACTATCTAGGTCAAATAGGGGAGAGGCGTTGTGCCGTGAAGTGTTGCTTTATCTGTTTTTTTATACCAGGTTTGCTATTCACTTGAGCAATATGAGATCGAACGGAGTTCCATGCAATAACGGCTCTATATAATATTGTACGCTTTCTTGAATTTTTCTGGATTTGGGGACTGTGAAAAGATCCTTGGTGGCATGTCTGGTGGGGTAAGTGTGTGTGTCAGAGCTGTGTGTAAAATGACTATGCAAACAATTTGGGATTTTCAACACGTTAATGTTTCTTATAAAAAGAAGAAGTGATGCAGTCAGTCTCTCCTCAACTCTTAACCAAGAGAGACTGGCATGCATAGTATTTATATCAGTCCTCTGATTACAATGAAGAGCAAGATGTGCCACTCTGTTCTGGGCCAGCTGCAGCTTAACTAGGTCTTTCCTTGCAGCACTCAACCACATGACTGGACAATAATCAAGATAAGACAAAAGTAGAGCCCGCAGGACTTGGTTTTTGGAGTGTGGTGTCAAAAAAGCAGAGCATCTCTTTATTACGGACAGACCTCTCCCCATCTTTACAACCATTGAATCTATATGTTTTGACCATGACAGTTCACAATCTAAGGTAACGGTAAAAGTAATTTAGTCTCCTCAACTTGTTCAACAGCCACACCATTCATTACCAGATTCAGCTGAGGTCTAGAACTTAGGGAATGATTTGTACCAAATACAATGCTCTTAGTTTTAGAGATGTTCAGGACCAGTTAATTACTGGCCACCCATTCCAAAACAGACTGCAACTCTTTGTTAAGGGTTTCAGTGACTTCATTAGCTGTGGTTGCTGATGTGTATATGATTGAATCATCAGCATACATGGACACACATGCTGTGTTTAATGCCAGTGGCAGGTCATTAGTCAAAATAGAAAAGACTAGAGGGCCTAGAGAGCTGCCCTGTGGTACACCACACTTGACATGTTTGACATTAGAGAAGCTTCCATTAAAGAAAACCCTTTGAGTTCTATTACATAGATAGCTCTGAATCCACGGTATGGCAGAGGTTGAAAAGCCATAACACATATGTTTTTTCAACAACAGGTTATGGTCAATAATATCAAAGGCTGCACTGAAATCTAAAAGTACAGCTCCCACAATCTTCTTATTATCAATTTATTTCAACCAATCATCAGTCATTTGTGTCAGTGCAGTCATGTTGAGTGCCCTTCTCTATAAGCATGCTGAAAGTCTGTTGTTAATTTGTTTACAGAGAAATAGCATTGTATTTGGTCAAACACTATTTTTTCCAACAGTTTGCTAAGAGCTGGCAGCAAGCTTATAGGTCTACTGTTAGAACCAGTAAAGGCCGCTTTACCACTCCTGGTTAGAGGAATTACTTTGGCTTCCCTCCAGGCCTGAGGACAAAGACTTTCCTCTAGGCTCAGATTAAATATGACAGATAGGAGTGGCTATAGAGTCAGCTACCATCCTCAGTAGCTTTCCATCTAAGTTGTCAATGCCAGAAGGTTTGCCATTATTGATCAATAACAAAAAATGTCACCTCTCCTACACTAACTTTACAAAATTCAAACGTGCAATACTTTTATTTTATTATTTGTTTTTTTATGCATGAATACAATGGCTCACTGTTCATTGTTGCCACTTTGCCAATTAAGTAATCATTAAAATAAATGGCAACATCAAATGGTTTTTGTGATGAATAAGCCATCTGTTGAATTTGAATTTGTTGAATTTGTCTTTCTGCCCATAATTTAATTTAAAGTACTCCAACGTTTTTCTATCATTCTTTATATCATTGATCTTGGCTTCATAATACAGTTTCTTCTTCTTTTTGTTGAGTTTAGTCACATAATTTCTCAATTTGCAGTAAGTCAGCCAGTATCTGTTCTCTTCTACCTTTCCTGGCTGGCAAAGTACCAGGATGTTGATCGTGTTCTCCTGCTCAGACATTGCATGCATGCATCAACCAATGGTTGCGTGCCACGCCATTGACTGTGCCGTCGGGCACCAGATTGCTATAACATATGATGTGGTTAGCTGATACGTAAAATACCTATCCAGGCATTGTAAGATCTGGCATGCATCAGCAACGTCTGAGCAGTACTCCAAACAACCACTGTTGTTTCTGGTTTTGAATCTGAATTTTGAGACCTGAATTGAAAAACTGAATCTGAATGCATCTGAGAGGTTGAATATATGAAACTTTGGTAAACTTGAAATTACAGTTTGTAAACTTAATACGCAGATAATAAATGCAATAAACATTGAAAATGAATATATAAATATTGAATTTGAATATTACATTTAATGTAATTTTTTAATTGAATGCAATATTCATTCAATTCAATTCCAAATCCTGAAAATGAATTCAATTTATGAATTCAATGATTCAATTTGTGCATTTCAAATTCAAAAATATTAAATTTAAATTCAACAACCTAATACAAATTCATAATTATGGAATTCAAATACAATTTCTCTTTGCTCTGAAATCACTCCATACCAGTGTTTTGGAACTAACTTGCTTACCACTTCTTCCATGGGGTTTCTTCCTTCACAGACTCCATGAAATGATGACCTCTTTCTAAATATTTGGTCAAATGATTCATTTTGTGTATGGTTTCCTAGAAACAAGGGATGGCTCAACTTACCCTTTGGCTCAACTTACCTCACTCTCCTCTATGTATGAAAATACCCTCAAATAAAAGCTGACATTCTGTACAGTCGCTTAATATGAAACATTCTATCTTAAATCTAAAATGCTGAAGTATAGAGCCAAATGAAATTGTCTTGCTTCATTTTCAAAATACATATGGAGGGGAGTGTATGTGCTTTTCCTTTTGAGAGAGAGGGGGAGGGGGTGACAAGGGAGAGACCCCTACTCCTAGGCACTTCACTTCATGTAGAGCCTAAAGAATTGCATAGGCATAAGCAATTAGTGGTCTAATAGGCTGGTGGAGTTTTTTTGCCAGACATGGTGGCGTAGCAGGAAGATCGGAATGCCATGAACCAAGAGGTTGTGAGTTCAAATCCAAGGTGAGGACATGCTGAATAATAATTACTGTATAAATTAACATGCAATGTAATCATGTACGTCAAAGTGTGTCAAATATGTAAGTTAAAAACATTGTATGTTAAATGCGCTGTTTGTGTGTGTCCCTAACCTTGCCAACAGACAAAGAGCTGTGAATGGATAAGTGGTTCACCAATCAGGGTCTTGAATATATTTGACATTTTAGCCATTTAGCAGATGTTCTTATCCAGAACGACTTACAGGAGCAAGAAGGGATAAGTGTCTTGCTCAAGGGCACATCAGCAGATTTTTCACCTAATCGGCTCAGGGATATGAACCAGCGACCTTTCGGTTACTGACGCAACACTCTTAGTCGCTAGGCTACCTGCAGCCCTATAGGCTTGGCAACAGCAACAAACGTCCTATGTTTTAAACATCATTGGACACAGGAATGTTCTTGCAACATTCCCATGAAACGTCTAGAACATTAATATCTTATATTCTGAGAACATGGCAACCATGTCCTGTGTATGTTTGGTGTGATGTTGATGACATATTCTCCTAACCCTCAGAAAACTGGACACGTGAATGTTCTTGCAACATTCTAATGACACATGTCTAGATTATTCATATTGAATATTCTGAGAACATGGTAACCACATTCTTGGTAAATTCTGAAAAATCACCTGAACATTCCTATGAAAATGTTAGGTAATGACCTAATGACACTCTTAAAGATGCAGACTGGGATCTTAAGCACTTACAAATTCATAACATATTGTACGAATTGGAATTCGTAACATATCGTACGAATTGCATACACATTTTATTTATTTATTAGCAGGACATAACATATAATACGTAATGGATGACGTAGTACACAATTGTGTACAATTTTCGGGGACCCATTTTGGCTCGTGAGCACTACTTTCAAAACTCATGGCTGAAATTACGTTCTCTAAAGTTGTGGAAACGTTTGATGTTAGCTGGGGAGAGACATCAGGTGCACTTTAAAGGATGAGTAAGTTATTTCAGAAGCTAGCAGATTCATTACTTACCAAAAAAGTAGCAAATCCCAATAACAATACATCACGTTTTGAAGTTCACTTACCTTGGTTTGTCTAACAACACTATCATGAATCTAGCAACAAGGTTTTGTGGGTCAGAGTGCAGTATTTATTTAGTTTCATGTCATAAGCGTTTGCTAGAAAATCTCTCAAACTGGCTTAAGTGCAGGGGGGTTGCCTAGTAATATGCGCCTCGGAGGGAGGCAACATCTGCATAGAGCAACAAATTCCCTTGATTTGTGAATCTGTTTGGATCAAACAGCTAGCGTGACTGCTAAAATAGCTTTGTAATAATAGGGAGAAGGATCTATCAAAATAACTACATTATGGCATTCACTAATCATAAACTATGTACATAGAAATTTGGGTACATTTCTGGACAAAATTCTAACTTACTCAACACTTAAAACCCTCTGCTGTTTTCATAGATCTAGTAAAAACTCAAACAGTGTGAGGAAGAGAGAGATGTCATTCCAAAACATGACTCAGTTTGATAAGGTGGTGTTGAAGGAGTCAGGCGCAGGAGGGTAAATCACAGAATAACAGGCTTTAATCCGCAAAATACAGGTTTATGCAGAACTGCGTCAAACACACTCCAGGGCACAAAACAGGTGCACTGGAAAATACAAGGTACACAGGAAAAAATACTCCCGTCGAACAAAATACACGCGCTCCACCGCGCTCCACCGCGCTTCACCGCGCTTCACCGCGCTTCACTAACCTTCACAATAAACAATCACCCACAAGGACAAGGGGGCAGAGGGAACACTTATACATGGACTAATTAGGGGATTAGAACCAGGTGTGTGTGATAACGAGACAAGACAATTGTAATAATAATAATAATATGCCATTTAGCAGACGCTTCTATCCAAAGCGACTTACAGTCATGCGTGCATACATTTTTGTGTATGCACGCAAAATGTATGCACGCATTTGGGGCGGCAGTGGTTAGTACTCCGGTGACGACGAACGCCGAAGCCTGCCCGAACAAGGAGGGGAGGCAGAAAAAAAATAAAGTGCTGTAAACAGCGTTCAAACGTTTCCAGTAATGCACTGCTAATCTGAAAAAGTGAAGTTTGTTTTATATGAGCGGTAACATCAACAAATAAACACAGTGAAAATATGCAAACTATACCACTTCTAAATAATTCTGTTCAAGTGCACACTCGGGAAAGGAATCCAGTTGAATACCACTCCCTCCTTCTAATGCAACGTTCAAGTATAGGGCTCAAAATCCATTAGAAAGAATGGAGAGTAAAGAGAAAACACAGCATAGTTAAATCCTGACAGTGGATTACTCTAACAGAGTTTGTTTATTTCTCAGGCCCTAAATTGTTCGTGAGTGTATGTTGGATAGAAAAATGACACTGAGTGAGTGGGTTACAATGGATACAGTGATGACTCACTAGGAAGAGTCAGTAACTCCCTTTTGACCCTCACACACACTCTCCATCCACACACCCATCATCGGTCTTAAGGGTGTGTGTTAATTGTCTGAAGTGTCCTCCTCTCCTCATCCTCTCCTCATCCTCTCCTCTCCTGCGCTGATCTAAAAACATATGGAAGACATCTATGCAGATGGAGATAGATACGAATATAAGGAGACAAGGAGAGGAAGATGTCAGACTATTGAGAAGCACCATAGGGGTCAAATGATCCAGACTAAGAAAAATATTTATAATTTGAAAAATGTAATAATACAAATATATCTTTTGTACACAATAAAGAAAACAAATTACTGATCAGCACTGATCAAAGCTCAGAACGCTTATATTCTTGCTCTGACTGAGTTATAATTTTCCTGCCAGATTTGCCTAGCCCTAGCAGCTAGAGGTCTTCTCAGGTCCAAAAAGCTGGACCTGGACCTGAACGGACCCGAGGACAATCAGACCCAGACCCGAACGGACCCAATATATATTTTTTAAAGGGGACCCGGACCCGAGAACAATCAGACCCGAACCCAAATGGACCCGACGTCAATCAGACCTAGACCCGAACCATACCCTAATGGGTCCGGGTCTAGACCAAACCCGATTGTACCTGAGAGAAAAAAATATAATTTGCTCTTCTGAATAGGTCTTTATATGTTGGCTAGACCTTCTATAATTCAATAAATTCACCGTAAAAGAAATATGCTACAGGCTATGCAGGGCCGTGGTTGGGTCCATTCGGGTCTGCTTGGGTCTCTCAGCTGTAGTTACACAGACCAGAGACCCAATGACAATCAAACAGGACCCGACCTGGACCCGAGGAAAAAGTTTGAATTTTGGACCCGCTCGGGTCCCGGGTCAGGCCTCGGGTATTTGGGTTCGGGTGGACCTGTGAAGAATTCTACTAGCAGCACATTCACCACTCTCTCAAATGGCTAACTCCACCCTCTCGCAGCACAGGCCGAGGGATGCCGGCCACCTGTCCCACGACCACCTGCAGTGTCTACAAACATCCCCCAAACAAACAAAAAACGACTCTGAGAGTGCACAACTGGTAAATAGTTGCTTATGTCAGATATGTCAGTCAGTCAGGTGGCTAGCTGCCGACAGAGACTTCTATTGCAGTAACGTTGAAGGGCTCTGGCTAGTATTATTTAGCCAGCTAGAAGGATGAAGTAAGAAGTTAACATTAAACGGAGCCTACCTCAGCAGGAGCAGAAAATACACTACAAAGTTCTCATTATAACTTTGCGGCAGGTAGCCTGGCGGGTAGGAGCATTAGACCAGTAACCGAAAGGTTGCTGGATCAAATCCCTGAGCTGACAAGCTGCCCCTGAGCAAGGCAGTTAACCCCCGGCCGCTGATGATGTGGATGTCGATTGAGGCAGCCCCTCGCACCTCTCTGATTCAGAGGGGTTGGGTTAAATGCTGAAGACACATTTCAGTTGAATGCATTCCCTTTGCAGAGAGTAGGCAACTGAGACAGCCAATGATGTAGCACTCAGGGGTGAGGCTGAGGCAGGCTGCAATGCATGCAGGAGGAAGCAAAGGAGATACACAGAGAGAGATGAAGCTAGCAGAGAGAGAGGCACAGTGGGGTCCCCCAAGAAAAGATGTACTAATCTTATCAAACAAGTTGGAACTTTAAAATGTTTCAATATGAACATCACCACATGGCCTATCTTCCCTATAGGCCTACATTAAAATGCAAACAATACAGTTCTAAAAATATAATGTGTTTTAGTTTCAAGGGTATAACATTACAATTGTATAGCTAATAGGCTATGTGTTTGTAGAGCGACTGAGGTGAATGAGGTGATAATGGCTGGCGTAATTTTTGCTTGTTTTTGTTGTTCTCCATATAGCATTGTAACGTTTTTTTATTGTATAGAAATGCAATAAATGAGCTTCAACTTTCAAGAAATGTCCCTTCCGGACCTCACTAAAACTCAAATCCCGGTTACGGCCCTGCATGCACTATGGAACTAAATGGAGAAATGCACAGTTAAACAATAACAGTTATACAATATAGTGGTCCCTCAGGACACAATATGAGGATTATAAATATAGAATGTCCCATTGTAAATTTGCTGGGAAACATAAAGGTACAAACACAATGTTTTCCAGTACACCACAACTTCTCCTTCAGGTGAAAAATATCAGGGTTAGGGTCAATTCCATTTAAATTCAAGTCAATTCAGAAAGTAAACCAGATTCCAATTTAAATTCCAAATTTTCCTCATTGAAAAGCATTGAAGATTATTGGAATTGAAATTTCAGAATACTTCCTGAATTGACTGATATTGAAATGGAATTGACCCAATGCTGAAAAATATAAACTTTGTTTTATAAAGATTGTGTGGATGGTTGAGAGTCAGTCCAGTCCAGTCCTACCTTGAAGCTCCCCAGAATCCCCTGGGTGAGAGGTGTTAGAACCAAACAACCCACTCCCCTTTTAAAGCACGTTTTCGAAACCCCGCATCGACTCAGGGAATCTTAGAAAGAATTTTCAAACAACGTCTTAATGAGGTCCAGGCTCTTGAAACGGAAACAAAAATGACCTGACGTTATCTGTTTTTGACGCTGTGTAGGAAATCCAGCCCAGATGTGTGGGACTCTAGGTCCTCTCTTTCTCATTGGAAAAAAAAATCTGGCGACTGACCAATGAATAAGTGGAAAACTTTCACATTGAGGAGCAGGAATCTATCAGTTACAATATGTACAGAGGGTTGACCGTGACAGAGGCTGGGGAAGATATTAATTCATTAATTAGTGATTGTGTGTGTGTGGTTTGTGGATACTGTTATAGTAATTAGTTGACAGCTCCTGTCAGAGCACATAACCTCACCTTGTCCTATCTAGCCATAACTCAGCTGATCAGCCTCAACTACAGTTTCTAGCAGTGGCGGCTCCTGAAAACATTCTCAGGGGGGGCAATTTTTCTGATGATTTAGGTGACCTACACACATTTTAAAAAAGATATGTCCAGCAACAACATGAAGACAGGGGCAGCATATAAGTCAATACCAGAAGCATTTATTGACTGATCTCAAAAGTGTTGGCTTACCAGGGTTGGTGGAGCCCTCAGTTTCATCTTTGCCTCGCAAAGCTAACTCAAACACTCCGCAAAACTTCACACACTGGATTAGCCGGCTGAGGATGTGGCGGTTCTTGCTAATGTCGTAGTAAATATATTTGTTATAGTGAATATGGAATATGATATGTTGAGTAAAATGTTGTGCTAAGATCTATTTAGATCAGGAGCTGGTTATAAGTTCTGTTCCTATCCAATAACAATGGACAAAAGGGTCCTATCTTGTCAGCCTTGTCAGCAGGTGGCCAAGGACAACACCCACGCCATAGGCCTCTCAGTTCTTCCAACTCACGAGTTCTTGCTCTGAGGACACACACACACACACACACAAACACACACACACACACATCATCACTGTTAAACACACACACACACACACACACACACACACACACACACACACACACACACACACACACACACACACACACACACACACACACACACATCATCACTGTTAAACACACACACACACACACACACACAAAAATCCCCTCTCTTAGGCTGAACATTTGAAGACAGAGAACCCGACTCAGAGCCAATGCAACAGTGACAGTAGCCTGGAGGGGACCTCGCCCAACTCATCAGGACCAATCAGAAGATCAGAACTACTAGATTCAACCTACTTCATTTATTGCATAAAATGTCTGCACACAATGTTTCGGGGCTCTCTTCAGATAATAATAATAATATGCCATTTAGCAGACGCTTTTATCCAAAGCGACTTACAGTCATGCGTGCATACATTTTTGTGTATGGGTGGTCCCGGGGATCGAACCCACTACCTTGGCGTTACAAGCACCATGCTCTACCAGCTGAGCTACAGAAAGTGGATACTCATGGATGCGCATCGCAATTGTAAAATGTCAACACAATTGGAGACACCACGTCATTTTTGGAGACATGTTATTGACAGTAAACTATTGTAGATGCGACTGCTAACTAAATAAAACATTTTAGCTGGCTAGCTAATCATCTTAGCTAAATGTGGGGCAAACAATTCAGTTATTTACCGTTAATTTGAGGGATTGGGGTGAAAGAAATCGAGTTACATAGTGATACTTTACGATATACTGTATTGACAATATCGCAATATTTTAGCGCTAGTTGGCTGTACCTGCACCAAAACACCATTATTGTTCCTTCATAGCTTGTTCTCAATCTTTTCACATTGGGAGCCAATTTGTTTTCAGCACTTTTATTTCCATGACTGATCAAAACTCGTTCTCATGGCTTTCTGATCCCTCTGCAACAGACATATGGTGCGCAATAAAATCACAGTATCGAATCGCAATACGTATAGAATCATGAGACTCGCAATGCTGATGCATATATCTTATCGTGAGGTTCCTGGCAATTCCCAGCCCAAGTTCATTTGCCACAACAAATCTCTTCGCTAGCAAACGCGATGTCTTCTCCAAAACGGCAATGTGTCTCCAGCAATGTTTACTTTCTTGACGTTCTATGGCATCTCCACTTTCCAAGCATATATGACCACATGTAATATTTTGGTAAGTGATGCAAATAGTGAACTATGTAGGGCCAGGATGTAAAATATATGTAGCTGCAGCAATTTCTCTTATCTGATATGGTAAGTAATGGGGCTTAATGTATAGCTCCCTAAGAGTTTGACGAACGGGTCCGTGCACGCGATTCCAGATATCTTTACCTCTGAATAAACTGCCTTTTTTTATACCATATCCACCCTGTCCAAAGTCTCTACTTGGTCTCAGTTCTCCAGTAAACTTGTGATTATCAACACTAACCTCATCGTTGTGGCGGCGGACAGCTAGCCTGTATCCCTCATCCAGTTGAGTGGCACTGGCAATGTCTTTTTTCGTTCGTACCAATTTTTGGAAAATCCTCAGGTGTAGGACTTTCCGCCTTTAGTAGAAACCTGTTGAATTATTAAATTTGGTCTGGGAGGTCCTAATTGTTTCGTTGCCAATTTATCTTCATTTGTTCGCCGACAAAAAGGAACTTCTTTCAAAGACACAATCCGCTCTTTTCTTAGTTACGTTCATGGTTACGTTACGTATGACGAAAGCGCGTAAGTGCAAGCCCTCAGACACCCATAGAGATTGTATTGAAGGCTCTGAAATTTGAAAAAAATAGATTTTACATGGGAGTCTATGACAGACTTCTGGGCGATTTTCAACCTGACTGAAATCGCCCCAAAAGGGGGGGGGAGCCATTTGAAGCACGACTTTAGCCTGATTCGACATTTAGTGGCAGTGTGGCACTGTGGCAGATCAGACGTATAGATTACAACACTGATAACTACTGTTGCCGTGATATAATTGATTAGAAAAAAAATCCCTTCCTTTTCCCGTTTGGCAGTGCGTCGCCCATATCGCCCTATTGAACAGGCCGCCCCTGGTTTCTAGACTGAACATAACCTCATGGCAATGACATGCCTAATGCTTCATTATATTACTGTGTTTATGCTATCAGATCCACAGGTCAAGTGCTGCATTACAGGGGACTGGCATGGCGTCACAGACATTTACATTTTTAGTCATTTAGCAGACGCTCTTATCCAGAGCGACTTACAGTTAGTGAGTGCATACATTATTTTTTATACTGCCCCCCCCCGTGGGAATCGAACCCACAACCCTGGCGTTGCAAACGCCATGCTCTACCAACTGAGCTACATCCCTGCCAGACAGATGAGACTGGTTGGTTTGCTAAGGAAACTTGAGCATAGAGCCGACATAACTACCACTTCTCTCTATAGAGTTGGAGTGGCCTACCAGGAGGTATGGCATTACAGGGAAGTGGCATGGCGTCACAGACAGATATGTGACTTCAGCTCAGTCAGGAATAGGGCACTTACACACATACAGACATACAGGCCAGACGACAGTCACTTCTCTGTCCAGAGTGGATAGAGATGGGGAGGCCTGCCAGGAGGCCTGATCTATTAGTCTAGTCTAGGCAGTGAAGCCTCACTGATGGTCAGATGTTTATTTTAGCCGGTTTATGGAAAGACTACAGTGCTGTGTAGTGCTTACACAACCCAGGACAGAGAGTGGGCCAAGCCAGCTTACCAGGGGAATTCAAAACACTGTGTTCAGAGAGAGGGCACCCTGAAGAGAAAAAAACCCTCCTGACCATACATGGCTACAGCCACAGCAGAGGGTATTAATGGCCTGGGTATAAAAAAAAAGATAAAGGAAATTGGCTGTGCAGTGTAGTGCCATCGCTCTTGGTAGAAATCGTCCTTAGGCACAGATCTAGAAGATCAGCTTTCACTTACCCAAATCCTAACCTGAGCCATTGGGTGGGAGTCTAGTCTATTGTCTTGGGGACAACTTCATTCTTCAACTACGTAGGCATTGTGGGTTTATACCAGGTTGTGCTATAAATGGCCTGTTCTTGGTTGTTAAATGAATACCCATCAGTCAAGGGATTAGGGTTAGTACATAGGGCTTTGTTTATTTGTTTATTAATTTGACCATTTAAAAAAACAAGCACACATCAAACTTGAAAAAGCCATACATGCACATGAGTAAAATCATCGAGGATAACACACAATAAAGTCTGGGAATTATTTCCATTGTGGTCCTCTTGAGACAAGATGGCTAGAGTGTAAACAGTTCTCTCACACCAATCCTTGAGAGACGGGTGGATTTGCTTTTAGCTTTTCAGCTAAGTGGTGGCAGGATAACTGGTCCTGGTTTGTGTCCTTGTCATAGCCACTTTGAAAGAGAGAATGCGGCCAAATCTAAAACCAACAGCAAGCAGTAACATTGTAGCATCCCTGTACTCTATAAGTGTGTATTTGAAATGTACTACAGCCTCAGTGAAGATGACTAAACCTTTATTTGACAGGAAGGCAGTGGTGGGAAAAAGTACCCAATTGTTAAAAAAGTAAAGACACCTTAATAGAAAATGACTCAAGTAAAGGTGAAAGTCACCCAGTAAAACACGACTAAAAGTGTTACTTACAGTTCCAGTCAAAAGTTTGGACACACCTACTCATTCCAGGGTTTTTCTTTATTTTAAATATTTTCTACATTGTAATAGTGAAGACATCAAAACTATGAAATAACACATATGGAATCATTTAGTAACCAAAAAAGTGTTAAACAAATCAAAATATATTTGAGATTCTTCAAAGTAGCCACCCTTTGCCTTGATGACAGCTTTGCACACGCTTGGCATTCTCTCAACCAGCTTCATGAGGTAGTCACCTGGAATGCATTTCAATTAACAGGTGTGCCTTGTTAAAAGTTAATTTGTGGAATTTCTTTCCTTCTTAATGCATTTTAGCCAATCAGGTCCATATTATGGCAAGAACAGCTCAAATAAGGAAAGAGAAATGACAGTCCATCATTACTTCAAGACATGAAGGTCAGTCAATCCGCAAATGTCAAGAACTTTGAAAGATTCTTCAAGTGCCGTCGCAAAAACCATCAAGCGCTATGATGAAACTGGCTCTCATGAGGACCGCCACAAGAAAGGAAGACCCAGAGTTACCTCTGCTGCAGAGGATAAGTTCATTAGAGTTACCAGCCTCAGAAATTGCAGCCCAAATAAATGCTTCACAGAGTTCAAGTAACAGACACATCTCAACATCAACTGTTCAGAGGACACTGCGTGAATCAGGCCTTCATGGTCGAATTGCTGCAAAGAAACCACTACTAAAGGACACCAATAAGAAGAAGAGACTTGCTTCGGCCAAGAAACACGAGCAATGGACATTAGACTGGTGGAAATCTGTCCTTTGGTCTGAAGAGTCCAAATTTTAGATTTTTGGTTTCAACCGCCGGGTCTTTGTGAGACGCAGAGTAGGTGAATGGATGATGTCTGAATGTGTGGTTCCCATCGTGAAGCATGGAGGAGGAGGTGTGATGGTGTGGGGGTGCTTTGCTGGTGACACTGTCTGTGATTTATTTAGAATTCAAGGCACACTTAACCAGCATGGCTACCACAGCATTCTGCAACGATACACCATCCCATCTGGTTTGCACTTAGTGGGACTATCATTTGTTTTTCAACAGGACAATGACCCAACACACCTCCAGGCTGTGTAAGGGCTATTTGACCAAGAAGGAGAGTGATGGAGTACTGCATCAGATGACCTGGCCTCCACAATCACCCGACCTCAACCCAATTGAGATGGTTTGGGATGAGTTGGACCGCAGAGTGAAGGAAAAGCAGCCAACAAGTGCTTAGCATATGTGGGAACTCCTTCAAGACTGTTGGAAAAGCATTCCAAGTGAAGATAGTTGAGAGAATGCCAAGAGTGTGCAAAGCTGTCATCAAGGCAAAGGGTGGCTACTTTGAAGAATCTAAAATATAACATATATTTTGATTTGTTTAACACTTTCTGGTTACTACATGATTACATATGTGTTATTTCATAGTTTTGATGTCTTCACTATTATTCTACAATGTAGAAAATAGTAAAAATAAAGCAAAACCCTTGAATGTGTATGTGTGTCCAAACTTTTGACTGGTAATGTAAGTATCGAAAGTAAATGTTATTGTTAAAATATACTTAAGTATCAAAAGTAAAAGTATAAATCATTTCAAATTCCTTATATTAAGCAAACCAGACGGCACCATTTTCTTGCTTTTGTTTTATTTACGTATAGCTAAGGGCACACTCCAACACTCAGACATAATTTACAAACGAAGCATATGTGTTTAGTGAGTCTGCCAGATCAGAGGCAGTAGGAATGACCAGGGATGTTCTCCTAGTGCGTGAATTGGATCATTTTCCTGTCCTGCTAAGCATTCGAAATGTAACAAGTACTTTTGGGTGTCAGGGAAAATGTATGGAGTAAAAAGTACATTATTTTCTTTAGGAATGTAGTGTAGTAAAAGTAAAAGTTGTCAAAAATATAAATAGTAAAGTAAAGTACAGATACCCCAAAAAACTAGTTAAGTAGTACTTTCAAATATTTTGACTTAAGTATTTTACACCACTGCAGGAAGGAGTGTGCTGTAGTGCAATGGTTCAAATCCTTTTGTTGCATTCAATCACTATAATAAGTGATAAATAGGATTGGAAGTTGATGACATGGCAAGACACAGTGACACCACCAAAAAATGATGTTTTTTAAGACATTAATGCATCACTATTATTTGACCCATGAGCCTGTGATATCCTTAGATGCTCCTGCTCTTTTCCCTCCATCCCTCACTTTCTCTCTCCATACCCTGTCAAACAAAAGGAAAATACAACTTCTGGTTGTCTTTGCTGAAACACATCTGAGAAGCATACTCTCCAGCATCAAATAGCAGAGCAGAGGTCAGTGAGAGCAGAGAGGGAGATACAAAGTAATTGTTGTGTTGTCACCAGGGGACTTTAAATATGGTGAAACTCTACCGAACGGGCCGGTCTCTCAGATCCAGGTGAAACATACTCCTGGACTAAAAAGCTCAATGTTGAATCTTCCAAAATAGGCTTAATCTGGGATCAGGAAACCGGCCCAAATTGTATTGTTTTTCCATGATAATTTTTAAACAGTACAGTATTCTGTTTCACATTCCAAAGGCAGTAAAAATATTTTATTTCCATGAATAGAATGTGTATAAATGGCCTACAACCCACATCTCTAACTAAGACAATTCATTACCCATACACTGTATTTAGCAACCACAAACCCTCTGAGATAAATATGTGAAGATAAATTCTTGCCTGTTATGCCTTTGAAGCCAGAGAGAACCGAAGCCAGAAAGAACCGAAGCCAGAAAGATATGAGATACAGTGTGTATGAACAGTAATGCAACAAACATTTGTCTACAGCCCAGGGTCTGACGAAGTTGTGCTTCAAATGCATATTTGGACCTGTCTCATCTGTCATTCACATGTGTGTCGGCCCTATTGTCAGGAAGCATGGGTAAATGCCTGCTAAAGCAGCTGTCACACACATGCATATTCACGGTAGTGATATACAAGGAGAGAAAACAATGTGTGCTTATCATTACAGCATGGAGTGAGAATGCATTGCGAATGGCCCTCATTAGATGTTTTGATTAGGTTAAAGACAATGTGGAAAAGAATAATAGGATTACAATATGCTGTAATAATGCCTTTCACTTTTTATTTTTTATTTTTATTTAACCTTTATTTAACCAGGAAGGGCTCATTGAGATTTAAAATCTCTTTTTCAAGAGCGTCCTGGCCAAGATAGGCAGCACCAAGTCATTACAAAAAATTACAGACAGACAACATGAAAAACTACAAGTAATCTAGTAAAAACCATTCATGAATTCACAAGAGTATAACAATATCAAAAACAGCAAATTAAAAACATTGACAGGTCAGGGAATCAGCCTCAAAATCCTTCATCAGAGATTTAAAAACACCAATCGGGACAAGTTCTTCCAGTTTAAAATTATTTTGTAAGGTGTTCCAAGACGAGGGCGCAGAATACATAAAAGACCTTTTACCAAATTCAGTTCGGACATTTGGAACAGTTAGCAGGATAAAGTCCAGTGAACGAAGAGAGTACCCACCACATTTCTGAACAATAAAAATGCCCAAATAAAAAGGTAGTAAACCCAAAATGGCTTTATAAATAAAAGTATACCAGTGACTGAGCCTACGAGTGACTAGAGAAGGCCAGCCAAACCTGGTATACAAAGTACAGTGGTGCGTAAGGGTTTTGCAGTTTAAAATAAATCTCAAAGTACCATGATAAAGAGTGTCAATTGATCTCAAACACTGAGCGGAAGCATTCATATATAAAATATCCCCATAGTCTAGTAAAGGCATAAATGTAGCTGATACTAGCCTCCTTCTGGCTTCAAAAGAAAAACAGGCCTTATTCCTAAAATAAAATCACAATTTCAGCTTCAATTTTTTTGTAAGTTGTTGAATATGCAATTTAAAAGAGAGGCCGTCATCAATTAGAATTCCAAGATATTTATATGAGGTTACAACCTCAATCTCCTTGCCCTGACAGGTAGTAACAGGTGAAAGGTTCAGAGGTCTATTTCTTGCATTAGAAAACACCATTAGTTTAGTTTTGTCAGTATTGAGGATAAGCTTCAATTGACACAAAGTATGTTGAACAGTATAAAAAGCAGTTTGCAAGTTCTGGAAAGCTTTTGTAAGAGATGAGGCACAACAGTAAATAACAGTATCATCAGCATAAAAATGAAGTTGTGCATTTTGGACATTTTTGTCTAAATCATTAATATAAATAGTGAATAAGAGAGGACCAAGTACAGAGCCCTGGGGCACACCATTCAGGACAGACAATTTAACAGACATAAGCCCATCAAATTGAGTGCACTGAGTTCTATCAGACAGATAGTTAGCAAACCATGCAACTGCATGCTCCGAAAGACCTACACTCAACAATCTCTGCCTTAGTATAGCATGATCAACTGTATCAAAAGCCTTAGAGAGATCAATAAAAAGTGAGACACAGTGCTGTTTTTTGTCAAGGGCTTCAGTGATATCATTTAAAACCTTCAAAACTTTTGAAGCTTTTCCGTGCCTTGTTCTATTTAGGACCGATTTAGCTCTGTACCTGTTAACTCTTTTAGTGACATGCTGAAGCAACCAAAGACTACTTTAATCCCCCAATTCTCTCTCTTTCCCTTCTCTTTTCCTGTCTCTCTCACAGACATGGATACCCCCTTGAAGTGGACGCCCAATTATTTATCCCTGATGTCCATTCCTTTTTTCTCTCTCTCTCTTTCTCCATCCCTCTCACACATGCAGACACCACTCTTAAGAAGTCCCTCAGCCCCCTCCCCCTTCTTCCCCTCCTTTCCTCCCTCCCTCTCTCTGTCACAGCTTCCCACACACCGAGGTGGGTCTTTCACCCTCTCACCCTCTCTTCTCTCATCATTCTTCTAACTCAGGATAGCGATGAGGTTAGCTGTGCTTTGCATGTGCGGAACCCTGCTGGCCATCTCCATGACCCCTGGGAACTATGCAAACCCCAGCGAGGGAACCTTCCAGTGGGGTACAGAATCTGGGAGCTGCCTGGTAACTCTAAAGCCTGCAGGGAAGTGTGGGGGAGAGGGGATAGAAGAGGACGCATGCCCCTACCGATTTATCCTGCCACCGCTGGACATCATGCTGCCCTGGCAGCTCAGGGAGTTGGAGAGGACGGTGAAGGAGGTGCAAAGGCTAAAGGAGACTGTGGAGCAGCTGAAGAGAGCCTGCATGGAGTGCAAGATGAGCCAGAGGGAGAGGGAGCGAGAGAGATTGGGGGACAGAAAGAGGGAGAAGGAGAAAGAAGAGAATGAGAAGGTGAGATTGGGAGACAGAGAGAGGGAGAATGAGAAAGAGGGGGAGAAGGAGGGGGAGAAGAAGACGGAGAGACAAGGGGACAGAGAAAGGAAGATGGAGATGGAGAAGGAGGAGGAGGGAGAGGGGGCAAGGGAGAGAAAAATTGTGGAAGAGAGAGACGGAGTGGAAGAAAGGGCCATGGAAAATGAGATAAATATTGTAGAGGAGAGAAAGAGAGAACGGGAGAAAGGGTGTGAGAGCGAGTGGGAAAGGGAAAAGGAGAGCGATAGGGAGGGAAACAGGCAATGGGAGATAGTGAGGGAGAGAAAAATAAAGGACGAGACCAAGAGAGAGGAAGAGGAGGGAAGGGAGACAGAGATGGAGAAAGAGAGAATTTTAGAAGGGGAGAGGGGGAGAGGAGGTGAGATAGAGAAAGACAGGGGGAGTGAAAATGAAAGAGAGAGGTTATGGGAAACAAAGATGCAAACTGAGAAGGAGAGTCAGGGGGATAAGGTAAGGAAGAAGGAGCTGGAGACTGAGAAAATGTGTGAGGGGGGTAGAGAGAAAGAGGAGGAGAGAGGGAGGGGAAATAGAGAAGAGATCCAGGAGAAGGAAGAACATCCGGTGGTGACAGAGAGGGAGAGGGAGGGGAAGATAGAGAAGGAGAGGAAGAGTCAACATCCTTGGCAAGGGAAGGAGAAAAATAAGGAGAAAAAGACCCAAGGAGAGAAAGAATGGCAGAAGGAGAAAAAGAGAGAGAAGCAAACCCAGAACAATGGACAAATAGAAGAAAAGAAAGAGAGTGATCGAGAAGAGACAAGGAAGAAGATAGAGAAAGAGGTAGAAAAAACAGTCCAAAGTGTGCAGAGCGAAAGCATAGGGGCGGTGATGACAGATGGGTCAAGTGATGATCAGGACACGGCCTCACCTAGCCCAAGCACTGGTTTTAAACATGACTCAATCCCCAGACCTGACTCCTCAGGACCAGACCAAACATCCAACTCCATCTCAGGACCTGGCACCAATCCCAGCCCAGGATCTATCTCAGACACCAGCCGTGGATATATTCCAAGTCCTTCCTCCAGCTCAACCTCTAGCCCCAGATCTTCTTCCATCTCCAGCACAAGAACAAACTCAAGCCTTAACACAAGCTCCAGTCAAAGGACCATCTCCTCTTTACCTCGCCAGGGAGCCACCAGGTCTGACCCCATCACAACCCCAAGTTCAGGCACCAGCTACAGGACTGCCAGAACCAGCCCAAGTATCACAACAAGCGCAAACCAAACAACCATCAGCTCATCAAAAATGACTACTAGCCCAAGAAACAGACCTGTCCAGAAGCACAAGCCCAACCAAGCTAACCAGGCCATCAGACCCAGACTTAAGCCCAGACCACCCAGCTCGACTAGCTCCTCCAGTTCAACGACCAGCTTCACTAGCCTCAGCTCATGGACCACCACCATCAGCTCCAGCCCTGCATGGACAAGGACTAAACCAGGCCAAAAGCCTATTCCAGCCCTAAGACCTAAACCTGGACCAAAACAAAAGCCTGTCCTAAAGACAAGCCCACCCAACCCAACCAGCTCCTCCAGCTTCAACTCTAAGATCACTCTCAGAACTGGCTCAACTTCAACCACCACCTGTAGTCTTAGCCCTGGGATCAGCTTTACAAGACCCAGTCTACAGTCCACTAAGACAAATACCAGCCAAATCAGCACCATGCCGGGACACTCTTCAGCCACCACCACAAGTCCTAGCTCAAAGATTACCAGCTCAAGCTACAGGACCACTAGTTCCAGCCCTGGGGCCAGCACTAGCAGTAGCCCAACTCCAGGAACTACAACCACCGCAAGACCTAGCCAAAGGACCACCAGTCCAAGCTCCAGAATTGGGTCCTGGTGGACCCCCAGACCTGGCCTAAAGCCAAAACCAGGCACAAGGCCTATTCCAGGCCCCAGACCCAAAACTGGACCAAAACCAAAGCCTGTCCTGAAGCTCAGACCATCAAGACCAACTGGCTCCTCCAGCTCCATTCCAGAGACCAATCCTAGAACTGGTTCAACTCCAGCCACCACCTCTAACCTTAGCCCAAAGACCACCAGTCCAAGCTCCAGGACTACCAGCTCCAGCCCTGGGATTAGCTTTACCCCCAGTCCAGGCAGTCTCAGCAGAACCACACCAAGTCAATCTCCAGCAATCACAACCACCACTAGCTCTAGCTCAAAGATCACCAGTTCAAGGATCCAGTCAGGCTCTTTCAGCTCAAATATCATCACACTAAGCCATACTCCAGCAACCAAAACCACCACTAGCCCCAGCTCAATGACCAGCTTCACTAGCCTCAGCTCAAGGACCACCAGTACCAGCATAAGTCCTGAGACAAAGTCTGCACAACATCCTGAACCCAGCTCAACAATCCCCAGACTTAGCATTAAGCCCAAACCCAGCCTAAAACCCAAACCAGACCAAAAGCCCAAACCAGGCCCAAGGCCTATTCCAGGTCCAAGACCTGGACCAAAGCTTAAACCTGTCCTGAAGCCCAGAACTGCTCCAAAGCTCTGGCCCAAAACCACCACCCAAGGTCGAAGGACCACTTCCCCCACACCTAGCACCAAGACATCTACTAGCTCAAGCCAAAGGACCATGACTGACCCCAGCCCACAAATGACCACAAGCCCTGGCTCAAGAACTACAAGACCTAACCAACAAACTACCCTCAGCTCTAGCTCAAAAAACATATTTAACACTAGCTGGAAAACAACCATTAGCCCTGGCACAATGACCACCACGTTCGCCAGTCTAAAATGTAAGACCAGCTCAAGCCAACAGACTAGCATAAGCCGTAGCCCCAAAACTACCACTACTAAACCCATTCCATTGGCCAACTCTACCCATAGTCCTACTACCACCAACCCTGAGTCCACTACCCCCAGCCCCATACCTGGGTCTTCCACCCCCAGTGTGAGAGAACTTCGTGTGAAGACCAGCCGGGTATCTGCTAGTCTGAATGACACAAAGGACACAAGTGGGGGGCCAAAGGTTTTACAAAGAGGGCACCCAAAGGTCCGTCCTGGGCTAAACCTGCTCATGGAGAAGGACCAGGTAGGCAGCAAGACTGACAGAACAGGGAACCAGCCTCAAAGCCTTGCACAGATTTCATCAGGAGGTAAGATAAATCGATTTTACTTTACCTGCTATTGTCTGCTATTTAAATGGAATTATGATAATTACATTGTAATTGATAATTACATACAGTTTAGATTGAACTTAACTTTGATTAATGTGCACTGTCCCTGTAAAAATAAAAATAAACTCAAACTCAAACTTTCTTAAGGGTTCACTGAATCAAGCCATATTATGTACCATTTGTTACCAGGTAGGCTATAGTAGATACCAAATGTGTTGACTTATTCATAGTTTGATTACATTTTTTTGTAAACTTTATAGAATCGTGCTATACAGATATGGGGATTACAAATTCAGAATACTGTATACAAAAACCCTATTCCTATTCTCAGCAGTTAAGAGAAATTATAAACTTTTATTGACAATCATTGCAAAGGTATTCAATACCTTTTGAACAACAAGGGCTGTTAAATATTAATGGTGTTTTCCTTGTTTACCATTTTGTTCTTCCTGGTTGACCCCTCAAAGCCCAGTGAAAATGAGGTTGGAGAAAGAGAAAAAGAGTGTAGGCTAAGTTATGGCAGATAACAATGGAAATTGTGACTGTAAAATATATTGAACAATGTTGTTCTTGAAAAAATAAAATGTTTAACTTTAAAGTCCAAGCGACCTAAGGTGATGTTTAATGAGCCAATTACAATGTGGCGAAGGTTTGAGATCATCATCTTTATATGTATGAGCATGTGCGTGTCTGTGAGTGTGTGTGGCTTAAGTAGGGATCAAGGGACAGCTGTGCAGAGCGTCCTTTGAGGTCATAGTCAGCTTAAACACACATTGTTAGTGCTGAGTGGCACATCTATCAAATAATGCATGAAGTGTCACACAAAGCTAATGCTAGCTTCTGTTAATGTACGAGGCCACTTTAAGCCAATCACCTGATTTCTTACAGACTTAACAACTATAATTGACATTTAACTTAAATCTGTAGGTTTGTTCTCTTAACAAGTCCAAGGGACATGCCTGATTCCTAGACTTGTAATTTATGGTGACAGAGAAATCCTAACTATTTCAGCATGATACAATCCTATTCTAGTCTTGTGTGTATAGTTTCAAATGTGCGAAATATTAAGTTTTTTCATTTATTCAACATTTTACTGCAGTGGGCTAAATCAGGGTCATACAGAGTGATTATTTGTAGTCTTAAACAAATCTACTTTTAAACGAAAGTATACACCTCACACACAAGGTTATGGGCTTAAAAAAAAGAAGATGCCTGTACCATGTCAGATATAGAGTTGAAATGTATTCCATTTTGAGTTTGCATCCCAATATTACACTTTATATACATCACAGAAGACTGAAATACAACAAAACTGTTTGACATAGAAACACAGCATTTTCATCTAGTTTTTTAAATATTAATAACGTTCCACCCATGAGGCCAAAGAGGGCGCTTTTGGTCATGACTGCAGGAAATGAACCAGGTTAGTCTCTGTAGGCCTACAGTAAGAACATTTCTGTTTGTGTTACACGCCAAGGCACCTTTTTGTCAGAAAGGATGACAGACTACTCTAATCTTATTTTCTCATTCCACTTTCCTTCCACTCAACAGTTACCATGGCACCCAGAGACTGCTCTGACCACATGGCCAAGGGGGAGAGGAACAGCGGGGTCTACCAAGTGACCCCTGACCCTAAGAACGGAACCATCGCAGTGTTCTGTGACATGGAGTCTCATGGCGGAGGGTGGACCGTCATTCAGCTCCGTCAGGACGGCAGTGTGAACTTCAATCGGACCTGGGCTGAATACCGGACGGGCTTCGGTAACCTGAGGGCTGGGGAGTTCTGGCTGGGCAACGACCACATCCACCTCCTGACTCGACACAGGGAGATGGTCCTCAGGGTGGAGCTGGAAGACTTTAACAGAGCGAGGGAGTACGCAGAGTACAGGCTCTTCCGTGTGGCTGGCGAGCGGCTGCGGTACCGCCTGTCTGTGGGTGGGTACTCGGGCACGGCGGGAGATGCACTTCAATTCAGCAAGAGTTACGACCACAACAACAGGTTCTTTACGACTCCTGACAGGGACTATGACCGCTACCCTTCAGGGAACTGTGGGGCCTACTATGGCTCAGGCTGGTGGTTTGATGCCTGCATGGCTGCCAATCTCAATGGGAGATATTATGTGGGAAAGTACAAAGGGGTGCGGAACGGGATCTACTGGGGGACGTGGCATAACATATCTACAGAGTACTACCCGACAAATGACAGACAATCTTTCATGACTGTCAGAATGATGATCAGGCCAAGAGGCTATGCAAAGTGAGCTAGACGGCTGGCTCTTCATTTGGCGTACTCAGCTGTTGCAATTCTCAAACAGGGGGGCCGGGAAACCCTATAAGGCCTCAGCAATTTCAATTCAATTCAATGGGTCCGCGACAAAAACAGGAAAAAAGTGAATAAATGCTCAATATTAAAAATGTATTTTTTTGGAGGAGCACTGTTTGATATGAAAATGGAGACATTCAGATTGTACTGCTGTTTCATATTTTGGGTGTTTATAATGGCTGTTGTTTAACAAGCAGTTTGAATATATTGTCTCTTATTTACTCTTTGAAATATTATATCTCTGATTCAGGTGGGTCAACCCCTACATCTTGATTTCTTGATACAGTATTTTTCAATCGCTTTGGTGCTATTTTCACAAGTATGTGGTGAATTTTCTAAAATCTTAGTACAAAACTCCAAAGTGGTAACACATACAGTGAGGGAAAAAAGTATTTGATCCCCTGCTGATTTTGTACGTTTGCCCACTGACAAAGAAATTATCAGTCTATAATTTTAATGGTAGGTTTATTTGAACAGTGAGAGTCAGAATAACAACAAAAAAATCCAGAAAAACGCATGTCAAAAATGTTATAAATTGATTAGCATTTTAATGAGGGAAATAAGTATTTGACCCCTCTGCAAAACATGACTTAGTACTTGGTGGCAAAACCCTTGTTGGCAATCACAGAGGTCAGACGTTTCTTGTAGTTGGCCACCAGGTTTGCACACATCTCAGGAGGGATTTTGTCCCACTCCTCTTTGCAGATCTTCTCCAAGTCATTAAGGTTTCGAGGCTGACGTTTGGCAACTCGAACCTTCAGCTCCCTCCACAGATTTTCTATGGGATTAAGGTCTGGAGACTGGCTAGGCCACTCCAGGACCTTAATGTGCTTCTTCTTGAGCCACTCCTTTGTTGCCTTGGCCGTGTGTTTTGGGTCATTGTCATGCTGGAATACCCATTTTCAATGCCCTGGCTGAGGGAAGGAGGTTCTCAACCAAGATAAGACAGTACATGGCCCCGTCCATCGTCCCTTTAATGCGGTGAAGTTGTCCTGTCCCCTTAGCAGAAAAACACCCCCAAAGCATAATGTTTCCACCTCCATGTTTGAAGGTGGGGATGGTGTTCTTGGGGTCATAGGCAGCATTCCTCCTCCTCCAAACATGGTGAGTTGAGTTGATGCCAAAGAGCTCGATTTTGGTCTCATCTGACCAAAACACTTTCACCCAGTTCTCCTCTGAATCATTCAGATGTTCATTGGCAAACTTCAGACGGGCATGTATATGTGCTTTCTTGAGCAGGGGGACCTTGCGGGCGCTGCAGGATTTCAGTCCTTCACGGCGTAGTGTTACCAATTGTTTTCTTGGTGACTATGGTCCCAGCTGCCTTGAGATCATTGACAAGATCCTCCCATGTAGTTCTGGGCTGATCCCTCACCGTTCTCATGATCATTGCAACTCCACGAGGTGAGATCTTGCATGGAGCCCCAGGCCGAAGGAGATTGACAGTTCTTTTGTGTTTCTTCCATTTGCAAATAATCGCACCAACTGTTGTCACCTTCTCACCAAGCTGCTTGGCGATGGTCTTGTAGCCCATTCCAGCCTTGAGTAGGTCTACAATCTTGTCCTTGACATCCTTGGAGAGCTCTTTGGTCTTGGCCATGGTGGAAAGTTTGGAATCTGGTTGATTGATTGCTTCTGTGGACAGGTGTCTTTTCTACAGGTAACAAGATGAGATTAGGAGCATTCCCTTTAAGAGTGTGCTCCTAATCTCAGGTCATTACCTGTATAAATGACACCTGGGAGCCAGAAATCTTTCTGATTGAGAGGGGGTCAAATACTTATTTCCCTCATTAAAATGCAAATAAATGTATAACATTTTTGACATGCGTTTTTCTGGATTTTTGTTGTTGTTATTCTGTCTCTCACTGTTCAAATAAACCTACCATTAAAATTATAGACTGATCATTTCTTTGTCAGTGGGCAAACGTACAAAATCAGCAGGGGATCAAATACTTTTTTCCCTCACTGTATAACGCTGTAAGTCTAATATTCAAAACCTTTTACTGTGCATTCATTTTCTTTCGAGACATCTTTCACCACACAACCAATGATCCAAAATCTAAGCTTACTGTGAAATACTATGATAACATTGATTTAATCACCAAAACACAACATAATGATATCTTCTCAATTTAGTTGTTTTAACAACCAGTTAATTCAATAGCAAAATATGCAAGATACATGGCACAACATTTCCCTTCGAATGTAATATGCTACGGTACTGTAAATTACAGTATGTTACACTGTTTTAACATTAGGTAATACACTTGCACTACCCATCACAATTGACTGAAAATCTAATTTCCATAATTTCTATCCAACGTGTGATCAAATGTGTGATCACTGAAGACATCTTTCAAAATCATTGATGCAAAAAATAAATATATTGTTCAGATACAATTACAACATAGGTGTACTGTCATCAAATTAAACAAATGAAATTAATGAAATGAACATAACATTTAACAGGGACTAGTTTGCATCAAGCCTGTCTTGAGCATTTGGCCATAGGTTCTCCTTGACATCCCAGTAAATGTCCTCATTGTTCATCCACGTGGGGAAAAACCTTTTGGCATGGTGAATCCAAGCCTAACATAGGTCTGGATTGATGTCATTGCATGCCTCATCCATGGCATGGAGTAGGGTGGCACACTCATAGGGATGGTGATCATACACCTTCCACCTGTTTTGTAATCATGTATTGTATTTTACTGTATTGTAGTCGCTTTGGATAAAAACGTCTGCTACGTAAATGTCATATATTATGGAATAACAGTACTGTATTGGCCAATGCAATTTTAGTAAGGCAGTGTGAAACCCCCCCACAAAAAGACACCAGTGACTTCATTTTAGGTACATATATAGGGGAATTTATTACATACAGCAGATCTCTGAACTTGTCAATATCCAATTTTTTTATCATAATAGTCATCATCATAATAGTACATTACAGTATTTCATATCATTACAGTATATATCACAAACATACATTTCCATTATGTAGTTCTCAAAATCTGTTGTAGACAAACCAGTATAAAATCTATCAGTTTACCAAACGGTTAAGATATTTTCAATTAAGAGCAGTCAGGTTAAGTAATAGTAAAATGTATTTTATCAAATGAGAAGGCAATCATATCAAAAGTAATGTGTGCATTGCATTGTGAAAAGGAATTACTTTATATGAACATGTATTGCAATAGGTAACGTATTCCTAAGATGAAACACTGATTTAGTTTGGTGAAAAAGTGACTAAATGATTTTGTGTGTTGTACTTAGTCAATTGAAAATGTGCTTAGAGTTTTGAAACAACTGCCTTTTTGATAATCTGTTTTGAGTTTGTACTGTTTTGAGTTTGTACTAAGCGTTGTGAAAATGTCCCACATACTTGTGAAAATTGCACCAAAGTGATTGAAAAAAACGAATATCAGTTGCCCTCGGAAAAGCCTGCTCTGTTGGTACAATACTGCCACTTAGTGTTCTGAAACGAAACACCACTTTTTTATGGATTAAAATTGAACTATTTGAAACTGTGGAAAAGAGTTCCTGAAGTAATTTATTATACGATTTTATCTACGGTATGTAAGGTTACTGTGTGAAAGTATTGTCGGAAAACGGTTTCGTATAAGTTTTTTGCCTGTGACGAGAAATAAAAATACTCGGAGGATGGTACTGTATGGCTCAGTTGGTAAAGCATGGCGCTTGCACTGTCAGGATTGTGGGTTTGATTCCCGGGACAACGTAAAATGTATGCACGCATCGCTGTAAGTCGCTTTGGATAAAAGTGTCTGCTAAATGGCATATATTATAGAATATTACATTGTACTGGAATGATGATTGTGGTAATGTTTTTTATTCTCAGTAATTTTTACGGGGGAAGATGTAATGAGGTCAATAAAACGTAACTCTATTTCCTTTTCTGATGTGTTCAGTCTCTTGACTTTCTATACAGACATTTTTCAACTAAGCCCAGGAAAATGAAGCAGGCCAACCACTTTTTTGTTTTTTGTTATGTGGGGGAGGGGGAGGGGAGGGGGGTGGGGGGTAGAAGGATTACTGTTATACTATTCCAGGTATTCATTAAAGAGGTAGGGTTTCAAGTGTCTCCGGAAGGTGGTCAGTTGTAAATTGAAAATAAACATTTTTGCTAAAAGTATTATTATATTATTGATCGATTGACTATGACTTTTCAGATCACCCAGTAGTGCTATCTGCAGGGTTAGCTCCAGGTAAATATTGTAATCCTTTAGCCATTCTTGGACCTGTGACCAAAAACAAGCTACAAATGGACAGTACCAAAACAAATGATCTAATGATTCTGTCTCTTCGCAGCAAAATCTGCAGAGCTGGGAAGATTGTATCCCCCATATAAATAACATTCTATTGGTAGCAAGAATTTTGTATAATAATTTAAATGGAGAAATTCTATGTTTTGAATCCGGCGTCGTTTTGCGTATCAGTTCATAAACACTATGCCATGGAATCGGTACATCAAAAATCTCTTCCCAACTATTTTGCAATCTATTTGGGACGGCTGTCAATCCTTTGGTCCTTAAAAGAAACTGATATACTTTTTTATTTATCACAATATTCTTTAACCAATTATGTTCTTTAATGCAGGGCCGACAGACAAATTCCTTACTTTTCCCCCCTTCCACTTTCCTCTTCCATTTTTGCGGTAATGCTGCAATTATTTGGTTGTAATTTTGGGTAGAGCAGACATTTCCATATGTTTTTGTTAGCTGCATGTGCGACATAACTCCACCAGTCCTACCTATGATATCATTTACGAAGATTATACCTTTTTTAAACATTATTTCAAAAAATAATGTTTTTTTTAATCAATAAGTATATTTGAGTTTAACCACAATATCTGTTGCATTATTTGTTCTGTCGTTTCTGGAGGATTAAATTGAAATTGCAACCAACTTTCTATGGCTTGTTTTAGAAATAGTGATATTTGGGAGATTATTTCCTTTTCAAATTACTGAAAGTGAGAGGTTGTAATCTGAATAAAGGGAAAAGTGCCATTCTTGAACATGGGGTGAGACAATCTTACTAATTTGCTAGAGAACCAGTTTGGATTTAAGTATAACTTTTGTATGACTGAAGCTTTTAGTGTAGGTCTAATGCTTTAATATTTAATAATTTCTGTCCTCCGAATTCATATTCATTATATAAATAGGCCCATTTAATTTAGTCTGGCTTGCCGTTCCAAATAAAATGGAATCTTTTTTTTTTCATATAATTAAAAAAAACTGTTTGCTAGGCGTAGGCAAGGCCATAAGCAAATAGGTAAACTGGGATAATACTAAAGAGTTAATCAGGGTGATTCTTCCACAAATAGACAGGTATTTACCTTTCCATGGTAGCAATATCTTATCTATTTTTGCTAACTTTCTATTAAAATGTATTGGAGTGAGCTCATTTATTTTTATTGGTAAACTACATGGTAATGTAAAAACTGTATTTTTTAGTGATCCAATACGTAATATAGTACATTTATCATAATTTGGTTGTAATCCAGAGAGGTTAGAAAATGTATCTAGATCCTCTATGAGGCTGTGGAGGGATTCAAGTTGTGGATTTAAAAGAAAACATGAATCATCAGCGTACAATGACACTTTTGTTTTTAAGCCCTGGATTTCTAATCCCTTGATTTATTGTTAGATCTGATTTTAATAGCTAAGATTTCGATTGCCATAATAAATAGATATGCCGATAGTGGACAACCTTGTTTTACTCCTCTTGACAGTTTAAAACTTTCTGAGAAATAGCCATTATTTACTATTTTACACCTAGGGTTACTATACATGATTTTAACCCATTTTATAAGAGATTCTCCAAAATGGAAATGCTCCAGGCATTTTCAAAGTCTTCTATGAATAGCAGGCCTGGTTTCCCAGATTTTTCACAGTGTTCTATTGTTTTCAGTACTTGCCTTATATTATCTCCAATGTATCGTCGATGTAAAAAACCTGTCTGATTAGAATGAATAATGTCCGACAATACCTTTTCAATTCCATGCGCTATACATTTTGCTAGAATTTTTGCATCACAACACTGAAGTGTAAGGGGCCTCCAATTTTTTTAATGGACTGGATCTTTATATTTCCCACTTGTATCCTGTTTCAGTAATAATGAAATCAGACCTTCTTGTGTGTCTGATAATCCACAATTTACATAGGAGTGATTAAAACATGATAATAACAGTCCTCTGAGTATATCAAAAAAGGTTTGGTATACAGTGGTTTGCGAAAGTATTCACTCCCCTTGGCATTTTTCCTATTTTGTTGCCTTACAACCTGGAATCAAAATAGATTTTGGGGGGGGGGGTTGTATCATTTGATTTACACAACATGCCTACCACTTTGAAGATGCAAAATATTTTTTATTGTGAAACAAACAAGAAATAAGAAAAAAAAAACAGAAAACTTCAGCATGCATAACTATTCACCCCCCCCAAAGTCAATACTTTGTAGAGCCACCTTTTGCAGCAAAGCTTGGCACATCTAGCCACTGGGATTTTTGCCCATTCTTCAAGGCAAAACTGCTCCAGCTCCTTCAAATTGGATGGGTTCTGCTGGTGTACATCAATCTTTAAGTCATACCACAGATTGAGGTCTGGGCTTTGACTAGGCCATTCCAAGACATTTAAATGTTTCCCCTTAAACATTTACATTTACATTTTACATTTACGTCATTTAGCAGACGCTCTTATCCAGAGCGACTTACAAATTGGTGCATTCACCTTATAGCCAGTGGAATAACCACTTTACAATGTGTTTTTTTAAATTATTTTTTTATTTGGGGGGGGGGTTGGGGTAAGGGAGAGGTAGAAGGATTACTTTATCCTATCCCAGGTATTCCTTAAAGAGGTGGGGTTTCAAATGTCTCCGGAAGGTGGTGAGTGACTCCGCTGTCCTGGCGTCGTTAGGGAGCTTGTTCCACCATTGGGGTGCCAGAGCAGCGAACAGTTTTGACTGGGCTGAGCGGGAACTATGCTTCCACAGAGGAAGGAGAGGCAGCAGACCCAGAGGTGGATGAACGCAATGCCCTCGTTTGGGTGTAGGGACTGATCAGAGCCTGAAGGTACGGAGGTGCCGTTCCCCTCACAGCTCCATAGGCAAGCACCATGGTCTTGTAACAGATGCGAGCTTCAATTGGAAGCCAGTGGAGTGTGCGGAGGAGGGGGGTGACGTGAGAGAACTTGGGAAGGTTGAACACCAGAAGGGCTGCGGCATTCTGGATGAGTTGTAGGGGTTTAATGGCAAAGGCAGGGAGCCCAGCCAACAGCGAGTTGCAGTAATCCAGACGGGAGATGACAAGTGCCTGGATTAGGACCTGTGCCGCTTCCTGTGTAAGGCAGGGTCGTACTCTCCGAATGTTGTAGAGCATGAACCTACAGGATCGGGTCACCGCCTTGATGTTAGCGGAGAACGACAGGGTGTTGTCCAGGGTCACGCCAAGGCTCTTCGCACTCTGGGAGGAGGACACAATGGAGTTGTCAACCGTGATGGCGAGATCATGGAACAGGCAGTCCTTCCTCGGGAGGAAGAGCAGCTCCGTCTTGCCAAGGTTCAGCTTGAGGTGGTGATCCGTCATCCATACTGATATGTCTGCCAGACATGCAGAGATGTGATTCGCCACCTGGTTATCAGAAGGGGGAAAGGAGAAGATTAGTTGTGTGTCGTCAGCGTAGCAATGATAGGAGAGGCCATGTGAGGATATGACAGAGCCAAGTGACTTGGTGTATAGCGAGAATAGGAGAGGGCCTAGAACTGAGCCCTGGGGGACACCAGTGGTGAGAGCACGTGGTGCGGAGACAGCTTCTCGCCACACCACTTGGTAGGAGCGACCGGTCAGGTAGGACGCAATCCAAGAGTGAGCCGCGCCGGAGATGCCCAGCTCGGAGAGGGTGGAGAGGAGGATCTGATGGTTCACAGTATCAAAGGCAGCAGACAGGTCTAGAAGGACAAGAGCAGAGGAGAGAGAGTTAGCTTTAGCAGTGTGGAGAGCCTCCGTGACACAGAGAAGAGCAGTCTCAGTTGAATGACCAGTCTTGAAACCTGACTGGTTTGGATCAAGAAGGTCATTCTGAGAGAGATAGCAAGAGAGTTGGCTAAAGACGGCACGCTCAATAGTTTTGGAGAGAAAAGAAAGAAGGGATACTGGTCTGTAGTTGTTGACATCAGAGGGATCGAGTGTTGTTTTTTTGAGAAGGGGTGCAACTCTCGCTCTCTTGAAGACGGAAGGGACATAGCCAGCGGTCAAGGATGAGTTGATCAGCGAGGTGAGGTAGGGGAGAAGGTCACCGGAGATGGTCTGGAGAAGAGAGGAGGGGATAGGGTCAAGCGGGCAGGTTGTTGGGCGGCCTGCAGTCACAAGTCGCAAGATTTTATCTGGAGAGAGAGGGGAGAAAGAAGTCAAAGCATAGGGTAGGGCAGTGTGAGCAGGACCAGCAGTGTCATTTGACTTAACAAACGAGGATCGGATGTCGTCAACCTTCTTTTCAAAGTGGTTGACGAAGTCATCCACAGAGAGGGAGGAGGAGGGGCGGGGGGGGGGGGGGATTCAGCAGGGAGGAGAATGTGGCAAAGAGCTTCCTAGGGTTAGAGGCAGATGCTTGCAATTTAGCGTGGTAGAAAGTGGCCTTAGCAGCAGAAACAGATGAAGAAAATGTAGAGAGGAGGGAGTGAAAAAATGCCAGGTCTGCAGGGGGTCTAGTTTTCTTCCATTTCCGCTCAGCTGCCCGGAGCTCTGTTCTGTGAGCTCGCAATGAGTCATCAAGCCACGGAGCTGGAGGGGAGGACCGAGCCGGCCGGGAGGATAGGGGACATAGAGAGTCAAAGGATGCAGAAAGGGAGGAGAGGAGGGTTGAGGAGGCAGAATCAGGAGATTGGAGGGAGAATTATTGAGCAGAGTGAAGAGATGATAGGATGGAAGAGGAGAGAGTAGCGGGAGGCAGAGAGCGAAGGTTGCGACGGCGCATTACCATCTGTGTAGGGGCAGAGTGAGTAGTGTTGGAGGAGAGCGAGAGAGAAAAGGATACAAAGTAGTGGTCGGAGACATGGAGGGGAGTTGCAGTGAGATTAGTAGAAGAACAGCATCTAGTAAAGATGAGGTCAAGCGTATTGCCTGCCTTGTGAGTAGGGGGGGACGGTGAGAGGGTGAGGTCAAAAGAGGAGAGGAGTGGAAAGAAGGAGGCAGAGAGAAATGAGTCAAATGTAGACGTAGGGAGGTTGAAATCCCCCAGAACTGTGAGGGGTGAGCCATCCTCAGGAAAGGAACTTATCAAGGCGTCAAGGTCATTGATGAACTCTCCAAGGGAACCTGGAGGGCGATAGATGACAAGGATATTAAGCTTAAATGGGCTAGTGACTGTGACAGCATGGAATTCAAATGAGGAGATAGACAGATGGGTTAGGGGAAAAATTGAGAATGTCCACTTGGGAGAGATGAGGATTCCTGTGCCACCACCCCGCTGACCAGATGCTCTCGGGGTATGCGAGAACACATGGTCAGATGAGGAGAGAGCAGTAGGAGTAGCAGTGTTTTCAGTGGTAATCCATGTTTCCGTCAGCGCCAAGAAGTCGAGGGACTGGAGGGTAGCATAGGCTGGGATGAAGTTTGCCTTGTTGGCAGCAGAACGGCAGTTCCAGAGGCTGCCTGAGACCTGGAACTCCAGGTGGGTGGTGCGTGCAGGGACCACCAGGTTAGAGAGGCAGCAGCCACGCGGTGTGAGGCGTTTGTGTAGCCTGTGCGGAGAGGAGAGAACAGGGATAGGCAGAGGCATAGTTGACAGGCTGCAGCAAATGGCTACAATAATGCAGAGGAGATCGGAATGAAATGAACTAAACATCTGGGAAAGGAGAGAGCGGGGCCTCCCTCAGCACAACTCCCAAATATAACTCTCCCAACTTCCACCTCAGAAACTATAATTGTTGTAAACTACAGCGGTTCAATGTTTCTAGGAATAGACTAACTCAGTTTATTCAGCTAGCTAACTAGGTGCAGTATTATTCCGTGAAAATCGTCCGGGCATCAAGTCATATGACGCCACAGCCAGCTAGCATGCCGGACTCCAGCAACACGGTTTAGCGCCAATACTCTGCCACAACAAACCACCAGTGTATCAACACGCAAGCAGATCGTTCGTGTCCATGTCTAACGTTGTGGGTTAGTCCCGACAGCTTGAGCGAGTCCGTCGTCAACTTATTCAGCCAGTTAGTTAGCTAGAATAGTTAGCAAACTAGCTAGCCATTGCTTTCAGACAAAGAAGAACCCCTCCTTTCATGGCACGAACACACAGAGAGAGCCAAACTAACGTTAACTAGTCACCCATGTCCCAAATTCCTTGAACGATTTGGGCTATCAATATGTAAAAAAACTAAACACAAATGTAGGTTATGACTTACCCCTAGCAGCTACTGTTAGCTAGCCAAGTGCAAAGCTAGCCACTGAATTGACTCAGCCAGTTCACGTCTGTTCGCACGGTCGTTCCAGCTATTGTTTACTGGTAGCTATCCAGGTAGCAACAAGCTAGCTAATATTTCAAGCACAGTAGCCACTTGCTACCTAACATTAACGGTTCAGACAATAAGGTTAGGAAACAGCTGAATGGTAGGCAATTATTGTATGTAATTATTGTAGGCAGCCAGCTGGCGTAATTACAGGCACTCTCAGGCGTGACATAACTATACCGTTGCTAATAGCTACTCGCCAGCTAGTCCCGGTGGTGGGTTAGCTAGCTAGCTTCGTGCTACGCTAGGCTACGCTGGGCACAGCCGAATACAATACTAACCTACAATAATTACATACAACAACCCACAATAACTACCTACAATACCTAGCTACAATCTAAATACATAGTTTAAGCCTTACTCGACAAAGCCCAAGCTATGTGTAAAGCCAAGCTTACCCGACGACCTCCCCGTGACAAGGAGGTAAGCAATGTACCTCTTGTTCCAACCTCTGAACAGCTAAACCACTCGAGTGTTGCTTTAGCAGTATGCTTAGGGTCATTGTCCTGCTGGAAGGGGAACCTCCGTCCCAGTCTCTAATCTCTGGAAGACTGAAACAGGTTTCCCTCAAGGATTTCCCTGTATTTAGCGCCATCCATCATTCCTTCAATTTTGACCTAAATTGCTTTTGTTTTTGAGATGAGTACTAAATTGCATGGCCTCTAAAGGCACATTTAAAAGTGTCTCTAGTTGTTAACCTCTTTCGCAAAGTGTGGGTTCAGCTCCAATGTAACATCTCCATACGACCTCTAGACCCGCACGCTTTGCCCGAGGCTAACCGGGCCTTCATCACCATTCACGGTACCAGTGCAGATCAGGGTGTCAAACTAGACAACTTCCAGGTGCACTATGATGACAAAACAAGGAACTGTTTATCTCCCATTAAAAGTGGTGTGTTTTGGTTTGTGATGTTCAAGCATGAGTTTAGGGCCACTGTCTGCATCATGAATCAAAGTAGGCCAATCAGAGAATAGCTCTTAGGTGTACTAACTGTACTAGGATCAGACTGTCAGCTGATGCTCATAATTACATCATTGATCTGATGACCCCTAACCAAGCACATCCCCACCATTTTATAAAACTAGTGATCAGTTAGATATCACGTCCTAATCTCTCTGTGTGTGTGTGTCAGACCTATAATCACCACTCAAGGAGAGGGCAATGTGCGTGTCCAGAAGATGGAGTGTGATACCTGCAGGGTGAAGACAGAGAGGGGAAACTGTGTGCTGCACGCAGTCAAAGTAAATATGAACAGGATTAAAGGCTGTACTGTCAAGATAAATATGAATAAAGTTATAATGTGACTAAAACTACAGCCACGTCGTCTGTTATAATGCGGCAGCCCCTTCTCCCTCTGTGAATGCAAGTGTAAGGAGGAGACAGCTGAGCATAAGAAATAATGATGGCCCCACCCAAAGTCAAATGGTTCTGGCTTCACGTAACTTTCTGTGATGACATGCATTGTGAGCTTTAACCCCTTACCTATATCCCAAGGCACTTATAGATGTGAAAGGATTAGATACCAATAAGTTCAAAGTTAGAAACTCGTAGCCTATCCATGGGCAACATACACTACATGATCAAAAGTATCTGGACACCTGCTCGTCGAACATCTCATTCCAAAATCATGGGCATTAATATGGACTTGTTCCCCCCCCTTTGCTGCTATAACAGTGTAGTGTATTAGGATTATGGAATGTTGTTTATCTTAGTTCAAATGTAGCAGTTGTAGGGTGATGCCCCAGGGGGGATAGGTGATTGGACGAAAAAGGGAGCAACCCATTTATTGCCATTGTTTATAAGTAGGAGCTAGACAAAGAGGCGGCAGAAGCATTCAGATTAATTTGGGACGGTGCTTCTCCAGACACCGCGGGTCTGTAACTCATGCTGAAAACTTGTGATATTAATAAAAGCTTCTAATCAAGGTGCAGCCTAAGCGGACTCTTTGTTTGACAGCAATAGCCACCAACATCCGATGGGACACGACAGAATGGGGGCTCGTCCGGGATACTGATTGCATCGTTCTTGGTTCCCTTCCTGAGTCGCGAGTTGACTACTGCTCAAGCCGGCTTTAAAGGTGAGATTACTCACAAAATTTGGGCATTAGTTATTCCGCTGATTCATGAGAGGGCATTGAAGGTGTACAGTGAAAATTAGTTGGGATTGTGCGGATGTGGTGCTATTGCGGTCGACGAGGAGTCTTTAATAATTATTCTAAATTGTGGTTGCATTGGTAACGGTAAATAATTGGAATTTTAGAGCAATCGATGGTAGGAATTAAGGCAGATATGCGCATACATTAGAGCACTGTACCGCTTAAGACCCCAGGGGGGGCCATTTAGAATGGGCCGACAAATCCGGTTGCGCGTTAGAATGTGCAGTCGGTGGGTTTTAAAGAAAACTCGGGTTGATGGAATTTATCTGATTTGTGATTATTGCTCGACTTTCGTCCGACGGGGGGTCTGCTTGGGTGTAATTTCTCGGTGAATTGTCATTAAATCCACGGTAGCACAAAACGGTAGGATAATAAGTCAAAAGAAAAGGGCAGTGCAGGATGCTTATTGTGTGGGGTAGGCCACAGTTAGCTAAAGGCTAATGCTAATGCTAATGCTAAATGCTGGTTCAGGCCACATTGTACATAAAGGCTAATGCTAAATGCTAAGGCTAAATGCTAATTGTGTTGCGTGCTACATGCTAATTGGTGTCCTTAGAGGTCCCATTGCGATAGTGTGGTGTAAAATAGAGAACTGAGGTAGAACGCTGGCGTTCTATTGTTTGGCCATCGTATTGTTAAATGGATTTGCGCATGCGCTTGATTTTACGGTGCTAAAACTACAACACGAGGGGATTGGCTAAAACTACAACACGGGATTGTGGGTAAAGTGTCATATTTCTGTGGGGTTGTGTGCCGCAGGGTGAGACAGAGAAACACAGACGAGGGAACAAAGAGGAAAGATTTGAAAATGAATTAAATCTTCTAGTTGTTACATCGGCTGTTGGTTAAAGATGAAACTTGTTTTGTGACCTATTGAATTTATAAATTAGATATATGTTGACGGATTATAATAAATTAAATTAAAAGACGTTTAAATTAAATAAAAATTAAATAAAAATGTTATTGAGCTATTTAGTCCTGAGTTTAGTCTTAGAGCGAATGTGAACGAAGGAATATTGAATATGATTGAAGTAACTCAGTATTGCATTAACTACTAAAATCTTTTCCTGTGTTTCTGTTCTTTTGTCATATGAGAGGAGCAATAGGACGATACGACAGGAGAGAGAGAGAGAAAGAGAGGGGGTGCTGACGTACACGTCACGTGACGCGACAGAGGATCAAGTCAAAAAGGTTTTGGTACTGGTCTGGTTACAAAATCTTCCCCTACAGGATATTTGATGTTATGACAATTTCACATAGGCTTGGCAAATACTGATTCATTAAAAATAGCATTTTAGAGTCTCTGGCATCACTTGGATTTGATTGGAATTGTGTTGGGAATCAAGGACTGACATTATTCTGTAAAATTAAGATAATTAGGTGCTTATAGAGCAAGGGGGTTTATGGGAATTGTAGTGTTGTAAGGTTAGAAGGCTTTGTTTTTGGGATTGCTTTGAAGTTGACTAACTTACATTTACTTTCCTGATGGGTTGTGGTAAGATAACCACCACTAATATTAGAACATATAAATTGGTAAGATATGATATAGAAATAAAAAATTGGTTTTAATTATTCATAATTTTTAATAGATTTTTTAATAGATTATTTTTTTAAATTAGAAATGTTTTTTGAATAAAAAATTTAATTGATTTTTTTCATATTCATATTTTGGTTGATTGATTTATAAAAAAAAATATATATACATTTTTATTTTTTTTGGGTTGTTTGGTTTATATTAATAATTAAAGGGGGGAAGCCATAGGCTATATAGTCTAAAATAAAATAATTCACGATAAAGGAATATAAAAGGGTTGTTACAATGGGGAAAAACGACAGCAAGGCTATGAAAGTGATTACACCGGTTGGTATAGTACAAAATAGTAATCCTTTAACTAAAGTATTGTTAGGTTATCCGGCAAATGAAACAAAAGTTGCCCTTCATTCTCAAACAAAAACTGATAAAAGATTCCAGCGATAAGATAAACAAAGGTATAGAGAAGGTGACAGAAAAACTAATGGCAGAAGTTAGTACACCTTTCTCACATACGGATTCAGCAAAAAGACACCCACCTTATGAGAAGGAAGTAGAGCTTAGGGATGTTTATCCTCAGCTTCCAGTGATCATCCAGCAGGGTGATTATTGCATCAGAGATGAAGATGAACGAATAATAGATAGAGGACAAGCAGAAACGACCAGAAAGATGAATCCAAAACTCCAGAAGGAAGAAAATGAGATGTCTGGAAGAGAAGAGTGAGGTTAAGGAAGATGGAACTTGAAGAAGATGATGAAGATGAAGATCAGAGTGATTGAGAAGAGGTCATGGGTGGATATGACTCTGAGATCAGAAGGAAGTTGGCAAGAGAGGAAAGAAGGATACTAGAGATTCGAGTTCAGATGAAGACAGTGATAAAGAGGAGACTAAAGGTGCTGTGTATTCAAAAGGAGTTTATCCTACAAGGACTGGCACAGAAGAAATAGAAGGAGATATAGACCGATGCTTATCATGCCTGGATAAAGCGACTAGTTTAGAAGAAGTAACACAACTGGATGAACAACTCAAGAAGAGAAGATACAGAAGGAGAAAACCTGCTGAGAAAATAATCCCAAGAATTGGAGAAGAAGAATATTACATTGAGGTCAAGGAAAGGCCAATAGTAAGAAGATGATGGAAGATGATATTTCGAGGACCGAACTTAGAATATAAGCTTTTGAAGAATCCTGATATGTCAACAGCAAGAAAGAACAGGATCAAGAAACTCTCAGAAAACTCAATCATACAACTGGTGGAGAAGAGAAGCTTTGGTTATGAAGAATCAGAGTGAACCAAATCAACAATCACTGTTACAGCTTCAACTGAACAAGGCCAACCGCAATTGTACCAGCCACCAAGGGGGGTACCAGGTGTTCCATATCCACAGCCAGTTTCTGGACAGACACAGAATTGGAGAGGAAGAGGACGAGAAGGCTTAGAAGGAGGAGGAAGATTTCAGCTACACTTTCAGCAATCTCCAGAAGACTGTTATAATTGTGGACAGGGTGGTCACTTTACCTGTGAGTGCAATGGACCAGGAGGAAACAACAGAGAACATTTTTAAGGAAGATACAGGGGCCAGTCAAGATCACCTGTTCTCCAGGTGAACCCTAAGGATTCTAGAGTGCCTAGAAGATACGAAGGGGGGTGTCAGCTGATAGCACCGATTAGAGAAGAGGAATAAAATATCTAACAATTGAAGTAAAAACAGAGGACTATGAGAAGTGATAGTGAATAGTGGAAAAACTTTTATCTGTGTTCAGCCTAAAGAGGTTAAACATCTCACTATGTAAAATTAACTAATTAGGATAGGGATTTGAGGTAGTAAAACAGTTAATTACTCTTAAGGAACCAATTGAGCTCTGCTATAGAACTCAAAGAGAAATTAAAATAGACATACTAATATTAGAACATATACCTATTGCATTGTTGGGAAGAGATGCATTGTTTAAATTGAATTGTACAATAAGATGTACACTAAATGGCTGTCTGGTAGAATATTTTAAAAAGAAGGGTTTTTGGGAATCATATTTGCTTAAAAAGATAATATCATAGGAAGGATGATAATCTATTAGACTGCCTATTAGACAATCTGTCTGAAAAATAAAGTTAAAAGGGGTGACTGTTATTCTGGGTTACATTCTTACACCAAGGGATTTCAGGCTAGGCTAAAAGGTGTTTAGTCGTTTGCCAAGTCTGTGTGTAAAGAAGTCAGAAGCAAGTGGGGACTTCCCAATCACATATCCTAAAAATTTGGTGGTAAAGGGATTTTGTGAATAAATCAGTGGAAAAGGTTTTAAAGGTTAGGAGAAAAGATTAGATTACAAAAAGTTAGGAGAACTAGGGTTGAAGGAACTCTAAGACAGTAAGCTAAGTTTCAAAGTTAGTAGTAAGAGAGAGAGAAGATTGAGGGTGATTGAGTATCCATATTTACAGTTCCCAGCAGGGAGATCAAGGTAATTATAGGTGTATTTTTTATAATCAAAAGTTTGAAAGTCAGGGATTAGAGGTAGGACTGAGAGTTGGAAAAAGTGACACTAGTGGTGATAGATGGAAGTACAAGCAAAGAGTTCAAAGCTTTGGGGAAAATGGATGAAGTAACTAAGGACATTAACACTTCAGTCTATTAAAACAACAGTGAGAAGCAATTTAACTCTTTCAACATTGATAGTTATTAAAGCCATAAATATATCGCATTTGATTATAAGGGAACCAATAGCTCCAGCACCAATTTTAGAGGAAAATACTTATTAGGGTTAGGATGGGGACGTTCCTCCCACATGGAGAGATAATTATGGAGAATAAGTATTGTTATCAGGACCAGATGTAGAAGCTGTTGCACCTAGTCAAAGGAAGTATATTTTGTACAACAATATGAAGTGGAAGAGGGTTATGAGTGACTGTTCACTTATTTTGCGTAATGTTACAGAGAAAGATCAGGGAGAATATATGTCTACTTATCTAGTGCAAGCATTACAATTTGTTCCGGTTAAGAATTATTGGTTAAAAGGCTATGTAATTCGTAAAGTGACGCTTATAATGGAAGATTTGAAATCTGGTGAAGCTTCCACGGTCACCAAAGGAGTTCAGGATAAGTTTATCACAGTAGTCACTCCAACAATGAATAATACACAGAGTATATCGGTAACTTTCCCACTAGAAGTAATTAAGGGTGTTAATTAATCAACTAAATCAACTACTTTAATGGTAACTTTGGAAGGATTTAATGGTACGACGGCAATAACAAATGTAGGAAGTATGACACCGACACCGACAACAACTTTTCTGAAAGTAAAGGATCTAGCAGCAATGACTCAGCAAATAGTGGTAGAGAGCAATATAGGTTCATCTGAAATAGTACAAGATAATATCATGGAGGTACAGGATGAGGTCTTTGGGTTCAACATAACATCAGAAGATACATCTGATCAATACCGCTCGTTAGGGAAAAGAGAAGCTAAATGGAAAGCATATGGATTTGATTCGTCTATTTTGAAGATTAAAGATGAATGGGCAGGGAGAAATCTTTGGTTCCAGCAGTTAACTCATTCTGTAAGATCAGTGAGGAATCTTGAGGGTCCATGTCTGTTGAGAATTCCAGCACCAGAGACGTGGGGTTCCATTTTAGAGACGGTCGCTCAACCGCTATCAAGTGTGTGTCAGTCCTATGCGTTGTCATGGCTGTTGTATCAGCAACGAGCATTGACAGATAAAGTAATGTCGTTGTCAAAACATTTGTTTAAGCCTAGGTTTAGGTGTTCTTGGTTAAATGAATTACCCTATGTGAATTTGTTGGATGGTAAGGAAAGTCAGGTAACAGCGAACCCTGAAGCATTTGAGGTGAAAGCCGTGAGGGCTAAAAGTTGTTTTTGTTCTAATAAAACATATGATGTAAAGGGTATGTTCATGGGAATATCAGATTGTGATGATTATATGATGACTTTGGATAAGCATGAACATAAGATTAGAGATGACAAATATAATGTAACTTTTTATGTACCAGGTAGTAAGAAGAGCAGGACTTTGATGGTGAAAGATCAACTTTTGCCTGGCAATGTAACTATTGGGAATTTTAGAGATATTTGGTGGGTTTGTGGTGATAAAGCATATATATTCTTACCCTATGGATGGACAGGATGTTGTTACATGTCGACGTTGAAGCTTCCATATGAGGCTTTTACTATTAAAAGAGGGGTAGCACCGAACACAGATCAATCTGAAACTAGAGTTGAAAATAGGGTGAAAAGAGACATGGCTATGTTTCATAGTCTTGAAGCCTACCATTGGAGAATAAGTCTGGGAGAGAAGTGGGGACTCTGTCTTTTTCCATGGTATGGTGTAACATTTTTGGCAGATCATATTGATAATATTACATATACTTTGCAGGGGTTTGCGAATGAAACAATAAGAGGGTTTAACCTTCTGTCAAATACTCAAAGAAGTCACAGACTGACGCTGTTGAAACATGACATGGCTCTTGACTATATTTTGGCAAAACAAGGTGGCTTATGTTTGGCTATGAATCTGACGGGGGATGATTGTTATACTTTGATCCCAGATAGTTCCGATAATATCACGAGTGTTATAGATGCGTTGAAGAATATAAGGGATGCATTTGGTAGATCTGAAGGAGCTGGATGGTCGGCGAAGTCTTGGTTGCAAGATCAGTTAGGCCCAATAGGAGCAGTGATGGTTCAGATTTTAGTTGCAGCTCTGATAGCATTGTGTGTGATGTTTTGCTTTTGTACTTTGTTACTGACCTTTGCGAAAGCTATGATTTTAAGATGGGTTGGTGTTGTGATGCCTGGAGACAACACTCAGATGCCGTTGTTGACTGTTCCTGATCTGGATGAAGATGGACAAGGGGGTCTGGATGGAGTACTAATGGATAAATATCCTTTTTGATTATTTGATAATTTTTCAATTTTTTTTTATATTTTTTTTAAATATTAGTGTGATTTTTAGTATGATTTTATGAATCAAAGGGGGGAATAGGATAATGTGATTCATACATCATTTATATATCATTTTTATATTCTTAGTTGATATAATTTATATATCATTTTTATATTCTTAGTTGATATTGATGTTCAATTTGAAAGTGTTGTTTTGCAAAAGATACTGTTTGGTCTTTTCTTTTCTTCCAGAAGCATTTGGGGGAATATGTGGAGATTGAAATACTCAAACAAGGACAATATGAAAGGACAATGACTGGAGGAGATGGAACAAAGAAGGTGTGGAAAGATTCCGATTCCATCATCAACAATACATTGGAAGAGGAGACTACGGGGAGATGAAGTGTAGTGGACTACATTCCAGTGTCTGCAATGAAATATAGACATATTTGCATGTGTAATACATAATGTGTGTCATAGTCTTAGGTATTAATTTTTGTAGGATATTTGATGTTATTGAATGCATGTGAGGATCTTAGATGTTTTTGTTTATTTCGTTGATGCTTAGGGACAGGGAGTCTAGGCAGGGAGAGGTCCACTGTAGGGTCCAATGGGTTGACCAGCCTTAGAGTGGACATTTTTTGGATAGTATTTTGTTTGCAGGGGCTTACATGTGTATTTAATTGCATCATAGTTTCAAATGCATTTACATGGTTTATGAGTTTATCTGGAGTATCTAGGTGGTTGCCTGGGGCAGAGGGACCGTGAGAGAATTTTACTGTCTTGATTGATGGATGGATATCTGGAAAGATGGCTGCCGGACAGGTTTTTCGCTCTCACACTCCATAAAGATTTGTTCATATTTCATAGTAATGTATTCACACTTCATAAACAGTTATTCATATTTCATAGAAAGGTATTTACACTCTAGAGGAGAATGTTTTTGGTTTAATGTTAAAGATACTCAATAAGATAAATTGTTACTGGTCATAATCCTATTCTGTTTGTTTTCGAGACTTTTAGTTAGTCTCGAAGGGGGGAAATGTAGTGTATTAGGATTATGGAATGTTGTTTATCTTAGTTCAAATGTAGCAGTTGTAGGGTGACGCCCCAGGGGGGATAGGTGATTGGACGAAAAAGGGAGCAACCCATTTATTGCCATTGTTTATAAGTAGGAGCTAGACAAAGAGGCGGCAGAAGCATTCAGATTAATTTGGGACGGTGCTTCTCCAGACACCGCGGGTCTGTAACTCATGCTGAAAACTTGTGATATTAATAAAAGCTTCTAATCAAGGTGCAGCCTAAGCGGACTCTTTGTTTGACAGCAATAGCCACCAACATCCGACGGGACACGACAACAGCCTCCACTCTTCTGGGAAGGCTTTCCACTAAATGTTGGAACATTGCTGCGGGGACTTGCTTCCATTCAGCCACAAGAGCATTAGTGAGGTTGGGCGCTGATGTTGGGCGATTAGGCCTGGCTCGCAGTCAGCGTTCCAATTCATCCCAAAGGTGTACGATGGGGTTGAGGTCAGGGCTCTGTGCAGGCCAGTCAAGTTCTTCCACACCGATCTCCACAAACCATTTCTGTATGGACCTTGCATGTGCACAGGGGCATTGTCATGCTGAAACAGGAAAGGGCCTTCCCCAAACGGTTGCCACAAAGTTGAAAGCACAGAATCGTCTAGAATGTATGCTGTAGCATTAAGATTTCCCTTCATTGGAACTAAGGGGCCAAGCCTGAACCATGAAAAACAGCCCCAGACCATTATTCCTCCTCCACCAAACTTTACAGTTGACACTATGCTTCCGGGCAGGTAGCGTTCTCCTGACATCCGCCAAACCCAGATTCGTCCGTCGGGACTGCCAGATGGTGAAGAGTGATTCATCACTCCAGAGAACGTGTTTCCACTGCTCCAGAGTCCAATGGCGGCGAGCTTTACACCACTCCAGCCGACGCTTGGTATTGCGCATGTTGATCTTAGGCTTGTGTGCGGCAGCTTGGCCATGGAAACCCATTTAATGAAGCTCCCATCGAACAGTTCTTGTGCTGACGTTGCTTCCAGAGGCAGTTTGGAACTCGGTAGTGAGTGTTGTAACCGAGGACAGACGATTTTTACGTGCTTCAACACTCGTTCCACATCACAATAACAGCACTTACAGTTGACCGGGGCAGCTCTAGCAGGGCAGACATTTGACGAACTGACTTGTTGGACAGGTGGCATCCTATGACGGTGCCACGTTGAAAGTCATTGAGCTCCTCAGTAAAGTTCATTCTATTGCCAATGTTTGTCTATGGAAATTGCATGGCTGTGTGCTCGATTTTATACACCTGTCAGCAACGGGTGTGGCTGATATAGCCGAATCTACAAATTTGAAGGGGTGTCCACATAATTTTGTATATATAGTGTATATCTTCGACCTAATCAGTCCTTCTCGATCTACAATAAGTGCCTAGAGGGCTAGGGGGATTAGGGATTGCTTGGGCATGCATCTTTCACCGCGGGTTAGTATAGTCTGTTACTTACAGATGGAGTAATATTCTATTATATTCTATAGGGTCACCAGGTACAGGTCCAGTCCCAGGGAGGCAATGTCACCGGGGTGGGAACCATCCATGGCAATGTGGACATCAGCTCCTCTAATACTCACCTATATGAGACCGTGTACACCCACAATTACTCTCTAACTATATGAGACCTACCCAATTACAGTGCCTTCAGAAAGTATTCACACCCCTGGATTTTTCCACATTTTGTTGTTACAGCCTGAATTTAAAATGGATTACATTGAGATTGTGTCACTGATCTACACACAATACCCCATAATGTCAAAGTGGAATTATGTTTTTAGAACTGTTTACAAATTAATTAAAAATGAAATGCTGAAATGGCTTGAGTCAATAAGTACAGTGGGGGAAAAAAGTATTTAGTCAGCCACCAATTGTGCAAGTTCTCCCACTTAAAAAGATGAGAGAGGCCTGTAATTTTCATCATAGGTACACGTCAACTATGACAGACAAAATGAGAAAAAGAAATCCAGAAAATCACATTGTAGGATTTTTAATGAATTTATTTGCAAATTATGGTTGAAAATAAGTATTTGGTCAATACCAAAAGTTTCTCAATACTTTGTTATATACCCTTTGTTGGCAATGACACAGGTCAAAAGTTTTCTGTAAGTCTTCACAAGGTTATCACACACTGTTGCTGGTATTTTGGCCCATTCCTCCATGCAGATCTCCTCTAGAGCAGTGATGTTTTGGGGCTGTCGCTGGGCAACACAGACTTTCAACTCCCTCCAAATATTTTCTATGGGGTTGAGATCTGGAGACTGGCTAGGCCACTCCAGGACCTTGAAATGCTTCTTACGAAGCCACTCCTTCGTTGCCCGGGCGGTGTGTTTGGGATCATTGTCATGCTGAAAGACCCAGCCACGTTTCATCTTCAATGCCCTTGCTGATGGAAGGAGGTTTTCACTCAAAATCTCACGATACATGGCCCCATTCATTCTTACCTTTACACGGATCAGTCGTCCTGGTCCCTTTGCAGAAAAACAGCCCGAAAGCATGATGTTTCTACCCCCATGCTTCACAGTAGGTATGGTGTTCTTTGGATGCAACTCAGCATTCTTTGTCCTCCAAACACGACGAGTTTAGTTTTTACCAAAAAGTTCTATTTTGGTTTCATCTGACCATATGACATTCTCCCAATCCTCTTCTGGATCATCAAAATGCACTCTAGAAAACTTCAGATGGGCCTGGACATGTACTGGCTTAAGCAGGGGGACACGTCTGGCACTGCAGGATTTGAGTCCCTGGCGGCATAGTGTGTTACTGATGGTAGGCTTTGTTACTTTGGTCCCAGCTCTCTGCAGGTCATTCACTAGGTCCCCCCGTGTGGTTCTGGGATTTTTGCTCACCGTTCTTTTGATTATTTTGACCCCACGGGGTGAGATCTTGCGTGGAGCCCCAGATCGAGGGAGATTAGCAGTGGTCTTGTATGTCTTCCATTTCCTAATAATTGCTCCCACAGTTGATTTCTTCAAACCAAGCTGCTTACCTATTGCAGATTCAGTCTTCCCAGCCTGGTGCAGGTCTACAATTTTGTTTCAGGTGTCCTTTGACAGCTCTTTGGTCTTGGCCATAGTGGAGTTTGGAGTGTGACTGTTTGAGGTTGTGGACAGGTGTCTTTTATACTGATAACAAGTTCAAACAGGTGCCATTAATACAGGTAACGAGTGGAGGACAGAGGTGCCTCTTAAAGAAGAAGTTACAGGTCTGTGAGAGCCAGAAATCTTGCTTGTTTGTAGGTGACCAAATACTTATTTTCCACCATAATTTGCAAATAAATTCATTAAAAATCCTACAATGTGATTTTCTGGATATTTTTTCCTCTATTTGTCTGTCATAGTTGACGTGTACCTATGATGAAAATTACAGGCCTCTCTCATCTTTTTAAGTGGGAGAACTTCCACAATTGGTGGCTGACTAAATACTTTTTTCCCCCACTGTATAACCATTTTGTTATGGCAAGCCTAAATAAGTTTAGGCATAAAAATGTGATTAACAAGTCACATAATAAGTTGCATGGACTAACTCTGTGTGCAATAATGGTGTTTAATGTGATACCCCACACATACAATTATCTGTAAGGTCCCGCAGTCGAGCAGTGAATTTCAAGCACAGATTCAACCACAAAGACCAGGGAGGTTCCACACCCCACCCCCACAGAAAAAAAAGTAGACATTGATAATCCCTTTGAGCATGGTGCAGTTATTAATTACACTTTGGATGGTGTATCAATACACCCAGTCACTACAAGGATACAGGCGCCCTTCCTATCTCAGTTGCCGGAGAGGAAGGAAACCGCTCAGGGATTACACCATGAGGCTGTCGTATATGATGAATGGTGATCATTATGCTGTCAACAAAAGAAGTCTGCTCATACTGAACATTGATCATAAGGTTTATTCAGATCACAAGCTTCAGCATGAGTTTACAGACACGCGTTGTCCGGAGAGCAGTAGTGTCGTCCAATTCTAATGTCTGCTCTGTCCTATCTTCTTCGTGTACCCCTATTTATAACCAATGCAACAAGATGGCTCCCTCTGCTGGCCAGTTTACAATACACTTCCTGTCTATTATATGTTACATTATACTAACATAACCAACATTCCATTTCGTCATGAAAAACATTTAACAAAGGCATAATCTTCAGATACGATATTCCCCCCTTTCGAGACGAAATAAACGTCTCGAAAACAAACCGAATAAGATTATGACTAATAACCATTTATCTCATTGAATATTCTTAACCTTAACCCCAAAAACATTCTCCTCTAGAGTGTAAATACCTTTCTATGAAATACCTGTTTATGAAGTGTGAATACATTACTATGACCCATGAAGAAATCTCTATGGAGTGTAAATACATTACTATGACATATGAACAACTATTTATGAAGTATGAACACATTACTATGAATTATGAATAAATCTCTATGGAGTGTGAGAGCGAAAAACTGTCCAGCAGCCATCCATCCATATCAATCAAGACAGTAAAATTCTCTCACCGTCCCTCTGCCCCAGGCAACCACCGTCGGTACTCCAGATAACCTCATAACTCATGTAAATGCATTTGAAACTATGATGTAATTAAATACCCATGTAAACAAAATCCTATCCATAAATATCCACTCTCAGGCTGGTCAACCCATAGGACCTGAAAGGGAATCTCTCCCTGCTTAAACCTTCTGTCCCTAACCCCATCGAAATAAACAAAAGCATCTACGATCCTCATCTGCATTCAATAACATCAAACATAATTCTACTAAAATCAATACCTAAGAATATGACACAATTATGTATTACACATGTCTATATTTCATTGCAGACACTGGAATGTAGTCCACTACACTTCATCTCCCTGTAATGTCCTCTTCCAATGGACTTGTTGATGATGGAATCAGCCACACCCTCCTTGTTTCATCTCCTCCAGTCATATTGTCTTTGTTTGAGTATTCCAATCTCCACATGTTCTCCCACATGCTTCTGGAATGACAAGAAAATAAACGACCAAACAGTATCCTTTGCAAAACAACCACTTTCAAATTAAACCTCCATTTCACCTAAGAATTTAAAAAATGATACATAAATGATGCATGAATCACATTGTCCATTCCCCCCTTTGATTCATAAATCATACTAAAAATTATACTAATATTGAAAAAACAATTTGAAAAATCATCAAATAATCCAAAATGATATTTATCCCTCAGTTCCACTTGTCCATCTTCATCCAGATCAGGAACAGTCCACACCGGCATCTAAGTGTTGTCTCCAGGCACCACTTCTCCAACCTATCTCAATCTCATAACTTTCTCAAAAGTCAGTACAAACATCACACAGTGTTATCAAAGCTTAAACTAGAATCTGACCCATCACTGCCCCTACTGGCCTAATTGATCTTGCAACCAAATCCTTTCAAATGCATCCCTTATAATGCATCTATAACCCCAGTGATATTATCTGAACTATCTGGACTCACAGTAATACACTAATATTTATCAATATTATCTTCCCAAATGTTACACCATACCATGAATGAAGTCCCCCCTTCTCCCTTAGACTTATTCTTCAATGATAGACTTGAAGTCTATGACATGTCGCCATGTGTCTGCTAAATGACTGAAATGTAAATGTAATGTCACCCTTTTAACCCTAGATTTAGCTGTGTCCAATGCTATCCCTCTTATAATGGTAAAACCTCATATGGAAGCTTAAACGTTGACCTGTAACAACATCCTATCCCCCATAGGGTAAGAATATACTCTATCATAATTTCCCCTTATCCTCTAAAATTCCCATAGTCACATTGTCAGTCAAAAGCTAATCTTTTAACCATCAAAGTCCTGCTCTTCTTACTACCTGATATATAAAAAGTAACCTATTATTTGTCATTACTACCCTTAAGGTCATGCTTATCCAAATTTATCATACAACATCACCCTGATCTTCCCATAAACATACCCCTTACCTCATATGTTTTATTAGAGCAAACAACTTTTATCCCTCAATATTTCACCTGAATACTTCAGAGTTTGCAATTACCTGACTTTACTCTCCCTCTAACCAATGCTCATAGGGTAATCCCTTCACCCAAGAACACTTAAACCCTACTGTTTTGACAACAACATTATTTTATCTGTCAATGACTGTTGCCAATTCCACAGTCATGACAAAGCTCAAAACTGACCCACACCTGACAGAGGCTGCGCAACCGTCTAACAGGTCCGGGATGGAATTCCCAACAGACATGGACCCTCAAGATTCCTCACTGATTCTTACAGAATGAGTTAATCTATCTCTAATTTCCACAACAGAGGAACGAGCAGCACTGATCAGATGCCCCCCCCCTCTGTCATCAAAATCAAAAGACCTCATCCTGCAGCCTCCATGACGAATCTCTCTTCTCCATTTCAGATTAATCTATATTGTTTCTATCTGCTCTATTTTAACCCCATTCGTACCATAACCTCCTGAGTCCCTCTTGCTACCTCTTTAATTTCAGAACAATTGTTGTCAGTATCATACTCCTATATTTGCTATTGCCATAGTATCATTAATCCCTTCCAAAGTTACCCTTAAAGTAGTTGATTTAGCTGCTGTATCAACCCTAATTACTTCTAGTGCAAAAGTTCCCATTCCCATTATCCTCTGTGTCTTATCTACTGTTGGAGTGACTACTGTCCATTCAGTTCTACTCCTCCTGAACTCCCTCAATGACTGAAAACTTCTACAGACTTCAAATCTTCCATTATAAGCGTTACTTTATGAATTACATAGCCCTTTAACCAATAATTCCTAACCGGAACAAATTCTAATGCTTTCACTAAATAAGTACACATATATTCTCCCTAACCTTTCTCTGTAACATTACGCAACATAAGTGAACAGTCACTCCTAACCCTATTCCAAACTATACCTCCTTTTACTCCTGGTCCTGATAACAATACTTATTCTCCATAATTATCTCTCCACATGAGAGAAACGTCCCCATCTTAAACCCTAATAAGTATTTTTCCCCCTAAAATTGGTGCTGTATTGGTTCCCTTATAATCAAATGCGATATATTTATGACTTTAATACCTATCAATGTTGAAAGAGTTAAATTGCTTCTCCCTGTTGTTCTAATAGACTGAAGTGTTAATGTCCTTATTTACTCCTAGTTTTCCCCCAAGACTTTGAACTCTTTCCTTGTACTTCCATCCATCACCCCTAGTGTCACTTTTTCCCCCTTTCAGTTCTACCTCTAAACTTTAAACCTCCTGATTATAACAAAATACACCTATAATGACCTTGATCTCCCTACTGGAAACTGTAAATATAGATACTCAATCACCCTCAAATCATTCAGCAACACATACTTTCTCAATGCATCTGCTCCTAACCGATTTAAACTCCTACCATATCTTCCCACTAAACTTTAAAATGTCCTTCCTCACTGTTCTCTCTCTGTCTTACTACTAACTTTGAAACTTAGCTTACTGTCTCAGAGTCCCTTCAACCTAGCCTACCCCTAACTTATTTTAATCTAATCTTTTCTCTCATAACATTTAAAACCTTTTCCCCTGATCTATTGACAAAATCTCTTACCACCAAATTTTTAGAATATGTGATTGGGAAAGTTCCCCACCTGCTTCTGACTCATTACACACAGACTTGGCAAAACCGACTAAACACCTTTTAGCCTAGCCTGAAATCCCTTAGTGTAAGAATGTAACCCAAAATAACAGTCACCCGTATTAAGTTTTTTCCCAGACAGATTGTCTAACAGGCAATCTAATACATTATCATCCTTCCTATGATATTTATCTTTTAAGCAAATGACTCCCCAAAAACCCTACTTCTTAAAATAGTCTACCAGACAGTCAGTCGTCTATTGTGCCTCTGATTGAATACTTCAATTTACACCATGCATCTCTTCCCACAATGTCATTGTTATATTGTCTCTTTTAATTCCTATTTGACTTCTATAGCAGAGCTCAATTGATTCCCTAAGAGTATTTAAACTGTTTTACTACCTCAAATCCCTATCCTAATTAGTTTACTTTACAGAGTGATATGTTTAACCTCTTTAGACTGAACCCAGATAAGTTTTCCCCTATTCACTATCACTTCTAATGGTCGGTTGTTTTTACTTCAATTGTTGGATATCTTTGTTCTTCTCTAATCGATGCTCTCAGCAATGCACCCCTTCCGGATATTCTCGGCACTCTAGAATATTTAGTGTTCACCTGAAGCACAGGTGATCTTCACTTGCTCGTTGATCTTCCTCTGTTTCTTCTTCTCCAATTCTGTGTCTGTCCAGAAACTGACAGTCGATATGGAACATCTGGTCCCCCCTTGGCGGGTACAATTGCCTTTGATATTGTTCAGTTAAAGCTGTAACAGTGATTGTTGATTTGATTCACTCTGATTCTTCATAACCAACACTTCTTTTCGTCTTCTCCACCACCAGTTATAAGTTGTATTTGATAGAGTTTTCTTCGTCCGTTTCTTCTCGTTGTGGACCTATCAGTATTCTTCAAAAGGTTATCTTCTAAGTTCTGTTCTTGAAATATCATCTTCCATCATCTTCTTACTTTTCTTCATCAGAACTCGAATATCTTGTCTCCTTCTGCGTTCAACTTTCATCAGAGATCAAGTCTCCAGTATCCTTCTTTCCTCTCTTGCCACTTCCTTCTGATCACAGAGTCATCTCCCATGCATGACCTCTCATCATCATCATCCTCTTCTCCTTAAGTTCCCAGACATCTCGGTTTTCTTCCGTCTTCTGGATTCATCTTCATCGTTGTTTCTGCTCGTATTCGTCTTCATCTCTGATGCCATAATCACCCTGCTGGATGATGTCTTTCTGCTGAATCCATATGTGAGAAAGGTGTACTAACTTCTGCCATTAGTCTCTCCTAACACTACTCTAACCCTACTTTGATTACTTTGATTAAAAAATGACTATTTTAATCAATTTTCCCCTATACCAAGCCCTTTATATTCCTTTATTGTGAACTATCCTATTTTAGACTATTTAAGTTATATAGGCTTCCCCCTGTAATTCTTAATATAACCTAACAACTCTAAATAAATCCAAATAAGTCAATTAAAAATCCTGAATAATTAAAACCAATTTTTATTCCTATATCCTATGTCACCACCTTATCCATTAGTGTTGAGTATATTACCACAGCCCATCAACTGCCAGTAAATGCAAGTTAGTCATCTTCAGACTAAAATACCCCTAAACAAAGCCTTTAACCCCTTGCTCTATAACCCCTAATTATCATAAATTTAAAGAATAATGTCAGTACCTGATTTCCAATCGAACTGCAATCCAGCCCAGTGATGCACATAGCCTCCAAAATGTAACTTTTATTGAAATAGAATTTGCCAAGCCCCTTGTAAAATCGTCATAACATCACATATCCTGTTAGGGAAAGATTTTGTAACCATAATCAGTACCAAACCCTTTTTTTTGACTTGATCCTCTGCCACGTGACGTGATCACTTCCTGTATCTCCTCGCTCCTCTCGCTTAGCGTTCCTCTCATATGACAGAAGAACAAAGACACAACATAACATTTTAGTCGTTAATGCAGTCACTGAGTATTTCCAACCATTCAATATTCGTTTGTTCTACATGATTCACTGTAAGACTTTAACTCAGGACTAATTATAGATCGCCCAAAAACCTTTTGCTTTCAATCCGTCATTTAATTATTTAATTCAATCTATTATAATCCGTTATCCTATATTTAATTTATAAATTCAATAGGCTACAAAACAAGTTTCATCTTTAACCAATATTCGTGTTAAACTCTCCCTGTGCCTATTTGTTCCGTCGTCTGTGTTCCTCTCCCTGCAGTTTAACCAATGTGTTGTTTTGCAGAATCCCACGCATGCGCAAATATCATTTTAAAATTAAACGCATCCCCATACATTTATTAACGCCACCATTTTGTTTCGTCGACCGCATGTCGTAGATTTAGTGCCGTAAACCAAAACATGTCCTAATCTCGTGTCATAAACTCCCCTTTCTATAGTGTAGTGTCGCAAAATTAAACGCATGCGCATAACCATTCAAAAATACTTTTCACCGTGGAAGAAAGATTCTCTCTTCTCTCTCCCCAAACAGAAAGAATAACAGCCAGCTGTAACTTCCCATTTCCCCCTTATAATCAAACAACATTTACCAGCGCTCACAAAACATATAACCTGACTTACAAACACATAAACAAGTTTAAGAGACTTTCACCCGTCGCAACGGAATCTCTAAGGATATCCGTTAGCATGTAGCACACAACACAATTAACCTGTAGCATTAGCCTTTAGCTTAGCCTAAGGTACACCATAGCATGATTCACACTTTAGCCTTACAAAGATTAGCCTGAGCAACGATGTACCACGTGGCCTGAAACAATCAAGCCTTAGCTTCAGCCTCTAGCCAACTGTGGCCTACTAGCTATACCAATGAACACCCCGCACCGCGGCCCAATCATTTTCCATGATTATCAATAATATCTCCTTCTAACTTTTTGTTGCCTTGAAAGATGAATCTCATATCAAGCGGTTATCCCCAAACCAATTTCCCGTCGGCCAGAGGCGGAGTATAACATAAATACACCAATTCACTTCATAATTCCCGCTTAAGAAATCAACCTGACCCAATACTAACTAGGTCTGGATTTGTAGCCCATTCATAAAGAATCGCCTCCTCGAGGTCTTTTCCAGATTCACGGTGCTCTAATTATGCATACGTATTCCAACATTATTCTCTACCAATCCATTTGTACAATCCATTGTTGTAAACAGCGTTTACACATCAACCAAATTTAGAATATTTTCGTTCAGACTCCCAGTTAACAGCCATAACGCCACCCGAAACACGGTCGTAAGGGTACACTCCTCCAGTGTACATAAGCAGTAACAAACCAACAACTTAGCTGTGTCTAGTCGGGTCATGACTCCAAATCACAGTCAGCTTGAGTTAGCTTGTCGACTCCAAATGCAGCAAAGAAGGATTGCATCATCCCTCCTGGCAAGCTCGCCATTCTGTCGTATATGATGAATGGTGATCATTATGCTGTCAACAAAAGAAGTCTGCTCATACTGAACATTGATCATAAGGTTTATTCAGATCACAAGCTTCAGCATGAGTTTACAGACACGCGTTGTCCGGAGAGCAGTAGTGTCGTCCAATTCTAATGTCTGCTCTGTCCTATCTTCTTCGTGTACCCCTATTTATAACCAATGCAACAAGATGGCTCCCTCTGCTGGCCAGTTTACAATACACTTCCTGTCTATTATATGTTACATTATACTAACATAACCAACATTCCATTTCGTCATGAAAAACATTTAACAAAGGCATAATCTTCAGATACGATAAGGCCAATGTTGATTCTAAAACAGAGTTTAATGGCTGTGATAGGAGATAACTGAGGATGGATCAACAATATTGTAGTTGCTCTACAATACTAACATACATTTCAGAGTGAAAAGAAGGAAGCCTGTACAGAATATAAATATTCAAAAAACATGCACCTGTTTGCAATAAGGCAATAAGACAAAAACTGTGGCAAAGAAATGAACTGTTTGTCCTTATACAAAGTGTTATGTTTGGGGCAAATTCAACACATCACTGAGTACCACTCATTAATATTTTCAAGCATGGTGGTGGCTGCTTCATGTTATGGGTATGCTTGTCATCGGCAAGGACTAAGGAGTTTTTAGGATAAAAAGAAATGGAAGAGTGAAACACAGGCAACATCCTAGAGGAAAACTTGGTTCAGTCTGCTTCCCAACAGACACTGAGAGATGAACTCCCCTTTCAGCAGGACAATTACCTAAAACACAAGGCCAAATATACACTGGATTTGCTTACCAAGACGACATTGAATGTTCCTGAGTGGCCTAGTTAGTTTTAACTTAAATCGGCTTAAATCTATGACTTGAAAATGGCTGTCTAGCAATGATCAACAACCAACTTGGCAGAGCTTGAAGAATTTCTAAAAGAATAATGGGCAAATATTGTACAATCCAGGTGTGCAAAGCTCTTAGACTTACCAGAAAGACTCACAGCTGTAAGGTGATTCTAACATGTTTTGACTCAGGGGATTGAATACTTATCTAATCAAGATATTAGTGTTTTATGTTCCATACATTTTTTAATAATGTTAGAATTTTTCTTCCACTTTGACATTGCAGAGTTTTGTGTAGATCGTTGACAAAAAATGACAATTAAATCTATTTTAATCCCACTCTGTAACACAACAAAAAGTGGAAAATGTCAAGGGGGTGTGAATACTTTCTGAAGGCACTGTATGTGTTTATATACAGTTGAAGTCGGAAGTTTACATACCTTAGCCAAATACATTTAAACTCAGTTTTTCACAATTCCTGACATTTAATTCTAGTAAATATTCCCTGTCTTAGGTCAGTTAGGATCACCACTTTATTTTAAGAATGTGAAATGTCAGAATAATAGTAGAGAGATTCCGGAGCCAGAGCAGTCCGCTCCACCGGTTTCAAGTCCAGCTCCGGTCAGCGGTTCAACTCCGGAGCCAGAGCAGTCCGCTCCACTGGGGTCCAGTTCAGCTCCGGTCAGCGGCTCCAGTCCAGATCCAGACGTCAGCCCCTCTCTAGGTTCGGGGTCTCCCACACCAGGGTCCAGATAGGGCTTGGTGCATCGTGGGAGGAAGGAGAGGGGAAGCATCGCGCCGAGGTCCAGACCAGACCAGGGGCGCAACGGGGAGGCTGAGAGGAAGAGGTCGTCATGCCCGGAGTCGGATCCGCCTCTGAGGCGGAATGCCCACCCGGACCCTACCCTGTTATGTCAGGTTTGTGCGGTCGGAGTCCGCACCTTTGGGGGGGGGTACTGTCACGCCCTGACGTATGGAACTCTTGTTTGTTTAGTCAGGGTGTGGAAATCTATGTGATGTTTTCTATGTTTAGGATCTAGATTCGTATTTCTATGTTTGGCCGGGTGTGATTCCCAATCAGAGGCAGCTGTCGCTCGTTGTCTCTGATTGGGGATCATACAAGTAGCCTGTTTGCCTACTATGTTTGTGGGATCTTGTTCCTGTGTTTTGGCTTGTATTGTGTATAGCCTTGGACTTCACGTTACGTTGTTGTGTTTATTATTTAATAAACATGTTCACATCGCACGCTGCACCTTGATCTGACCCGTCTCTCAACGATCGTGACAAGTACACATCTACTACTGTTAGTACTAAACTCACCCAGTGAGTCATCACAGCTGTACAGTACACATCTACTACTGTTAGTACTAAACTCACCCAATTCTCTTATTCTGCTCCCCCTCCTCTCTCCCTCTTTCTAGGCCATATGAATGGGCAGCCCCAGGGGGACCAGTGGATCAGGGCCCAGGCAGACAGAGGCGCCATAAGCCTAAAGACACAGAGCTGGTTTGAGTCTCTAAAGGCAGACTAAATAGCCTTGCTTTCTCAAATGACTGCCTCGCCTGGTTCACCAACTACTTCTCAGATAGAGTTCAATGTGTCAAATCGGAGGGCCTGTTGTCTGGACCTATGGCAGTCTCTATGGGAGTGCCACAGGGTTCAATTCTTGGGCCGACTCTTTTCTCTGTGTATATCAATGATGTCGCTCTTGCTGCTGGTGACTCTCAGATCCACCTCTACGCAGACGACACCATTTTGTATACATCTGGCCCTTCATTGGACACTGTGTTAACAAACCTCCAAACGAGCTTCAATGCCATACAACACTCCTTCCGTAGCCTCCAACTGCTCTTAAACACTAGTAAAACTAAATGCATGCTCTTCAATCGAACGCTGCTGGCACCCGCCCACCCGACTAGAATCACTACTCGACGGGTCTGACCTAGAGTATGTGGACAACTACAAATACCTAGGTGTCTGGTTAGACTGTAAACTCTCCTTCCAGACTCACATTAAGCATCTCCAATCCAAAGTTACATCTAGAATTGGCTTCCTATTTCGCAACAAAGCCTCCTTCACTCACGCTGCCAAACATGCCCTCGTAAAACTGACTATCCTACCGATCCTTCACTTCGGCGATGTCATTTACAAAATAGCCTCCAACACTCTACTCAGCAAATTGGATGTAGTCTATCACAGTGCCATCCGTTTTGTCACCAAAGCACCATATACTACCCACCACTGTGACCTGTACACTCTTGTTGGCTGGTCCTCACTACATATTTGTCGCCAAACCCACTGGCTCCAGGCCATCTATAAATCACTGCTAGGCAAATCTTTGCCTTATTTTAGCTCATTGGTCACCATAGCAACACCCACCCGTAGTATGCGCTCCAGCAGGTATATCTCACTGGTCATCCCCAAAGCAAACACCTCCTTTGGCCGCCATTCCTTCCAGTTCTCTGCTGCCAATGACTGGAACGAACTGCAAAAATCTCTGAAGCTCGAGACTCTTATCTCCCTCACTAACTTTAAGCATCAGTTGTCAGAGCACCTTACCGATCACTGCACCTGTACACAGCCCTTTTGAAATTAGCCCACTCAACTACCTCATCCCCATATTGTTATTTATTTTGCTAATTTGCACCCCAGTATCTCTATTTGCGCATCATCCCTTGCACATCTATCATTCCAGTGTTAATACTAATTGTAATTATTTTTGCACTATGGCCTATTTATTGCCTTACCTCCATAACTTGCTACATTTGCACACACTATATATATATTTTCTGTGGTATTTTTGACTTTATGTTTTGTTTTACCCCATATGTAACTCTGTGTTGTTGTTTTTATCGCACTGCTTTGCTTTATCTTGGCCAGGTCGCAGTTGTAAATGAGAACTTGTTCTCAACTGGCTTACCTGGTTAAATAAAGGTGAAATAAAGGTGAAATAAAAGCTTAGGCTTCACTCCCAGGCCAACACTTTCAAAAATGTGTCCTTCTTACCTCCTGTCTACATACTGTACTACATCCTCAGGGACAAAAGGTATATACAGTGGGGTCCGAAATTATTTGGTTCAGTTTCAGATAATTTTGTGCCCAATAGAAATGAATGATAAATAATGTAAAGTTACAGAGAGTCAAAGATCATACCCCCAAGACATGCTAACCTCTCACCATTACCAATAACAGGGGAGGTTAGAATGTCTTGGGGGTATGATCTTTGACCCTCTAACTTCACTCATTGACACTGCAAAATGACACAATACATTATTTAACATTCATTTCTATTGGGCACAAAATAATCTGAAACACAAGCAAAACAATTTCAAGGTTCAATTTACTGTAAATAAAAAAAACTGGAGAAAGTGTTGACATCAACACTGACAAAGAAATCAAATCATATCGAGGACATTTATTTTTTATGATTATTTCCAAGCAAGAACTGTTTGCTATATGATGTAATTATGAAATTCAATCTGTCTTGTGTTGCAATGCATAGAAGATGGCTTTGACCTTTCTCCCACTCAGTTGAAACAGTTTGATGCAGAAGCTTTGCATACTGTATACAGTGGGGAAAAAAGTATTTAGTCAGCCACCAATTGTGCAAGTTCTCCCACTTAAAAAGATGAGAGAGGCCTGTAATTTTCATCATAGGTACACGTCAACTATGACAGACAAATTGAGAAAAACTATTCCAGAAAATCACATTGTAGGATTTTTTATGAATTTTTTTGCAAATTATGGTGGAAAATAAGTATTTGGTCACCTACAAACAAGCAAGATTTCTGGCTCTCACAGACCTGTAACTTCTTCTTTAAGAGGCTCCTCTGTCCTCCACTCGTTACCTGTATTAATGGCACCTGTTTGAACTTGTTATCAGTATAAAAGACACCTGTCCACAACCTCAAACAGTCACACTCCAAACTCCACTATGGCCAAGACCAAAGAGCTGTCAAAGGACACCAGAAACAAAATTGTAGACCTTCACCAGGCTGGGAAGACTGAATCTGCAATAGGTAAGCAGCTTGGTTTGAAGAAATCAACTGTGGGAGCAATTATTAAGAAATGGAAGACATACAAGACCACTGATAATCTCCCTCGATCTGGGGCTCCACGCAAGATCTCACCCTGTGGGGTCAAAATGATCACAAGAACGGTGAGCAAAAATCCCAGGACCACACGGGGGGACCTAGTGAATGACCTGCAGAGAGCTGGAACCAAAGTAACGAAGCCTACCATCAGTAACACACTACGCCGCCAGGGACTCAAATCCTGCAGTGCAAGACGTGTCCGCCTGCTTAAGCCAGTACATGTCCAGGCCCGTCTGAAGTTTGCTAGAGTGCATTTGGATGATCCAGAAGAGGATTGGGAGAATGTCATATGGTCAGATGAAACCAAAATATAACTTTTTGGTAAAAACTCAACTCGTCGTGTTTGGAGGACAAAGAATGCTGAGCTGCATCCAAAGAACACCATACCTACTGTGAAGCATAGGGGTGGAAACATCATGCTTTGGGGCTGTTTTTCTGCAAAGGGACCAGGACGACTGATCCGTGTAAAGGAAAGAATGAATGGGGCCATGTATCATGAGATTTTGAGTGAAAACCTCCTTCCATCAGCAAGGGCATTGAAGATGAAACGTGGCTGGGTCTTTCAGCATGACAATGATCCCAAACACACCGCCCGGGCAACGAAGGAGTGGCTTCGTAAGAAGCATTTCAAGGTCCTGGAGTGGCCTAGCCAGTCTCCAGATCTCAACCCCATAGAAAATCTTTGGAGGGAGTTGAAAGTCCGTGTTGCCCAGCGACAGCCCCAAAACTTCACTGCTCTAGAGGAGATCTGCATGGAGGAATGGGCCAAAATACCAGCAACAGTGTGTGTAAACCTTGTGAAGACTTACAGAAAACGTTTGACCTGTGTCATTGCCAACAAAGGGTATATTACAAAGTATTGAGAAACTTTTGTTATTGACCAAATACTTATTTTCCACCATAATTTGCTAATAAATTCATTAAAAATCCTACAATGTGATTTTCTGGATTTTTTTTTCTCATTTTGTCTGTCATAGTTGACGTGTACCTATGATGAAAATTACAGGCCTCTCTCATCTTTTTAAGTGGGAGAACTTGCACAATTGGTGGCTGACTAAATACTTTTTTCCCCCACTGTATACTGCATAAATGTATATACTGCATTGATGCTCAGATATAAAATATTTCCTCCCCTAAAATAATCTGTTTTGTGGTTATTCATCTTTGGCCATTCCCTTCCAGCGCTTGATATCTGAGCTAGAGTTAATGTAAGGTGCAGTGTATGTGTTAGGGATTTGATTTACCTTAGATTGTGAGGTGGTGTGTGTAATGTATAAACTCAGTCCTTGTGCATGTGTTTGTTTGTCTGCTTGGACTGTGTGTATTCATGCTGTGTAATCGTAGTCCTCTCCACAGGCCTTTATCGAATTCCTCTTTTTGTTGTTGTTTCTTGGTGCAGGCTCCTCTTCCTCCCAGGTGTCCTGGATCTTGTCGGGTCGTCCGATTGGCTGCAGCAGCTGGCCAAGACTGTCATAGCCGAACCAGTAGGGGGCGTCATCGTTACTGTGCTCCCACTTCTCAACACAGGGCTGGAGCCTCAGAGCCGCCTGCCTACACACACACACACACACACACACACACGTCGTTACTGTGCTCCCAGTGTTACATCTTTAGCTTTTGGACATGTTGTTCAGTTGAAGTGTGTGCATGTGTGTCTTACTTGGATATTCCCCTGCAGTAGACCATGTTGATGGTGTTGAGCTGTGGGCAGCCTGTCTGTAGGAAGCGTGGTGTGCGATCAGTCAGGAGAACACAGCCACTCACGTCCAGCTCTCTCAGGAAGTGACGCCCTACTGTCAGGTACTGTACCGCCAGGTCTGTCATCTGATAGGAGAAGTGCATAGACAATAGGCACGATATTTTGGTAAGTGTGTGTATGTGTGTGTGTGTGTGTGTGTGTGTGTGTATATACCTTTGGGCAGCCAGGCATGCGTAACGTGACTATAGTCCTGCAGTAGAAGGACAGGGCCTTGATGGCCTGGTCAGACAGAGCTACACAGTGAGACACGTCCATATACTCCAGACCTCTTGCCTGCCTGCAGAACTTCTGCTTTCACAGGGAGAGCAGGAGAAGAGGAAGAGGAGAAGGAACGTTACTTTAAGAAGTGAATTCCTTTAACATTCTTTCAATGAGGAGTCACAGACAGTCAAAAGGTACTGTGCAGACTGCAGAACACAAAGTAAACATAGTACCTCTATGCCAATGTCAGTGATCCAGACACACTCAGAGGCAACCAGCTTCTTCAGGCCAGGGTTCCCACCCAGAGCAATCAGCCCCTGAAAACACGAGTTATGTTGTTGGAGTGTTTTAGATAGCTAACTGTAATACGACACACATACACGGCAAGGTAAGGGAGCATTACCTGGTCCATGATGTTGCAGCCACTGATGTCCAGAGAGAGGAGAGAGGAACAGCTACTGAGCCACTCCAGACCAGAATTAGACAGGTTATCACAGTAAGCCACACTCAGGTGGTTCAGCTTACTGCACCTGTACACACACACCATGCCAGTCTGTCAGTGTGTAATATATGCATGTGTGTGTGTGTGTGTGTGTGTCTGTGTGTATCTGCGTGTGAGTTTACAGTGCATTCGGAAAGTATTCAAACCCCTTGACTTTTTCCACATTTTGTTACGTTATAGCCTTATTCTAAAATGGATTAAATAAAATATTTTCCTCATCAATCTACACACAATACCCCATAATGACAGAGCAAAAACAGGTGTTTAGAAATGTTTGCAAAAAAAAAAAAATTAACAACACAAATACCTTATTTACATAAGTATTCAGACCCTTTGCTATGAGACTTGAGCTCAGGTGCATCCTGTTTCCATTTATCATCCTTGAGATGTTTCTACAACTTGATTGGAGTCCACCTGTGGTAAATTGAATTGATTGGACATGATTTGGAAAGGCACACATCTGTCTATATAAGGTCCCACAGTTGACAGTGCATGTCAGAGCAAAAACCAAGCCATGAGGTCGAAGGAATTGTCCGTAGAGCTCCAAGACAGGACTGTTTCGAGGCACAGATCTGGGGAAGGGTACCAAAACATGTCTGCAGCATTGAAGGTCCCCAAGAACACAGTGGCCTCCATCATTCTTAAATGGAAGAAGTTTGGAACCACCAAGACTCTTCCTAGAGCTGGCCACCCGGCCAAACTGAGCAATCGGGGGAGAAGGGCCTTAGTCAGGGAGGTAACCAAGAACCCGATGGTCACTCTGACAGAGCTCCAGAGTTCCCCTGTGGAGATGGGAGAACCTTCCAGAACGACAACCATCTCTGCAGCACTCCACCAATCAGGCCTTTATGGTAGAGTAGCCAGACGGAACCACTCGTCAGTAAAAGGCACATGACAGCCCGCTTGGAGTTTGCCAAAAGGCACCTAAAGGACTCTCAGACCATGAGAAACTAGATTCTCTGGTCTGATGAAACCAAGATTGAACTCTTTAGCCTGAATGCCAAGCATCACGTCTGGAGAAAACCTGGCACCATCCTGTGCTGTGGGGATGTTTTTCAGCAGTAGGGACTGGGAAACTAGTCAGGATCGAGGGAAAGATGAATGGAACAAAGTACAGAGAGATCCTTGATGAAAACCTGCTCCAGAGCGCTCAGGACCTCAGACTGGGGCGAAGGTTCACCTTCCAACAGGACAACGACCCTAAGCACACAGCCAAGACAACACAGGAGTGGCTTTGGGACAAGTCTCTGAATGTCCTTGAGTGGCCCAGCCAGAGCCCTGACTTGAACCCGACTGAACATCTCTGGAGAGACCTGAAAATAGCTATGCAGCGACGCTCCCCTTCCAACCTGACAAATCTTGAGAGGATCTGCAGAGAAGAATGGGAGAAACTCCCCAAATACAGGTATGCCAAGCTTGTAGCTTCATATCCAAGAAGACTTGAGGCTGTAATCGCTGCCAAAGGTGCTCCAACAAAGGGTCTGAATACTTATGTAAATGTGATATTTCCGTTTTTTATTTGTAATAATTTTGTAAAAGAATCTGAAAAAATATTTTTGATTTGTCATTATGGAGTATTGTGTGTAGATCGATGAGGGAAAAAAACAATTTAATCAATTTTAGAATAAGGCTGTAACGTAACAAAATGTGGAAAAAGTCAAGGGGTCTGAGTACTTTCCGAAGGCTCTGTATATGACCTTACTTCTGAGCCACCCTCATGATAGCTAAGTCGTTGATGCGGCTGCAGTTGCTCAGATTCAGCTCCCTCAGTTTAGAGGCAGAAGGCCCTTCAGTCAGGTACCGCAGCCCCATGTCACTCACCCTGCAACAAACGAACACACACGGGCACACACACACAAGCAGTCAGGTACCGCAGCCCGATATCATCTAACGTAGAGACAGAACACACGCGTGCACACACACCTGCTGCAGTGTGAGATGTTGAGGTAGACCAGGTTTTTGAGGGCGCCCATAGACTTGAGGCTGGAGTCAGTCATTCTAGGGCAGTCAGCAGCATGGAGTCTAGTAAGGCCTGGAGAGCTACGACACAGAGCCCTCCAACTGATGTCTGACATACGACTATTACCTACAAAAACACACAGATAATACTGTCATAACACGCACCATAACAAACAAAGTGCGTGTGTTGACATTTGTCTTACATTAATCATTTGTCTTACATGTCTAATCACATCTTCAGAAACAAACTGATCATCTCCTTTGGCTGAAGAGCTATAATCATTGGCTAATCACTTAACAGTGACCTGTGCCAGATACAGCACTGTATAAGGCCAAGAGTTAGAGGATAGCAAAAGTTTTAGGGTTGACCAACAACATGACCTGCTGGCTGCTGCATCATGGTTTGATGTCACAGACCAATCAGAGCCCCTGTAGACTTCACCCTGGCAACGAGACTCACCACAATGATCGTTGCCAAGACAACTAAATAACACTAGTAGACAGACATGGGACATGACACACACTCACCATCAACGCTGAACTTGGTGAGGTTGGCCACCTCAGCGATGGCTTTGAAGGCGGAGTCTGAGAGATGGGGCGTGTCCCATAGGGAGATGGCAGACAGAGACTGACACTTAGAGGCCAGCTCCTATTGGACGAAACCAGACTGAGTGACAGGCAGAGGTCCATTCATTCATTAAAGACACAGGTAGCCAATGGTAAAAAAAATATGATCTTACTCCCTAAATGAGTTGTCTGGTAGCTCCATACGTACCAGCACACAGCTGTCTGACAGAGTAGGCATGTCATTGAAGACTATCTGCTGGAGCAGTGGGCAGCCTGCTGCTATGTACCTGAAACCATCCACTGAGATCTGCAGGGACAAAACACCACACACAGAGTACATTAGAGAGTAGGGGGGTGAGAGAGAGACGGAGAGGGTGTACATTTTGTAATTTAAAACGAATTCTCTCTCTCTCTCTCTCTCTCTCTCTCTCTCTCTCTCTCTCTCTCTCTCTCTCTCTCTCTCTCTCTCTCTCTCTCTCTCTCTCTCTCTCTCTCTCTCTCTCTCTCTCTCTCTCTCTCTCTCTCTCTCTCTCTCTCTCTCTCTCTCTCTCTCTCTCTCTCTCTCTCTCTCTCTCTGTCTCTCTCTGTCTCTCTCTGTCTCTCTCTCTCTGTCTCTCTCTCTCTCATGAACTGACCTGAGTGCAGCCAGAGAGGTCGAGGTGGATGAGCTTGTGGCAGCCCTTCCCTGAGGCCAGGTACTGTAAGCCTTTATCAGTGAACTTACGGCAGCATGCTAGACTCAGGTACTGTAGGTTCAGACAGCTCCTGGACAGACAGAGAGGGTTGTGTATTAGCCTCATATCCATACTGGATGTGCTAAAGGCACCTCTAAAGCTCTATGATTTGTATTGGAAAAGTAATACTCCAGAGTATTTCTAAAGCCAATGTGCACCCGCAGCCTGTTATCAGCCTGATTTCACTAGTTCAAGTCTTCTCACAATCTTCAGTTTGTGAAGGTGTGGGGGTTGGGTAGCGAGGATATTAATGATTATTTGACTTCTGGCTGGGATGCACCAGTTGAACGACCAAGGTAGGATGGCAGGAAAGGGGTTGAGCGGGTTGGTGAGACGTGAGGTAGGCAGAGTTGTAAATTGACTGTGGCATCTGATTGGGAGAAGCTTTTCCTTCTAAACCTGAGTTTAGACATTGTTAATCAAGAGAAATCCCACAAGAACAGCAGAGATGAAGGATGGACAGAGAGACAGAGAGGAGGAGAGAAGGGACTGCCATAGAGAGAGAGCGGAGTGTAGGCATGTGTTGACAGCAGCAGCTGAGGGTTGAACGTCTTTGGAGTTTAAATGAAATAAGACTATTTCTCCAGGTTAATTCTCAGCCAGGTCTGTGAAGCATTTTCACACTGCTAGGTTCCAATGATTTCTAGTCTATAAGCTCATAAGGTTTTTAAAAAAACGGAGCCTATGGAATTGCTTTCAGGTGTAACATTCTTTGGATACAAAGGATACAAAGAAACATGGTCAAGGTCCTGCATGTGCGCACACACACAAACGTTTGGCTTCTCTATTTCTCAATCTGTTTCTCTCTGTTCCTCTCAGTATTTCTGTTTCGGCGTGCCACATCATCCCACTACATCACTGGGATAACAGTATTGGGTAATCCTAACTGATTATGACATGAGTAATAGCGATGGCCTGGGATTTAAGTGACTATTTTCCATTCAGAAGAGAGAGAGAGAGAGAGAGAGGAGAGACCCATCTCCTAGATTAGGAGATGAGAGAGAGAAAGAGTGTGCAGGCTCTGTCTGCTTGGGCCAATGGGTACTTCAGCACAGAGGGAACAATAACAGGCCCTTATAAAGGCTTTGCGGACAAGAGGTGGTAAAAGCAGTCCTCAATGTCAACTGACATTAACCCATGGACCTGAAACAATAACTGCTTTACTGTGCATACACTGTGTTCTAATGAAATGGGAAACCTTTTCCATCACTGGAGTAGCTGTGGTCTATGGGTGTTTACCTGGAGAGCTCTCTGAGAGTCCCGTTGGTCACATATGAGAAGGACAGGTTCAGGTAGAGCAGAGTGGGGCAGCCTTCTAGAATCATACGCACCATCTCATCCTGGTGAAGGACAACACAAGGTTACCACTAAACTAACAACAATATATTTTTCATGGTATTCCGCTGTGGCCAAAGGCATGTAAAGAAAATCACCAACAGCTGCAACCACCTAGATGAGCCTGGTACAGTGAGCCTGGTACTTCAGAAAGTATTCATACCCCTTGACTTATTCCACATTTTGTTGTGTTACAGCCTGATTTTTTCTCTCACCCATATACAAACAATACCCCATAATGACAAAGTGAAAACATGTTTCAGAAATGTTTGCACATTTATTGAAAATGAAATACATAAATATCTAATTTACAGAAGTATTCACACCCCTGAGTCAACACTTTGTAGAAGCACGTTTGGCAGCGATTACAGCTATGAGTCTTTCTGGGTAAGTCTATAAGATTTTTTCCACACCTGGATTGTGCACCATTTTCCCATTATTATTTTCAAAATTCTTCAAGCTCTGTCAAATTGGTTGTTAATCATTGCTAGAGAACCATTTTCAGGTCTTGCCATAGATTTTCAAGTAGATGTACAGTGATAGAAAAAAGTATTTGATCCCCTGCTGATTTTGTACGTTTGCCCACTGTCAAATACATGATCAGTCTATAATTTTAATGGTAGGTTTATTTGAACAGTCAGAGACAGAATAACAACACAAAAATCCAGAAAAACACGTCAAAAATGTTATAAATTGATTTGCATTTTAATGAGGGAAATAAGTATTTGACCCATCTGCAAAACATGACTTAGTACTTGGTGGCAAAACCCTTGTTGGCAATCACAGAGGTCAGACGTTTCTTGTAGTTGGCCACCAGGTTTGCACACATCTCAGGAGGGATTTTGTCCCACTCCTCTTTGCAGATCTTCTCCAAGTCATTAAGGTTTCGAGGCTGACGTTTGGCAACTCGAACCTTCAGCTCCCTCCACAGATTTGCTATGGGATTAAGGTCTGGAGACTGGCTAGGCCACTCCAGGACCTTAATGTGCTTCTTCTTGAGCCACTCCTTTGTTGCCTTGGCCGTGTGTTTTGTCATTGTCATGCTGGAATACCCATCCACGACACATTTTCAATGCCCTGGCTGAGGGAAGGAGGTTCTCACCCAAGATTTGACGGTACATGGCCCCGTCCATCGTCCCTTTGATGCGGTGAAGTTGTCCTGTCCCCGTAGCAGAAAAACACCCCCAAAGCATAATGTTTCCACCTCCATGTTTGACGGTGGGGATGGTGTTCTTGGGGTCATAGGCAGCATTCCTCCTCCTCCAAACACGGCGAGTTGAGTTGATGCCAAAGAGCTCCATTTTGGTCTCATCTGAACACTTTCACCCAGTTCTCCACTGAATCATTCAGATGTTCATTGGCAAACATCAGACGGGCCTGTATATGTGCTTTCTTGAGCAGGGGGACCTTGCGGGCGCTGCAGGATTGCAGTCCTTCACAGCGTAGTGTGTTACCAATTGTTTTCTTGGTGACTATGGTCCCAGCTGCCTTGAGATCATTGACAAGATCCTCCCGTGTAGTTCTGGGCTGATTCCTCACCGTTCTCATGATCATTGCAACTCCACGAGGTGAGATCTTGCATGGAGCCCCAGGCCGAAGGAGATTGACAGTTCTTTTGTGTTACTTCCATTTGCGAATAATCGCACCAACTGTTGTCACCTTCTCACCAAGCTGCTTGGCGATGGTCTTGTAGCCCATTCCAGCCTTGTGTAGGTCTACAATCTTGTCCCTGACATCCTTGGAGAGCTCTTTGGTCTTGGCCATGGTGGAGAGTTTGGAATCTGATTGATGAATTGCTTCTGTGGACAGGTGTCTTTTATACAGGTAACAAACTGAGATTAGGAGCACTCCCTTTAAGAGTGTGCTCCTAATCTCAGCTCGTTACCTGTATAAAAGACACCTGGGAGCCAGAAATCTTTCTGATTGAGAGGGGGTCAAATACTTATTTCCCTCATTAAAATGCAAATCAATTTATAACATTTTTGACATGCGTTTTTCTGGATTTTGTTGTTGTTATTCTGTCTCTCACTGTTCAAATAAACCTACCATTAAATTTATAGACTGATCATTTCTTTGTCAGCGGACAAACGTACAAAATCAGCAGGGGATCAAATACCTTTTTCCCTCACTGTAAGTCAAAACTGTAACTCAGAACAGGAACATTCACTGTCCTCTTGGTAAGCAACTCCAGTGTAGATTTAGCCTTGTGTTTTAGGTCATTGTCCTGCTGAAAGGTGAATTCATTTCTCAGTGTCTGTTGGAAAGCAGACTGAACCAGTCTCCCCAGTCCTTAACGATTACCAGCATACCCATAACATGAAGCAGCCACCACTATGCTTGAAAACATGGAGATGGGTACTCAGTAATGTTTTCTATTGGATTTTCCCCAAACATAATACTTTGTATTGAAGGCAAAAAGTTAATTGCTTTGCCACATTATTTGTCGTATTACTTTAGTGCCTTGTTGCAAACAGGATGCATGTTTTGGAATATTTGTTATTCTGTACAGGCTTGCTTCTTTTCACTCTGTCATTTAGGTTAGTATTGTGGAGTAACTACAATGTTGTTGATCCATCCTCAGTTTCCTCCTATCACAGCCATTAAACTCTGTAACTGTTTTAATGTCGCCATTGGCCTCATGGTGAAAACCCTGAGCAGTTTCCTTACTCTCCGGCAACTGAGTTAGGAAGGACACCTGTATCTTTGTAGTGACTGGGTGCATTGATACACCATCCAAAGTGTAACTAATAACTTCACCATGCTCAAAGGGATATTCAATGTCTGCTTTTTTATTTTTACCCTTCTTTGCGAGGCATTGGAAAATCTCTCTGGTCTTTGTGGTTGAATCTGTGTTTGAAATTCACTGCTCGACTGAGGGACCTTACAGATTTGTATTTGTATTTCTTAGGGATACCCATTAGCAGCTACTCTTCCTGGGGTCCAAACACATTAAGGCACATCACACATAAAACAAAAGATAAAACAGTACATCATATGACATTATTACACCACTACATATCTACAATACAAAATGTATAATACCACCATACAACAATATTACAATGTACGTGTGCGTGTTCTAGCGTGTGTGTGCGTATGCGTGTCTGTTCCTGTGTGTGTTTCTCTTCACAGTCCCCACTGTTCCATAAGGTGTATTATGTTTTTTTTTTTTTATCTGATTCTACTGCTTGCATCAGTTATCTGATGTGGAACAGAGTTCCATGTAGTCATGGCTCTATGTAGTACTGTGCGCCTCCCATAGTCTGTTCTTGACTTGGGGATTGTGAAGAGACCTCTGGTGACGTCTTGTGGGATATGCATGGGTGTCCGAGCTGTGTGCCAGTAGTTTAAAACAGACACCTCGGTGCATTCAGCATGTCAACACTTCTTACAAAAACAAGTAGTGATGAAGTCAATCTCTCCTTCACTTTGAGCCATGAGAGATTTACATGCATATTATTAACGTTAGCTCTCCGTGTACATTTAAGAGCCAGCCGTGCTGCCCTGTTCTGAGCCAATTGCCATTTTCCGAGGTCCCTCTTTGTGGCACCTGACCACACAACTGAACAGTAGTCCAGGTGCGACAAAACTAGGGCCTGTAGGACCTGCCTTGTTGATAGTGTTGTTAAGAAGGCAGAGCAGCGCTTTATTATGGACAGACTTATCCCCATCTTAGCTACTGCTATATCAACATGTTTTGACCATAACAATTTAAAATCCAGGGTTACTCCAAGTAGTTTAGTCACCTCAACTTGCTCAATTTTCATATTATTTATTACAAGATTTAGTTGAGGTTTAGTGAATGATTTTTCCCAAAGATAATGCTTTTAGTTTTTGAAATATTTAGGACTTAGTTATTCCTTGCCACTCATTCTGAAACTAACTGCAGCTCTTTTTTAAGTGTTGCGGTGATTTCACTCCCTGTAGTAGCTGACGTGTATAGTGTTGAGTCATCCACATACATAGACACACTGGCTTTACTCAATGTCATTAGTAAAGATTTTAAAAAGTAAGGGGCCTAGACAGCTGCCCTGTGGAATTCCTGATTCTACCTGGATTATGTTGGTCCAGGCTTCCATTAAAGAACACCCTCTGTGTTCTGTTAGACAGGTAACTCTTTATCCACCATATAGCAGGGGGAGTAAAGCCATAACACATACGTTTTTCCAGCAGCAGACTATGATCGATAATGTCAAAAGCCGCACTGAAGTCTAACAAAACAGCTCCCACAATCTTTTTATTATCAATTTCTCTCAGCCAATCATCAGTCATTTGTGTAAGTGCCGTGCTTGAAGAATGTCCTTCCCTATAAGCGTGCTGAAAGTCTGTTGTCAATTTGTTTACAGTAAAATAGCATTGTATCTGGTTAAACACCATTTTTCCCAAGTTTACTAAGGGTTGGTAACAGGCTGATTGGTTGGCTATTTGAGCCAGTAAAGCGGCCTTTGTTACAGGAGGGGGTCGCAGTTACAGGAGGGGGTCGCAGTTCCGGAGCGACCCACTAGGTGTCATCCTCCGACAACCTTAGGCACCTCCTTACTCACAGTCTGGACTAATCATCATCCTATTGGTGTCACCTGTGTCTACCTGTTCACCTGTGTATTTATGCCCTCACTTCCCTGTGTTCCCTTGCTCAGTTTTCTCTGCTAGTTTCTCTATGCTCAGCAGTACTAATCAGTGTCTGATTGGAGAAGTATGTACAGGTACTCGAGAAGTGTTCTCCCCGTTTCTTTATTATTTCAGTCGTAGTTACTATTCCGTATTTTGGCTGTCAGACGGTTTTTGTAGACTTATTTGCTCCACCTTTCTTTTATCGTGTTAAGTCTATTGTTTTGTATCCTGGCTTCGGGACCACAAGTAAAGATCCTTGTTTCACCATCTCTGCCTACTGTCTATCCTGCACTGCACCTGGGTCACACCTCACACCAACCCTTACAGGCCTTTACTATTCTTGGATAATGGAATGACTTTTGCTTCCCTCCGGGCCTGAGGGCACACACTTTCTAGTAGGCTCTGACTGAAGATATAGCAAGTAGGAGTGGCAATATCATCCGCTATTATCCTCAGTAATTTTCCATCCAAGTTGTCAGACCCCGGTGGCTTGTCATTGTTGATAGACAACAATACTTTTTTTACCTCTTCCACACTCACTTTACGGAATTCAAAATGATAATGCTTGTCTTTCATAATTTGATGAGTTATACTTGGATGTGTAGTGTCAGCGTTTGTTTCTGGCATGTCATGCCTAAGCTTGCTAATCTTGCCAATGAAAAAAATATATCAGTGGGTTTTGTGATGAATGAGCCATCTGATTCAATGAATGATGGAGCTGAGTTTGCCTTTTTGCTCGAAATTTCATTTAAGGTGCTCCAAAGCTTTTTACTATAATTCTTTATATAATTTATCTTTGTTTCATAGTATAGTTTCTTCTTCTTTTTATTCAGTTTAGTCATATGATTTCTCAATTTGCAGTACGTTTGCCAATCGGTTGTGCAGCCAGACTTATTTACCATTCCTTTTGCCTCATCCCTCTCAACCATACAATTTTTAATTTGTCATTAACCACAGGGATTTTACAGTTTTTACAGTAATTTTAATGAGTGCATGCATATTAGTAACTGGAATAAGCAATTTTATAAATGTGTCAAGTGCAGCGTCTGGTTGCACCTCATTACACACCACAGACCATCAAATATTCTTTACATCATCAACATAGGAATCACTACAAAACGTATTGTATGACCTCTTATACACTATATTAGGCCCAGCCTTTGGTTTTCCTAGATATGGCTACTATATTGTGATCACTACATATGATGGATTTGGATATTGCTTTAAAGCCAATTTCTGCAGCATTAACAAAGATGTGATCAATACATGTTGATGATTTCATTCCTGCGCTGTTTGTAACTACCCTGGTAGGTTGACTGATAACCTGAACCAGGTTGCAGGCACTGGTTACAGTTTGAAGCTTTTTCTTGAGTGGGCAGCTTGATGAAAGTCAGTCATTATTTAAATCACCCAGAAAATATACCTCTCTGTTGATATCACATACATTATCAAGCATTTCACACATATTATCCAGATACTGACTGTTAGCACTTGGTGGTCTATAGCAGCTAATTGTATGTGTGGGGTACAGAGATGAGCTAGTCATTCAAAAATCATGTTAAACACTATTATTGCACACAGAGTCTATGCAACGTATTATGTGACTAGCTAAGCAAATGTTTACTCCTGAACTTATTTAGGCTTGCCACAACACAGTAGCGGTGCGTGGGTAAAATCACTGAGGAAGCCAAGCCAGTAAAAACATCCATATTACAACCTATGTTGTGATAACTGCGTTGTTTGTTCTATAACCCATTCGTTTATAGGCCTGCGTGATATACAATAAGGCTGTGACAACAAAAAAACAACAGTCACACAGTGGCGGAATAAATTCAACTACACATACATTTGTTTCATCACAAAACCAGAGAGCAACATCCACAAAGCAAATACTGCATGTAACAAACAGTTATACGACCTGCAACATGGTCAAGGAAGTTGTTTTCGACAGCACTGCTTCTGCTATTTCAGCACCATTTTAACTTAAACATCATCAAATCAACAAGGCTTAGTTTAATACACTGAAAACCAACTTAAAGATACCAAAAACAATTTAGTCCAATCAATGTTGCTAAATATCATGTGGCTTTCCATGGTACTGATTTCTGTGTGTGTGTGTGTGTGTGTGTGTGTGTGTGTGTGTGTGTGTGTGTGTGTGTGTGTGTGCACAAGTATTCTTCTTTTTTGACTCCTCCTCTCTGTCATGTTGGCAAAACGGTCTATGGCTCTGTCATACAGTACGCTTTTAGTTTTTGTTGTCATAGACTACATAGCTAAAATGCTTGATAGCCTAACTTCCTCGCATAGGCAACAATGAACCAGCTAAGTTAGCTAGCTAATTAACGTGAGCCTAAAAGGGCCAGGCTACATATTGAACTTCAACTGTCTCAGGCCAGTGCCACAACATATTCATTTATGGTTAGATCAGAATCGCCGTTATAATCATTGGCCTGTACAGAGAATGAAGTCAAAACCACAAGTCCAAATCCCCATCTCCATCCATGGCTTAGGAAAGGGACAATTTAGCAAGCTAGCTGCTGCAGGAGATCAACACAAGCAGACCAGAAGTTTGAAGTTTTGCTTAGGATGTGATTTGATTGGTGTGAAGCCAAATCCAAACTGGCCTCCCTTGGGGGGCGTTTTGCAGCACCAGGACAACCCACAGTTGAGCTTAGCTCAACGCTGATTGGCTAATACTTTTATATATTTTTTATCAAGGGAGGTCAAATGCTTGCTGGCATCAGTCAATCAAACCGCAATATGTCATACTCTTTTGATCCAGATGGCATCAGATACATGGGCTACACATACTGAGAGAGAGAGAGACACTGTTTATCTCGCTCTGATGATTTCTCCAGTGAGATTCAGCCACTTGTGAATTGACGGAAAAATATGAAAACACAGAAAGATAAATTATTTTATAATTTTAATGTTTTTATTGGTCAAATATTTGGGGAAGCCTGGCTTCCCTTGGTATCCATGAATACACACCACTGCCATAACAAAGGTGTTGAATACTTATTAACGCAAGACGTTTCAGCTTTTCATTTCTTATTAATTTGTAAACATTTCTACAAACATAATTGCACTTTGATATTATGGGGTATAGTGTGTAGGCCAGTGACACAACAACTCCATTTAATCAATTTTAAATTCAGGCTGTAACACAACAAAATGTGGAAAAAGTCAAGGGGTGTGAATACTTTCTGAAGGCACTGTATGTTTAAAAAACGTTTAATGTAGAATTGTTTTTCCTATTATCCATAGTCATTTTATGTTATTTAAAGAATGTTGTGTAATCAGTAGAGATGAATCGTAACTGTAAATCACATTATACGAGAAGCAACTCCACCCTAGTCCACATGTGGTCCTGATTTCATAATCTGACTACAACTCTCTCTGCATGAGTGGTGATGAGCTTCAGAACAGTGCCATTCCATCACTGCTATGGAGAGAATTAATGAAAAGCATATAAACTAAAGATGAAAGGGATATTTTATTTATTCTTTCCTTCTGTTCTACAGTTGGGTTTTATTCCACTCCTGGAAGATAAGATAAGAGGGTAGTTTGTACCCGTGAGTAGACCTGGCCATTACTCACTTTAATGTTGAAACACTCTGACAGGTTCAGCTCCTGTAGGTTTCTGCATTCACCTGGGAAAGAGAGGGATACAAAGAGAGAGATAGAGGAGAGAAAAGCAGCAGCAGAAACATTAGGATGTTTCCAGATGTGTGCTTTATTTTAAATCATATACTCAAGTGCAAATGCACATAAACACACACCAACAAACAAATCACAGACTGTGAGGAATGTTTATGGACGTTTATTTGAAAAACATCTTTGAACTTGGTTCAAAGTCAACAAGACCATAGATGACATACTACTACACTGTATTTATGAGGGGTCTGTGGTGTATCTAAGTCACCAGGTCAATGTGAGAGTTATTTATGAGTTATTTATCTCCCACACACATTGACTTAATGCTGTCAACTGAATTTACTGTCACACATTGTAAGCTAAATAAGCTAAATGCTAAAGGCAGGAATGTAAATCAAACAATATTTCAGATATTGCAATTTAAATCACTGTGATGCTTCAAAGTAACTCTCCAGTGGTTCTAGATTTCTATGAAATATGACCTATATTAATTACAATATGAGTGTAGCTCAGCTGGTAGAGCACGGCGCTTGTAACGCCAAGGTAGTGGGTTCGATCCCCGGGACCACCCATACACAAAAATGTATGCACGCACGACTGTAAGTCGCTTTGGATAAAAGCGTCTGCTAAATGGCATATTATATTATTATATTTATTATAAATAGTTATTTCCAAATAATAGTAATTAAGTATGTTAAAATACAGCCAGCTCATTCTCCTCAGGAGGATGACATAATCCTCTATGAGGAAATAGCAATCCTTTTTTTAACTGTCTTGTTTCAGGTGTTTTTTAAGTGTTTTTTCTCCAATTTATGCTTTGGCCACAAATACGAGTATAGGATGAGTCAACAACATTATTTGGGTATGAGTTAACAGAACATTAACTTTTAAAAGTGAGATTTTCACTGGACAGTTACTTTAATGCCATGCCATCCTTTGTTTAGATTATCTGTCTACTTTCTCTCTTTCCCAGTCACTCACTCTCTGTATTTTTTCCCTCCTCCTCATCTCACTCCTCTCCCTACTCCATCTTTTCCCCCTCTCTCTCCTGCCCTCTCTCCCTCTTTGCAGGGACAGCAGCTGAATCCCATCATATCAGACACTGTCAACATGCAACCCTCCCCTCCCGTTTTCCAGTAAAACTTCACCCCACCCCCTGCTTCAGCTCCAGCTCTCCCCAGCGATAGACAGCCCCAGCTGGGCTCAGGAGGCGTGTGACCTCCCCTCTCCTCCTGGCTCTCCTAGTCCTCCCAGACCACCTCCTGCTGGCCCGTAACCGTATCCGGGCCCTCCATGATGGGGCCTTCTCTGGCTTCGAGGGCCTGAGAAGTCTGGACCTGCAGCAGAACCGGATCTAAGTGTTGGAGGGAGGTGCGTTCCTGGGCCTGACCCGCCTCACCACCCTCCTGCTGCAGCACAACCATCTGGGCACACTCAGCGAGGAGGCGCTCATCCTCATGCCAGCCCTTCGCTACCTGCGTCTCCATTACAACACCTGGAGTTGCCGCTGCACACTCGAAAGTCTGGTTCGCACCCTGCAGGTGCCCAGCCACCGTAACCTGGGGAACCACGCCAGGTGGGTAGGACTGGAACGTGTCACAGGGTTCAACAGATGTGTCCCAAGTGACATCTGGGGTATTGGTAGAAATTAGTGCACTATACTTCATATAACAGACAACAGAAATCTGTGTTCTCATTTTTGAAGTTTCTATAGCACCTTCCTGTTTCAAAATATTTTCTCTATTACCTACTGAACATCACCCAGGTGTGTAGAGCCGGTTGGGCTGAGGGGCAAGGAAGCTGAGACAGGTGGACCCAGAGCTGCTGTGTCTGGAGTCGGAGCCCCCCAGCGCACCCCCGGACCCCCAAGGGGAGGACCAGAGGGACTCCACAGACCCTCTTCAGCCCAGCCCCATTAGATGCAAGCCTGACGCCACCACCTCCTGCCATAACTACCTGTTCCCCACACCCCGACTGGACTGCAAGAGCAAAGGTCAGGTCACAAACTAACATCACTAACCCCATGTAGGCAGTGTACCACTGTAGGCAGTCTAAGTTTACTACTTCCTTCTCTCCTTTATCCTCATCTTTTATTTATCAGACCCACCTGGGTCAAATACATTGTCAAATACTTGAGGTGCGTTTCATTTAACTTGACCGACATGCAGGGTGGGTGGTGTTTGCACTTTTGGGACTATTCCATTGGTTCCATTGTACCAGGCAAGGTAAATAAAGTGTACTTCAAAGTATTTGAAAGTATCAGGGCTCTAAGCTGACCTTTTTCACAAAGGCGCACGTGTGCTCCTAAATTGACAAATGTATGTGCACAAAAATACATTTAGGAGCAAAATTAAAAATATTTGAGGTATTAAAGCTAGAATCCTTAATTTTTCTAGGCGCACTGGTGCTCCTCAATTAAAATTCCAGGTCGCACAGCAAAATATTTAGGCGCATGTGCGAGTAAAATGGTTGCACTGTAGTAGTCTGATCTTTACCTAACTATCTAAGTGTAAGCAACCCTCTATAAAGTTCCCACACCGATAGGATTGTGAAACGTTTGCCTGCTGACAGTACGATAGAACCTCTGAACAGAGTGCCGGCAGTCAATCTCAGAAGTCGTCAGAATCTATTGGTAGGGAGGCGCATACGCATACTGATAGGACGCATTGGGTGTGAGTAGCTCCGTTTTGTACCGACAAAACTAAAGTTATATGTAGAAACCAGACAACAAAGTTTAAATCAATAATATAATATAATAAATCAAGCCTCAAAATCGATCAAGCAAGTGGGAGAATGTGAGTGATCGGTTACACTACCAGTCAAAAGTTTGGACAAACCTACTCATTCAAGGGTTTTTCTTTATTTTTACAATTTTGTACATTGTAGAATAATAGTGAAGACATCAAAACTATGAAATAACACATATGGAATCATGTAGTAACCAAAAAAGTGTTAAACAAATCAAAATATATTTTATATTTGAGATTCTTCAAATAGCCACCCTTTGTCTTGATGACAGCTTTGCACACTCTTTGCATTCTCTCAACCAGCTTCATGAGGTAGTCACCTGGAATGCATTTCAATTAACAGGTGTGCCTTGTTAAAAGTTAATTTATGGAATTTATTTCCTTCTTAATGCGTTTGAGCCAATCAGTTGTGTTTTGACAAGGTAGTGGGGTATACAGAAAATAGTCCTATTTGGTAAAAGACCAAGTCCATATTATGGCAAGAACAGCTCAAATAGGCAAAGAGAAACGACAGTCCATCATTACTTTAAGACTTGAAGGTCAGTCAATACGGAACATTTCAAGAACTTTGAAAGTTTCTTCAAGTGCAGCAGCAAAAACCATCAAGCGCTATGATGAAACTGGCTCTCATGAGGACCGCCACTGGAATGGAAGACCCAGAGTTACCTCTGCTGCAGAGGATAAGTTCTTTAGAGTTACCAGCCTCAGAAATTGCAGTCCAAATAAATGCTTCACAGAGTTCAAGTAACAGACACATCTCAACATCAACTGTTCAGAAGGGACTGTGTGAATCAGGCCTTCATGGTCGAAATGCTGTAAAGAAACAACTACTAAAGGACACCAATAATAAGAAGAGACCTGCTTGGGCCTAGAAACACGAGCAATGGACATTTGACAGGTGGAAATTTGTCCTTTTGTCTGGAGTCCAAATATGAGATTTTTGGTTCAAACCGCTGTGTCTTTGTTAGATGCGGTGTGGGTGTACGGATTATCTCCGCATGTGTAGTTCTCACCGTAAAACATGGAGGAGGAGGTGTTATGGTGTGGGGGTGCTTTGCTGGTGACACTGTTTGTGATTTATTTAGAATTCAAGGCACACTTTAACAGCATGGCTACCACAGCATTCTGCAGCGATACGCCATCCCATCTGGTTTGGGATTAGTGGTACTATCATTCGTTTTTCAACAGGACAATGACCCAACACACCTCCAGGCTGTGTAACGGCTATTTGACCAAGAAGGAGAGTGATGGAGTGCTGCATCAGATGACCTGGCCTCCACAATCCCCCGACCTCAACCAAATTGAGATGGATTGGGATGAGTCGGACTGCAGAGTGAAGGAAAAGCAGCCAAAAAGTGCGCAGCATATGTGGGAACTCCTTCAAGACTGTTGGAAAAGCATTCCAGGTGAAGCTGGTTGAGAGAATGCCAAGAGTGTGCAAAGCTGTCATCAAGGCAATGGGTGGCTATTTGAAGAATCTCAAATATAAAATATATTTTGATTTGTTTAACACTTTATTTGGTTACTACATGATTCCATATGTGTTATTTCATAGTTGTGATGTCTTCACTATTATTATACAATGTAGAAAATAGTAAAAATAAAGAAAAACCCTGGAATGAGTAGGTGTTCTAAAACTATTGACCGGTAGTATATATATATATATATATATATATATATATATATATATATATATATATATATATATATATATATATATATATATACACACACACACACACACACACACACACTACCAGTCAAAAGTTTGGACACATTATGCAAATATCACATTTACGTAAGTAATCAGACCCTTTACTCAGTACTTTGTTGAAGCACCTTTGGCAGCGATTACCGCGTAGAGTCTTCTTGGGTCTGACGCTACAAGCTTGGCACACCTGTATTTGGGGAGTTTCTCCCATTCTTCTCTGCAGATCCTCTCGAGCTCTGTCAGGTTGGATGAGGAGCGTTGCTGCACAGCTATTTTCAGGTCTCTCCAGAGATGTTCGATCGGGTTCAAGTTCGGGCTCTGGCTGGGCCATTCAAGGACATTCAGAGACTTGTCCCGAAGCCACTTCTGCGTTGCCTTGACTGTGTGCTTAGGGTCGTTGTTCTGTTGGAAGGTGAACCTTCACCCTAGTCTGAGGTCCTGAGCGCTCTGGAGCAGGTTTTCATCAAGGATCTCTCTGTACTTTGTTCCGTTCATCTTTGCTTCGATCCTGACTAGTCTCCTAGTCCCTGCCGGTGAAAAACATCCCCAGGTTTCCTCCAGATGTGACGCTTGGCATTCAGGCCAAAGAGTATAATCTTGGTTTCATCAAACCAGAGAATCTAGTTTCTCATGGTCTGAGAGTCTTTAGGTGCCTTTTGGAAAACTCCAAGCGGGCTGTCATGTGCCTTTTAAGATGTGGCTTCCATCTGGCCGCTCTACCATAAAGGCCTGATTGGTGGAGTGCTGCAGAGATGGTTGTCCTTCTGGAAGGTACTCCTCTGTCAGAGTGACCATCGGGTTCTTGGTCACCTCCCTGACCAAGGCCCTTCTCCTCCGATTGCTCAGTTTGGCTTGGCGGTCAGCTCTAGGAAAAGTCTTGGTGGTTCCAAACTTCCAGAGATCTGTGCCTCGACACAATCCTGTCTCGGAGCTCTACGGACAATTCCTTCGGCCTCATGGCTTGGTTTTTGCTCTGACATGCACTGTCAACTGTGGAACCTTATATAGACAGGTGTGTGCCTTTCCAAATCATGTCCAATTAATTGAATTTACCACAGGTGGACTCCAATCAAGTAGTAGAAACATCTCAAGGATGATCCATGAAAACAGGATGCAACTGAGCTCAATTTCGAGTCTCATAGCAAAGGCTCTGCATACTTATGTAAATAAGGTATTTCTGTTTTTTATTTTGTATACATTTGCTATTTGTCTCATGCAGCGCGACACATCTCCTTCGCATAGAGTTGATCAGGCTGTTGATTGTGGCCTGTGTAATGTTGTCCCACTCCTCTTCAATGGCTGCGCAAAGTTGCTGGATATTGGTGGGAACTGGAGCACGCTGTCGTACACATCAATCCAGAACATCCCAAATATGCTCAGTGGGTGGTGACATGTCTGGTGAGTATACAGGCCATGGATGAACTGGGACATTTTGAGCTTCCAGGAATAGTGTACAGAGCCTTAGAACATGGGGCCGTGCATTATCATGCTGAAACATGAGGTGATGGCGGTGGATGAATGGCACTACAATGGGCCTCAGGATCTCGTCACGGTATCTCTGTGCATTCAACTTGCCATTGATAAAATGCAATTGTGTTCGTTGTCTTTAGCTTATGCCTGCCCATACCATAACCCCACCGACACCATGGGGCACTCTGTTCACAACGTTGACATCAGCAAACCGCTTGCCCACATGATGCCATACACACTTTCTGCCATCTGCCCGTTACAGTTGAAACCGGGATTCATCCGTGAAGAGCACACTTCTCCAGCATGCCAGTGGAGGTGAGCATTTGCCCACTGAAGTTTGTTATGACGCCGAACTGCATTCAGGTCAAGACCCTGGTGAGGACGACGAGCACGCAGATGAACTTCCCTGAGACGGTTTCTGACAGTTTGTGTAGACATTTTTAGTTTATGCAAACCCACAGTTTCATCAGCTGGCCGGGTGGCTGGTTTCAGATGATCCCGCAGGTGAAGAAGCTGGACATTCCTGCTCTGGTGGGCATTCCTGTAGTCAGCATGCCAATTGCACGCTCCCTCAAAACTTGAGACATTTGTGGCATTGTGTTGTGTGACATAACTGCAGATTTTAGAATGGCCTTTTATTGTCCCCAGCACAAGGTGCACCTGTGTAATGATCATGCTATTTAATCAGCTTCTTGATATGACATACCCTTCAGGTGGATGGATTCTCTTGGCAATGGAGAAATGCTCACTAACAGGGATGTAAACAAATTTGTGCACAACATTTGAGATAAATAAGCTTTTTGTGCGTATAAGAACATTTCTGGGATCTTTTCTTTCAGCTCATGAAACATGGGACCAACACTTTACATTTTTGTTCAGTATAAATATCCTAAAGCAAAAATATACATAAATAATACATTATCTGATTAAATTGCTTTAGAAAGTGGCACAAGACAGGGATGTCCTCTCTCCCCCCTCCTGTTTGCACTGGCAATTGAACTGAATTAGACAGAATCTGTTGTTACAGGAGTGGGTTGCAGTTCCGGAGTGACCCACTAGGTGTCATCCTCCGACAACCTTAGGCACCTCCTCACTCACAGTCTGGACTAATCATCTTCCTATTGGTGTCACCTGTGTCTATCTGATTCCTGGGTGTGTTAAACGCCTTCTTCCTCGTCCCCCTCCCAAATCCTCACCAGGTTGTAGGCCTTACGTCAGTCCAGCTCGGTGAAGACCCGGGCTCCCTGCAACGACTTGAATGCTGTCGTCATCAGGGGGAGTGGGTAGCGGTTCTTAACCGTGATGTGGTTGAGCGCCCGGTAATCAATGCACGGCCGCTGCCCACCGTCCTTTTTCCCCACGAAGAAGAAGCCCGCGCCCGCGGGTGAGGTAGAGGGACGGATGTGACCCTCGACGAGTGCCTCGTTGATATACTCCCTCATGGCCAGTTTTCCTTGTCTCCGGCTGAGACAAGGAAAACAATCGCCCTCGTGTGGGCATGGCGTCCGGAAGGAGATCGATAGCACAGTCGTATGGCCTATGAGGGGGTAGGCCCTTGGCACGCCTCTTACTAAACACCTCCCCCAGATCCAAATATTCCCGGGGAACGCCTGCCAGGTCTGGGCCGGTGACTGAGTATGTAGCCGCCTTCCTCCCGGTGGCAACTGCCGCTAGGGCGGTAGGCGGTTCGGAGTGCGGGACCTGGGGAAGAGGTGAGGACTGGTAGGTGGTCTGGGACGGTGGTTTAGGCTGATGAGTGGTCGGTGGAGACGGGAACAGGACGGGGGCGGCACCTCCCTCCAGGATGAGACACCCCGTGGACCAGTCTATCCAGGGTTTGTGGGCGACCATCCAGGGGTGCCTGAGGACGAGGGGCCACTCAGGAGAGTCCACAATGAAAAACTGGATATCCTCCCATAGCCCCCCTGCCACCCGGACACGCACAGGAACAGTGTGCCAGGTGGGCGTTGTTCTTCACCAGGTTCCGGTTCACCATCTCATACCGTTCGGGGTTGAAGAACACCAAGCCTGACACATTCTCCCGGCAGTTCGACCCCGTGGACCTGGTGGAGAGGGACGACCCCATTGTCCCCAATGCCCTGATTGCTGCCCCAGTTTCGTGGGGAATCGATAGGCTGGTAAGAGCAGCGCGTCGGTGGGAGCCCGATCCGGGCGGAGGTCCATCGGGGAGGATATACATACCCAAGGCTGCGCGCTCGCGACTCACCAGCCATCCGGGTGGCGCGAGGACGTTGGAGTTCCTGCATAGGAGGTTCTGGTGGCCATCTGCTGAGGGGGATACGCACACCTTCGTGGCTGTTTGCCCGGTGTGCGCGCGCACGAAGAGCTCATGTCAGCCCGCGGCAGGGCTGCTCCGACCCCTGCCTATCCCCAAGCGCCCCTGGTCCCACACCTCGCTGGATTTCTTTTCCGCCCTACCCCCCCTCTGATGGATACACAGTCATCCTGGTCGTTGTGGACCGGTTCTCGAAGGCTTCGGCAGCCTAGGTCGACGAGGTCAGGGCAAGGATTTGTTTCCAGAAAGACATCAGGGCCTGTAACATACTTTGTTTCACGGGAACACGGCTCTCTGGGAATATTCTGTTGAAATCGGTCCAGCCAGATGGGTTCTCAGTTCATCGCGCAGACAGAAATAAATATCTCTCTGGGAAGCAGAAGGGCGGAGGTGTGTGTTTCATGATTAACGACTCATGGTGTAATTGTTATAACAAAGCAAATTTGAGGACTAGGCTGCCGAAGTTCTATCAACATATCGACTGTTGTACTCGGGCTGCTAAAATCCTCGACCATTGCTATTTGAACTTCCGGGATGGTTATAAGGCCCTCCCCCGCCCTCCTTTCGGCAAATCTGACCACAACTCCATTTTGCTCCTCCCTTCCTATAGGCAGAAACTCAAACAGGAAATACCCGTGCTAAGGACTATTCAACGTTGGTCTGACCAATCGGAATCCACGCTTCAATATTGTTTTGATCACGTGGACTGGGATATGTTCCGGGTAGCTTGCGAAAATAATTTAGACGAATACACTGAAAAGGTGACTGAGTTTATCAGGAAGTGTATAGGTGATATTAAAACCTACCCTAACCAGAAACCGTGGATAGATTGCAGCATTCGCGCAAAACTGAAAGCGCGAACCACCACATTTAACCATGGCAATGTGACTGGGAATATGGCAGAATACAAAACAGTGTAGCTACTCAATCCGCAAGGCAATTACACTGGCAAAACATCAGTATAGAGACAAAGTGGTGTCGCAATTCAAAGCCTCAGACACGAGATATATGTGGCAGGGTCTACAGACAGTCACGGACTACAAAAGGAAAACCAGCCACGTCTCCGACACCGACGTCTCGCTTCCAGACAAGCTAAACACCTTCTTCGCCCACTTTGAGGATAACACAGTGACACTGACGAGGCCCATTACCAAGGACTGTGGCCTCTCCTTCTTCGTGGCCAATGTGAGTAACACATTTAAGCATGTTAACCCCGCAAGGCTGCCGGCCCAGATGGCATCCCTAGCCGCGTCCTCAGAGCAGGTGCAGACCAGCTGGCTGTTGTGTTTATGGACATATTCAATCTCTCCCTTTCCCAGTTTGCTGTCCCCACATGCTTCAAGATGGCCACCATTAATCCTGTACCTAAGAAAGCAAAGGTAACTGAACTAAATGACTATCGCCCTGTAGCACTCACCTCTGTCATCATGAAGTGCTTTGAGAGACTAGTCAAGGATCATATCACCTCTACCTTACCTGTCAACCTCAACCCACTTCAATTTGCTTACCGCCCCAATAGATCCACAGACGATGCAATCGCCATCACACTGCACACTGCCCTATCCCATCTGGACAAGAGGAATACCTATGTAAGAATGCTGTTCATTGACTATAGCTCAGCATTCAACACCATAGTACCCTCCAAGCTCATCATTAAGCTTGAGGCCCTGGGTCTGAACCCCGCCCTGTGAAACTGGGTCATGGACTTCCTGACGGGCCGCCCCCATGTGGTGAAGGTAGGAAACAACATCTCCACTTCGCTGATCCTCAACACTGGGGCCCCACAAGGGTGCGTGCTCAGCCCCCTCCTGTACTCCCTGTTCACCCATGACTGCGTGGCCAAGCACGCCACCAACTCGATCATCAAGTTTGCAGATGACACAACAGTAGTAGGCTTGATTACCAACAATGACGAGACAGCCTACAGGGAGGAGGTGAGGGCTCTGGGAGTGTGGTGCCAGGAAAATAACCTCTCGCTCAACGTCATCAAAACAAAGGAGATGATCGTGGACTTCAGGTACACCCCACTATCGACAGGACCGCAGTGGAGAAGGTGGAAAGCTTCAAGTTCCTTGGCGTACACATCACTGACAAACTGAAATGGTCCACCTACGCAGACAGTGTGGTGAAGAAGGTGCAACCAAGCCTCTTCAACTTCAGGAGGCTGAAGAAATTTGGCTTGGCACCTAAAACCCTCACAAACTTTTACAGATGCACAATTGAGAGCATCCTGTCGGGCTGTATCACCGCCTGGTACGGCAACTGCACCGCCCACAACCGCAGGGCTCTCCAGAGAGTGGTAAGGTCTGCCGAACGCATTACCGGGGGAAAACTACCCGCCCTCCAGGACACCTACAGCACCCGATGTCACAGGAAGGGCAAAAAGATCATCAAGGACATCAACCACCCGAGCCACTGCCTGTTCACCCCGCTATCCTCCAGAAGGCGAGGTCAGTACAGGTGCATCAAAGCTGGGACCGAGAAAATGAAATACAGCTTCTATCTCAAGGCCATCAGACTGTTAAATAGCCATCACTAGCACATTAGAGGCTGCTGCTGCCTATTGAAATCACTGGCAACTTTAAGAAATGGAACACTAGTCACTTTAATAATGTTTACATATCTTGCACTACTCATCTCATATGTGTATATACTGTATTCTATAATATTCTACTGTTTCTTAGTCCATGCCGCTCTGTCATTGCTTGTCCATATATGTATATATATATTCTTAAATTCCATTCCTTACTTAGATTTGTGTGTATTGGGTATATGTTATGAAATTGTTAGATATTACTTGTTAGATATTACTGCACTGTAATAGCTAGAAGAACAAGCATTTCGCTATACCCGCAATAACATCTGCTAAACATGTGTATGTGACAAATAAAATTTGATTTGATTTGATACCCGATGGGTTGGATAATACTCTTCTCGTCAATTATCTTGAAAAAACGTATACTTAACTGGAAATCAACCAATCTTCCATCATTAAGACAATGGAAAAATCATATGCTTCATTATTTAAATATTGTAAGAGCATGGGCGACGGAGAAGAACAAAATGGTGCAATTTGAGGACGTGGTGGAGAGTAGTGCAGGCACTGAAGAATGGGGTGAGAACAGGTGGGTCTGGGCAGGTGTAATGTCGTTGATATTTGTGTGTGTCTGTGTGTTGTCTTTTGTATGTGTATGTTTTGTATTGTTAAAAAAAAGTTGTCAGCCACTCAGCCTATCTGCGCTAATGTTGTTATTTTGTAGGAAGCCCTTGTTGATACTAGCCAGATGGGCACAGCTATATAACTACCTAGCAAGATGACGAAAAAACTAATTTGATTCACTCTCCATAATCCCATACTGCCAGTGCCAGCCCATAGCCAAATGTTTAGCTAGCTAGCTAGCGAAGGAAACTGCACTTACTCGGCAGCGAACACAGGCAGCTGTTTCATGGAAACTAGCTAATCCATTGTGATTTTATTATAATGTCAATACTAGCTACAGTGGTTGGTGCACTTAGCTAGCTACCATCCCATAGCCTACATTGCATAAGTGTGACTAAGCTCATCCGTGGATGTACGGAGAAAATAACCAATTTTTTCCCTTTTTTTGTTGGCTCCCCCATGTGGGGGTTCGTGCTCTCTGATTGGCTCAAAGTCAAGTGGTTGGCCACTGACGAGCATTGCGATTCTACAAGTAGAATCGGTAAGTTTGTCGCTGCCGGGTCAGCATGCAGCAGGTACCGCTTTTGTTCTAGCAAGAGAAGGAAGTCTATCGGCAGTGAGATTCTCGGTATGTTTCATGCTTTTACGTTAGGAAGCTAAGCAGCAGAATAATTAACAGTTGGAAGCTGTCTTATCTGTAGGTTATGACGTAGGTTTCACTTAAACCCCCTAAAGTCGATTTCCGCGGCACCGTGGAAATCTAATTAGCATTTTTTAAAATCCCCATAACAATGTGTCAGTTTAAGCTAGAGATATGTTTTTTTGCATCAATCCAGCGCATCCGCCGATGTCGCACTTCCACATCTGCGATGAAAGGTGACAGAGCTAGAGCAGTGTTTGTCAGACCATGAGACATCCCGAAAATCGGTCTTCTCACAAAATTGTCCGTAGCGTCCAAACGGTTTGGCCTACAAACTATTACCTTATGAAAAGATGAGAGTCTACGTTTTGCTCTACGACCCACACAAGTGTCTTGGGACTCATCTGAAGTCCTGAAGTCCTGCCAACTTCTGTCTGTAGTGTTTGAACAGTTTGGCTACAGACTAATGTGACCCATCTGTGGAAAGGTGAGACTCTCACGAACACGTACATGTCAGTATTTTTGCTCTCGCCTGGTACCAGTTGAAAAAATGTATGGAAGTACACTACATGACCAGAAGTATGTGGACACCATTTCAAAATAGTGGATTTGGCTATTTCAGCCACACCCGTTGCTGACAGGTGTATAAAATCGAGCACACAGCCACGCAATCTCCAGAGACAAACATTGGCAGTAGAATGGCCCGTACAGAAGAGCTCAGTGACTTTCAACATGGCACAATCATAGGATGCCACCTTTCCAACAAGTCAGTTAGTCATATTTCTGCCCTGCTAGAGCTGCCCCGGGCAAACTGTAAGTGCTGTTATTGTGAAGTGGAAACGTCTAGGAGCAACAACGGCTCAGCTGTGAAGTGGTAGGCCACACAAGCTCACAGAACGGGACCGCCATGTGCTGAAGTGCGTAGCGTGTAAAAATAGTCTGTCCTCGGTTGCAACACTCACTACCGAGTTCCAAACTGCCTCTGGAAGCAACGTCAGCACAAGAACTGTTCGTCGGGAGCTTCATGAAATGGGTTTCCATGGCCGAGCAGCCTAAGATCACCATGCGCAATGCCAAGAGTCGGCTGGAGTGGTGGAAAGCTTGCCGCCATTGGACTCTGGAGCAGTGGAAATGCGTTCTCTGGAGTGATGAATCACGCTTCACCATTTGGCAGTCCGACGGACAAATCTGTGTTTCGCAAATGCCAAGAGAACGTTACCTGTCCCAATGCATTGTGCCAACTGTAAAGTTTGGTGGAGGAGGAATAATGGTCTGGGGCTGTTTTTCATGGTTCGGGCTAGGCCCCTTAGTTCCAGTGAAGGGAAATCTTAACGCTACAGCATACAATGGCATTCTAGACGATTCTGTGCTCCCAACTTTGTGTTAACAGTTTGGGGAAGGCCCTTTCCTGTTTCAGCATGACAATGCCCCCGTGCACAAGGCTAGGTCCATACAGAAATGGTTTGTGGAGATCGGTGTGGAAGAACTTAAACTGGCTTGCACCTAGTGGAAAGCCTTCCCAGAAGAGTGGAGGCTGTTATAGATACTTCAAGGGGTATTAAAATTCAAAACAAAATAACTAAATGATCCTTGGTACGACCTTCTTAAAAAACAATTTCATATAGCTTAGTACAACCCCCCACCCCTCCCCCAGATTACACTGTACATGGTTATTAAAGGTTCATGTCTCTGAGCATGTTTTTGTCCAACCTCATGTTTGTGTTTCTCTGAAAATTCACTACAGATGTGGATTACCAAAATTACATCAATTTACTTCGTCGGCGGGCAGGTTAGAACGAAAACAAGAGTAAGTGTGTGTACATGTGAGTTTGTGTGAGATGTTTTTTTTATCTCATAGGCCAAGTCACGCCACAGGAATGACAAACCCTCATTCCTCAGAGGATTCATAGAATTAGAGACAGAGCTGGAGACATCATCTCTCTTCCCTCACTCTCACTCTGTATACACTCAGTGGCCAGTTTATTAGATACACCACCACGTTCATGAAAATGGTGTGCTCCTACAGACAGTGAGTCAAGTGGCCATGGCTTGCGAAAGTATTCACCCCCCTTGGCATTTTTCCTATTTTGTTGCCTTACAACCTGGAAATAAAATGGATTTTTGGGGGGATTGTATCATTTGATTTACACAACATGCCTACCACTTTGAAGATGCAAAATATTTTTTATGTGAAACAAACAAGAAATAAGACAAAAAAACAGAACACTTGGACGTGGATAACTATTCACCCCCCCCAAAGTCAATACTTTGTAGAGCCACCTTTTCAGCAATTACAGCTGCAAGTCTCTTGGGGTATGTCTCTATAAGCTTGGCACATCTAGGCACTGGGATTTCTGCCCATTCTTCAAGGCAAAACTGCTCCAGCTCCTTCAAGTTGGATGGGTTCCGCTGGTGTACAGCAATCTTTAAGTCATACCACAGATTCTCAATTGGATTGAGGTCTGGGCTTTGACTAGGCCATTCCAAGACATTTAAATGTTTCCCTTAAACCACTTGAGTGTTGCTTTAGCAGTATGCTAAGGGTCATTGTCCTGCTGGAAGGTGAACCTCCGTCCCAGTCTCAAATCTCTGGAAGACTGAAACAGGTTTCCCTCAAGAATTTCCCTGTATTTAGCACCATCCATCATTCCTTCAATTCTGAACAGTTTCCCAGTCCCTGCCGATGAAAAACATCCCCACAGCATGATGCTGCCACCACCATGCTTCACTGTGGGGATGGTGTTCTCGGGGTGATGAGAGGTGTTGGGTTTGCGCCAGACATAGCGTTTTCCTTGATGGCCTAAAAGCTCAATTTTAGTCTCACCTGACCAGAATACCTTCTTCCATATGTTGGGGAGTCTCCCACATGCCCTTTGGCGAACACCAAACATGTTTGCTTATTTGTTTCTTTAAGCAATTGCTTTTTTCTGGCCACTCTTACGTAAAGCCCAGCTCTGTGGAGTGTATGGTTTAAAGTGGTCCTATGGACAGATACTCCAATCTCCGCTGTGGAGCTTTGCAGCTTCTTCATGATTATCTTTGGTCTCTTTGTCGCCTCTCTGATTAATGCCCTCCTTGCCTGGTCCGCAAGTTTTGGTGGGCGGCCCTCTCTTGGCAGGTTTGTTGTGGTGCCATATTCTTTAAACATTTTTATATAATTGATTTAATGGTGCTCCGAGGGATGTTCAAAGTTTCAGATATTTTTTTAGAACCCAACCCTGATCTGTACTTCTCCAAAACCTTGTCCCTGATCTGTTTGGAGAGCTCCTTGGTCTTCATGGTGCAGCTTGCTTGGATGTGTTGCAGACTCTGGGGCCTTTCAGAACAGGTGTATATATACTGAGATCATGTGACACTTAAATAAAGTCCACCTGTGTGCAATCTAACTAATTATGTGACTTCTGAAGGTAATTGGTTTCACCAGATCTTATTTAGGGGCTTCATAGCAAAGGGGGTGAATACATATGCACGCACCACTTTTCCATAATTATTTTTTTTGAATTTTTTGAAACAAGTTATTTTTTTCATTTCACTCCACCAATTTGGACTATTTTGTGTATGTCCATTACATGAAATCCAAATAAAAATCCATTTAAATTACAGGTTGTAATGCACCAAAATAGGAAGAACGCCAAGGGGGATGAATACTTTTGCAAGGCACTGTAAAGAAGGCAGGCAGGCATCGAGGCATTCAGTTACTGTTCAATTGAATGTTAGAACTGGCAAAACGAGTGACCTAAGCGACATTGAGCGTGGTATGATCGTTGGTGCCAGGTGCGCCGGTTCCAATATCTTAGAAACAACTGGCCTCCTGGGCTTTTTCACGCACGACAGTGTCTAGGGTTTAACGAGAATGGTGCAACAAACAAAAAAACATCCAGTCAGCGGCAGTCCTGTGGGCTAAAACAGCTTGTTGACGAGAGGTTGAAGGAGAATGGCTAGAATCCTGCAAGCTAACAGGCGGGCCACAAACAGGCAAATAACGACGCAGTACAACAGTGGTGTGCAGAACAGCATCTCGGAATGCACAACTCGTCAGTCCTTGTCACGGATGGGCTATTGCAGCAGATGACCACACCGGGTGATGCTGCCACCTCCCGAGTGGCGCAGTGGTCTAAGGCACTGCATCGCAGTACTAGCTGTGCCACTAGAGATCCTGGTTCGAATCCAGGCTCTGTCGTAGCCGGCCGCGACCGGGAGACCCATGGGGCGGCGCACAATTGGCCCAGCGTTGTCCAGGATAGATGGAGGGAATGGCCGGCAGGGATGTAGCTCAGTTGGTAGAGCATGGCGTTTGCAACGCCAGGGTTGTGGGTTCGTTTCCCACGGGGGGCCAGTATGAAAAATAAAAAAAATTACGTATGCACTCACTAACTGTAAGTCGCTCTGGATAAGAGCGTCTGCTAAATGACAAAAATGTAAATGTAAATGTTCCACTCCTATCAGCTAAAAACAAGAAGAAGCGGCTCCAGTGGGCACGCGATCACCAACAATGGACAATTGAGGAGTGGAAAATGAAAACCTGGTCCGACAAATCCCTGTTCCTGTTGCGTCATGCTGATGACAGTTAGGATTTGGCGTAAGCAGCATGAGTCCATGGCCCCATCCTGCCTGGTGTCAACGGTATAGGATGGTGTGGGGAATGTTTTCCTGGCACAAGTTAGGTCCCTTGATACCAACTGAAGAATTCAGGCTGTTCTGGAGGCAAAGGGGGGTCCAACCCAGTACTAGATGGGTGTACCTAATAAACTGGCCACTGAGTGTATATCTTCCTCTCTCTCTTTGTAAGGGACCAGCAATCTATAGGCCAAATCAGACGCATTAACAGAATACAGTCTCTCTGAAACAATAACAAAACAATGGCTTCATTTAATTTGGTAATAAACTGAACCAGTACAAGTTTAAACCCAGGACTGAGCCATTGTCATGGTGCCAGCAGATGCATCACGCAGACAAGCAGAGGACAGAGTTTCAAACTGTTCCTCTGCCAGTTTTCTATCTGTCCCTCTTCCAGGGTTTACCTGTGGGAGTCCCAGTCCTGCCTCTATAATCATTAATAACTTGAAAACCATTCCTTCAGGGACTCCTTGGATATTATCAATACCAAGCTGTAAAAATGTAATTTCCCCCAAAAACCTAAAGTGGGTCTTTAACTACAGCCAGCTTGTTCCATGCCGATCTGAGGAAAAACAATATGGAAAAACAATTGACAGAGACTGACTATCACCCATAAACTCTTTCTGTTATCGCACCCCCTCCTCTCTGTCTTTAGATCTGACTGAGGTTCCTGCAGACATCCCAGGGGACATGGTTCACATGGACCTGTCCCAAAATTCCCCCCGGCGCCTGAAGGCCAGAGACTTTGTGGAGGCCAACACCCTGAGGTCACTCAATCTCAGCCACAACAACCTGGAAGATATGGACACAGATGTGTGTGTTTGAGTGAGTGCGAGATAGTGAGAGAGATGGCGAGAGAGAGACACGGAGAGACAGAAAGCCTGATTATCAACCTCTAATGTGTGAGAGTCAGAGAGGCCAGATCTCAAGGCCCTGAGGGGTAGAATATTCCAGATCCAGATCATAGATCAATTTCAACCATATGTTTACTATTCACTGTGATAGCCATGAGAAACATATGGGAGGTTTGAAGCATTCGCATTGCCAGATAACTATTTCTGTTTTGAATTGATTGTATAATGCTCGTCCACAGGACAGTTTTGGAAGTACTTAAAAAAGGAAGAAATTATTACATTTACGTTTTTAAATTTTTAGTCATTTAGCAGACGCTCTTATCCAGAGCGACTTACATGAGCAATTAGGGTTAAGTGCCTTGCTTAAGGGCACATCAACAGATTTTTCACCTAGTCGGCTCGGGGATTAGATTATTATTATTATTATTATTATTATTATCAGTTTGACCTTAATATTGATGATAATAATGATTTCCTCTCCCTCTCTCTCTCAGCCTCACTGTCTTGGCTCCTCCACCTACATGAGTTTGACCTGTCCATCAACAGCCTGCGCTTCTTCCACTATGGCGTTCTAGAAGACCTCTATTTAATGTCACTGCTAAGGCTGGGGGGAAACCCCTGGGTCTGTAACTACAGGTGGGTAGTACTACTATTAACATTAGCTAAAAACTAACGCATTATGTGTACAATGCATTTGACCATGGATCATTCAATGCGTGAATGTTTCAAAATGTCCCTGTCCCTTGTAAATAAACATTCCAGCATCCACTACCTGGTGTACTGGCTATGTCTGCACCCAGGGGTGACCCATTCTGGCCTGCTGTGCCACTCCCCTCCCGAGCTCAGAGGAAAGAGTGTGGAGGACTACGTCCACTCCTACAACAGAGCCTGCGGCCAGACAGAACACAATCAGACGGAATACGGCCAGACGGACCCAGAGTTGTGGAACACAGCAATGGCGCTGAAGGGAGAGCTAGAGGAGGAGGAGGTGGAGCCGGCACATCTGAAAGGACCGCTGAAATACCGCATCACCAGATTGAATTAAACAACCACCGAAGGATGGAATCTTAAACATCTTTAAAGAGCGACTGCCTTTAAAAAGCAACACATCCCTTTGAAAACGGCCTATGTGGCATTGATATGAATCAGAAACAGTTATTCTATTGTCGAAATTGACTATAAAGTGTAAATAGGATAATTTTGGTCATAAAGTCAGTCTCGTCTAAAACGGAGTTTGGAACATCCATGCATAACAACAGGTAAATGAAGGTTGGGTTTTGAGTTGACGATGTCCATTTTCCCACTAACATGGGGTGAACAGCTGCAGTGATTGCGCTCTATCCAATAGCATAGACAGTGCGACAGACCTGCTCAGCAGCGCTGACTGTTTACATAAGACAACACCTCGTGCATTTACACCTTAGTTAGATGTAAAATTGCACAACTAAAACATCCTCTGCAAAAATGTCAAAATTAATTACACATTTCTTGAGTTATCTTACATTAATTCTGGGGATTTTGAGGAAGTGAAATAGGGTTGGGGAAAAACATCATTAACCAAACACGGAATCAGTCTGAAAACACACCTCCAAGACTGAAATCTTGTTTTTCTAATGAGCAACAGAAAAACACATCGGGGTGTTCAGTGGCTCTTTAAATACTTATTTGTCTTATTTTATAGATTATTTAAATGTAGCCTGTATCAGATGTTAAAACTAACTTTGTTCAATATTGTTGTTCCTGCTTTGTCAGTGCAGTTTTTTTCCAGATTATTTATTTATGACAGCAATTTGAATGTACATGTAGCTGTGAAATTAAACACAATCGCATTTACGTAATTGTGTGTTTTTTGTTGTGTGTGTTAGTGTGTGTGCATGCTTGCGTGCAGGTGTGCATGTATGTAATCTTTACACCCGTGTGTGTGTGTGTGTGTGTGTGTGTGTGTGTGTGTGTGTGTACTAGTACTCACTGATACATTTGAAGCTGGGCCACTGTAGAGAGGTGCATCCACGCATGTTAAGGTGGACTACAAACGGCCGGTACTTCTGTAGGATCTGTTCCACGATGCTGTCTGTGATCCAGTCCCTCTCCACAGAGAAACTGATCTGTCATTCAGAGACAAACATCGGAGGAAACATTACAGGACATCCCAACTCAACAGGTAACAATACAATACAAGGGATATATTAGGCCTGAAAGCACCGTGGAAAATGCTGCAGACATAAGAGTTAAATCACTGACAACAATTAGTTAATGTTATGAAAAATGTTATGTTGGTGCTTTTCTATTTACCAATTTCTGTGTTCTGTTTGTGCTTTTCTAATAACCGTTTTCTGTGTTCATGCAAGTGACTGACTGAGCGAATCCTCACTATCAGTATCTGCAATTTGGCATTACGCCCAGACCCTTGTTTTGAGAATGAAAGATATCTCAGTTTCAAGGTCTCAGCTTATGTTATGTTGGTCCTCTGTAGCTCAATTGGTAGAGCATGGCGTTTGCAACGCCAGGGTAGTGGGTTCGATCCCCGGGACCACCCATACGTAAAAAATGTATGCGCACATGACTGTAAGTCGCTTTGGATAAAAGCGTCTGCTAAATGGCATATTATTATAAGCCTCGTGAGGTATTGGTCTGTCACATGCATGACCCAGTATTGGTCGGTCACATGAATGACGCAAAGCGTTAATGATAAATTATTATGAATAATGAATAAGCTAAATCATGCAAATATTACTTTCTGTGTAAGTATATAAGATAACTAACGGGACTGCCCCGTAAGAGCTCCTGACAGACGTTCACTATAGTGCATCAAGTTTGTTGGAACCTCTCCAGTTAACTGACAATAAACAATTATTCATTTAAGATTGACTTAGAGTGTCCCTGTGTAAGAATTTCCACGACAGTTACATTAAATGTTTATGGTAATTTCAGTAACTGTGATTGTGGTGTGTGTGTGTGTGTGTGTGTGTGTGTGTGTGTGTGTGTGTGTGTGTGTGTGCCATACTGACCCTACTCCACAGCGAGCAGGTCTGAGTGATGGCCTTCCAGGTCCGACACACTTCTGCACATTTCAGTAGGTCTCCTACGTCTAGACTCTGGAAGACCTGACCAAACAGAATACTATGATGGAACAGTTGTCACCAACCCAGCACTGGAACCTACACACCCTGTAGCCTAGGTTGAAGATAGAGATATTTTTTCGACCTAGCCTGTAGCTCTCCAGGACCTGGGTTAGTGACCACTGCCATAGCTACTGTTCAGTCAATCTGGTGTTGAAAGATGTCATGCATGGCTGCATCCGAAAGTATACCCTATTTCCTATCAAGTTAACTACAAAAAAATCAGACGACACATCTACCACTTTTCATTCGCAACACAACACTGCAGCATAGGCCTTGATTTACTGCAAGTCAATTCAAACTTTTCACCCATACCGTTTATGCCATTTACACTGTGATTGTGAGTTAATCTGAATCCATTTCATATTGAGAGAACACAGCAGAACTATCTCTCCGCCTCCATTCCTCTTGCTATTTTCCCACAATTACTTAGATTTTGCCTCTAAAAACAGACAAAAAATACTGACGGTCAACAAAGCATTTAGGAGCTCTTCTCCTTTCCGAAACATAGTCATGGCCCAGTAATATTTATTGGGCGAGATGTTTGATAAAAACAGCATAGTAATCACTGCCAAGAAATAAGCCTTGGTGCCAGAGCTACTCTGTAACTGCTAGATGCCTACAGGAGTGGTCACAGACAAAACAGTCCTGTATAGTATTTAATAGGTACGCTTTTTCTATTTAGGAACCATTTCCTAGCATTTCCCCTCACACTAAACATGAACCTCTGCTGATTAGCTTCCCTGCGATTTCAAAACCCCCGCCGCCACTCCAAATTGAAAACAAGTCCCTCGCAATTTGCTTGGCCAGAAGACAAAACATACAGGGTAACATGTAATTATTGGGTAACTGCTCTCAGAAATGGGTCCAATAACACTATCATCCAGAGGGAGAGAGAGAGTCATTCGATACACACACACACACACACAACTGCCATGGCAACCGATAATAGAACATAATAGGCCATGACAGGCTGTGATTGAATTCATATGGAACGACCCATGATTAGTCAATCACTTTCTGACTGCACCCCTTTAGATTTTAAAGTTCTAATGCAGCTGTTTCTAGCTCGATATCAAACCATTTCTGGGTAACAATTAAGTACCTTACTGTGATTGTTTTACATTACAATGGTCAAAAGTAGCTTCTTAGCAATGAGCAATTTCTCAAGCAAGAATTTTGCTAGGACTGTCTGGGAGTGGTCTGAGTAGGGAGGGGAAAACTGAAAACTAGCTGTTAGTGGAAGAGAGCTTTGGGAACTCTCTTTCTTATTGGTCTATTAACTAATTTACCGCCTGGTGATGTCATCAGGCAGGCCAAAACTCCATCCCACCAAAACAGGCAGAAATTTCAGGTGGTCTTTTCAAATAGCTCTTACACTAAAAGGGCATTATCATAATTTTCACAATATAACAGTATTATTCCAACCTCAGTGTGGAAACATATAAAACACAGTAAAATCCAGTTTGACTGCACTGGGCCTTTAACGAAACCTTCCAAACAGGTGGTCAGAAAGTGACGTTTTGGACCTGAATGCCAAAACATTCTGGAGATAGAGGTGCTCAAAGTTGACCCATTTTGCATACCCCACCCTACCATGAGACATCCATGTCTTCATCACTGAAAAATATAAAGGGTTGAGTTTGATATCATTTGAAAGCTTACAAACAGTGTTGTCAAACTATTTTATAATTTCTTGAAAAAACACTTTTTTTATAGAGATTATGTAATTTCTTAACCTTTAACGTAAATTCTCTCAAAACGCGTAAACTCATACCCTATTTTACATTGTCTGAAGTGTTTTTGTTGTGCCCGTCATTGGTTGAAACATAGCATTCTCTTGAATACAGGGTGGGTGTCATTTCAATCATAGAAACTTAATTCATAGAATGGCCCTATCCCTTCAGACCACTGCAATTTAGCTGGCACACCATTGGAGAAACAACGGTGTGTACATGTTTTGTTATAGTAGAAATACATGTACAGTATAACATGTTCAGTTATATCCTGTATTTCTATATGATATTATGACATCTAGTGGCCCTTTTGGGTACTTTAGATTACCACAGGTGTCTGCAATTACCTCTGACTCGCTGTGTGGCCTTATCTGTCCCACTATTGTTTGTGGAGATATGCTCTGATGACCGAAAGCTCAGCTATAATAAACATTTATTTGGTAGTATGCGGAGACTTTTTCCTGTTTCTCCAGTTTTGCCTTTTGCCTCCAGCACCTTCACAAATCAGCTTTGGGTGTGCGGTAGATTCTGCCTATCAGCTTGTACACCACTGAAATTAAAATTTAAGTTTCAATTACTACCAGAAAGATGGCCGCCAGTCCACCCACCGTTGAATGTCAACTTGAATGGGAATGTCTATTCTATTATCTATATTTCTATGATTTCAATAGGTTTCCTATGGAAGATTGACAGTTTAATTCAAAACAATGTGCATTCCCACTAAAGTCAACATTCTCTGATGTGTGGACCATTAACCATCTTTGTGGTACCATTTGAAAGTTGAAATGTACATTTTATTCACATTTTAGTTAATTTATCAGCCAAAACATGACACCTGCTCTGTCTCAACCGATGGTGGGCACAATACAAACACCTCTGATTATGTAAAATAGGGTCTAAGTTACAACATATATGAACATGAAAAAAATGGGAGTTTACGAGTTTCTAGATAATTGATGTTTAAAGTTAAGAAATTCCAATTTAGAAAAAAAATAGTTTTTCAAGAAATTATAAAATAGTTTGACAACCCTGTTTGTAAGCCTTTAAATTATATAAAGTCAATTTTATTTTTCAGTGATGAAGACATGGATGTCTCATGGTAGCGTAGGGTATGCAAAATGGGTCAACTTTGAGCACCTCTATCTCCTGAATGTTTTGGCATTCAGGTCTAAAAAGTAACTTTCTGACCACTTATACCATGGGCAAACATGTATGGAAGGTTTCGTTCAAATCAAAAGGGGTGCATTCAGAAAGTGACTGAAATCATATGGAACGACCCTCATGTGGCCTTAGAGGGGACAAGGACAGGGGACATCATAACTCATGATGCATGCAATAGAGGTGACCTCAGGATTAACTGCCCATGAAGGCTAGGAATCTTCACAAACTATTACAGTTTTTCTCAATTGCTTAAACACTAAAACCCATTGGCTGAACAAAGTTCTCAGTTGCCTGGACTCATTTAGCTAATTATGCAGTCTGTTGTCAATACCTTAAACCATTTCACATGGTAAAACACAATTTGCAGATCTCACTTAGACTTTTCAGCAAAACTCTAAACATATTCTCATTCTCAAAACTCATTCTGCACTCTAATGCACATGTCATCCATACTGGTAAACACAAGTGGCAACAGTCAAATACAAATAGAGAACACATGTCATTGATTGAACACAACCACTCAAAATTGATTTAACCTGTTTCAAATGATGCGACACAACCAATATAAGCCAGTTCAGAGAGCAAACAGGTTGTTGAAGGTGGGAAGGAGAAAGTCTGAGAATGGAAAGAAGAAACAATGTGAGAGGACGAATGCGTATGCGAGGTGGGCGACGAGGAGGAAGAGGAGGAGGAGGGCAAGAAAGAGGAAGAGGAGGACGAAGAGGAAGAGGACAAAGAGTGGAAATATCTGATGAAATTCGAGCAACAGTCATAGACCATGTTCTTGTCCATGGACTGACAATGAGGGAAGCAGGACTTAATGTGCAACCCAATTTGAGCCGATTTTCTGTGTCCACCATAGTAAGGACATTCAGAGAAGAGAACAGGTACAGTATACTACTGTATTTTTGTAATTGCAAATTTACTGTACTACACTATATGCAGCTGTTTCAATAGACATTTGTAAAGTTAATCACTGTATGTATTGTACTGCATGAATATGTTTTGTAACTGCACAACTACTTTTTGTAGAATTGCAAGGCTGTCACATACAGGTGGAAGGACAGCTATATTCACTCTGGAGCAAGAGGCCGTTATAGTTGGCATGGTCCTTCAAGATAATGCAATACGACTTCAAGGGAATCAACAGTGTGAGCATTTCCACAATTGACCATGTCCTCCATCGTAACAGGATGCGAATGAAACAAGTATACAGAGTACCTTTTGAGCGCAACTCACCAAGGGTGAAAGAACTGCGAGCTCAGTATGTGCAAGTAAGTGTACATTCAGAAACATTTACTGTAATCCAGATTGTCTACAGTACTAACACATACTATGTGAATGACATTACTCTTCAGTACATACAATGTATGTGAATCAGAAGTGCATACAGTTGGCCTAATTGTACTCTACAGTATAGCACTGTCTCTGTACGACTTACAAAATCCTACATACAGTTTATTGTATTTCTACACAGACAATATTTGACTTGGAATCCTTGGACAGACCCCATGAGTTCATCTTTGTCGATGAAGCAGGCTTCAATCTAACAAAGAGGAGAAGGAGAGGCCGAAACATGATTGGACAGAGGGCCATTGTTGAAGTCCCTGGTCAACGAGGTGGCAATGTCACAATCTGTGCTGCTATCAGCAACCATGGTGTTCTACATCACCATGTTACACTCGGGCCATATAACACCCAACACCTTCTAAGATGTATTGCCAATCTAAGAGATATTTTATTTGAGCAGCAGGTTCAAGAGCAGCAGGGTCAAGAGCTAAATGAGAATCCCATTCCCACCTATGTGATAGTGTGGGACAATGTCAGTTTCCACCGAGCTGCTCAGGTAAGGGAATGGTTTAACATCAATGGGCAGTTTATGAACTTGTACCTCCCTCCATACTCGCCTTTCCTGAATCCGATTGAGGAGATGGAAAGTATATGATAGACAACCCTACACTAGAGTAGGTCTGCTGCAAGCCATGGATTTAGCCTGTGGTGATATAGGTGAGGAATCATGTCAGGGCTGGATACGGCACACTAGAGGCTTATTTCCCCATTGCCTCAGGAGGGACAATATTGCTTGTGATGTCGACAAAGTGCTCTGGCCTGACCCAGCCCAAAGACAAGAAGAAGCACATTGATCACATGTTTACTCCTTTGATTTTTGTCCCTTTTAGTATTGTATACTGTAGTACAGTGCATTGTAGGCTGTATACTGTACAATGGACAAATTGTATGGCCCTGAACATTGTGCTTTCCATTTGTTAACAGTACTGACTGCTCAATAGATTTTGACTGGTTGCAGGTTCATATCAACAAAGAACAAGAATTACAGTATCACAGAGACAAAGGACAAGTTTGTGAGATGCAGGGTACAGTACTGTAAAAATAGGGGTACAAGGAGGAGGAAGAACAAAAAACAAAATTGCAAAGAGCAAAGCAGAGTAGTGATTTCTGATCAATTTTGAGCTACTATGATAGAACATGTTTTCGTTCATCAAAAGAAAATTCTCCCTGAGAACTGTATGTTTTGAACAATGTGTTTTCTATTTTTCAGTGTATTGTTTACTGACTGCTTGAGAGTGTATATCATTTTGATCACTTTGTTTATGATTTGAGAGCAGTGTTTGATTTTGAACACAGGTAAAACTGTTTTGAGGCGAATGTTTCATTTTGCGAGAGGAGTCAGAGGTTTTGTAAATAGTGCTTGAAGATGAGGTTTTGTGTTGAATGTTTTCAGAAAATGGAGCAAGGTTTCAGAAATTGTGTATTAGCAATTGAGAAAAACTGTAATCTGACAGTTATATAAGGAAACTCAGGATCCCTGGGGTGGACATGTGACTCATAAGAATGTAGGGTGAGAAGAGTGAAATTGGGTGGAGATAGAAGAGGAGGCAGGTTTGGCGAGTGAGCATGAGGGAGACAGTAAGAGAGAGAGAGAGAGAGAGAGAGAGAGAGATACATTGAGAGAGAGAGAGAGAGAGAGAGAGACATTGAGAGAGAGTGAGAGAGAGACATTGAGAGACAATGAGAGAGAGAGACAGTGAGATAGAAAGAGGGAGACAGTGAGAGAGATAGACAGTGAGAGAGAGAGAGAGAGAGAGAGAGAGAGAAGTACCTTTATTGAGAGCTTGCAAGGTAGCAGTGAGAGTCCGTCATGTCCCTCTCCAATGGCAACGTCAGAGTCCTGACTGCTCATCTCCAACAGACCGTTCTCCAGGCTCTGATAACACACACATTACATTGTCTATATGAACGGAGCTGCCACTGTATTGAAGCCATTGGACCCAGTTTAACATAGCGCACTACGCCTTATTACGGGCAATATGTTCAGTACACATCATTGCATTCTGTATCAGAAAGTAGGCTGGCCCTCTCTGAAGTCTCGTAGACCAATGCATTGCACTCTTTTTGTTTATCAAGCCCTCCTGCATAAACTTCCGCCGTACCTTACCTTACCTTACCCAGTCTCAGGGATGGCTAACTCTGGTAGATGTGCTTTTAGTTATTTTTCACCTTATGTGTGGAAAGATCTCCAATGCACTTTAAAATTGGAGGAATTGGTGCCTCTAAGGCTACTAGGATACCTTTTTACTGTATTGTGTATAATAATGTGTATTTTAATGTTTATATTGACGTTTAATTTAATGGGTATATTGTATTTTGATATGTATTGTTGTTGTGCTAAACAGGGCTCATCTGGAAAAGAGACCTTGGTCTCAGCATTGACTCCCAGTCAAAATAAAGGTTTAATAAATAAATAAAAAATACTTAATTGGTATACAGTAAATACTAGTCAGGTTAATCTTGTCCAGTCATACCTCAAAGTACTCCTTTGTCCGTTTTGAGTCCTGCACCACATAGCGCCAAGCAGCTATGACAATCTTACAGTGGATTGCATTCCACACTCGCTGGATCTTCTTCATGGCATCTGAGAGCAAAACACACACAAGCATTATACATGTTCTGCATGAAAAAGTGAACATATGTCACGACTTCCTCCGAAGCTGCCTCCTCTCCTTGTTCAGGCAGGCTTCGGCGTTCGTCGTCACCGGCCTTCTAGCAACTGACGCTCCATATCTCATCATTCCATTTGTTTTTTCTTGTCTATTACACACACACCTGGTTCTTATCCCCTCATTAGTACATGTATAAGTGTTCCCTCTGCCCCCTTGTCCTTGTGGGTGATTGTTTAATGTGAGGAGAGAGTAGCTTGGTTGAGATACGTGTATTTTGTATTGCCGGGGTATATTTTCCCTGTGTGCCTGTTTTGTTCCAGTGCACCTGTTTTGCTCACTGGACTGTTTGACGCTATCCAGCGTAACTCTGTGCTACAGAATAAACTCTGTATTCTGTGATTTACCCTCCTGTGCCTGACTCCTTCAAATCACCTATCACAATATACTGTCGAAAAATGATCTATTTGTGGAAGAAAATAAAATCGTAGAAACATGGATGTTGCAACTGTATTTTGTACCAACACTTTAACTCAATAAGCATAACTGAGTTAGGGACACCCAAAATAAAAATTATTTATATACTGTCATTCATAATGCAAAACATCCTGACAGATTTTTAAAAGCAAAATCAGTCAGACTAACAGCAGTCTGGATAACTAACTGTATTAGCTAATAACTTTCAGCTGACCCACTTAACATAACTGACCAAAAACAAGCCATGCTGTTTTTTGGAACTATGGTCTCATACTGTACTCTGCAGCTTTGCAAAAAAGACAGGCAATTCACCCATACAGGTTACTCACATGGATACTAAAGCATAACTTTTTTTATGTACTGAAGCACATGAATGAACGGAGGTCAGTCAAGTAATGCTCTAACAGTAATGCATAAATATACATTAGAGTCATAGATAGGCCTACTTAGTAGAGTTTGGCAAACTACCCTCCACATTGATGTTGGGACCAAATGTTCCATAAGAGTCTAATTTACATTTTAACCTGTAGCTCAGTTGGTAGAGCATGGCACTTGCAACGCCAGGGTTGTGGGTTCGTTTCCCACAGGGGGCCAGTATGAAAATGTATGCACTCACTAACTGTAAATCGCTCTGGATAAGAGCGTCTGGTAAATGTAATATAAATATCTTCTAAGGTGCCAAAATGGCACCCATTAAAATTCCAGAGGCTTAAACTTTAGTTTCCCTACAGTAACTCTGTAGACTTTATCAATGACTCTGCAACACATGCCGACAGTAGTTGCCTACCGTTCTGCCTTCTCTTGCGGACCTGTACCCACTCCACCCACTTGCAGAGTGCGACCCTCCGGCCCCTCTGTATGTAGTGCCTCTCAGCTGTCTCCATCTTCAGTGTTAGCTCCCTGGCCTCCTTCCGCTTATTCCAGATGAACCTTTTCCACGCCCTGCCAGCGCCCACAAAACACAGCCATCATTAATTCAGTGAGCTGGCAGGTAGGACTGATCCTGTACACCTTCATTCATTCAGCGGGGTAGAACATGAACCAGGGGCATTTTCATTCAATAGGGGTAAGTCGTGTATAGAATAGACCTACAGTATATGTGCCTCAGTTATCTTGTTGAATTGAAGTCTTTGATGGTTCTATACAGCATATTTATATCTGCAACACCTTAAAGGTTTCACTCTCCTCAATGAGCTATTCCCCCCAGATACTCAGTTATTCAGATAGCAGCATATGTTAGCTAGACAAAGGCTGTCAGTGATACTAGATACTGATATCATCCTCCCAGGGCCTGTACTACCTGCATCAGTAGGAGGTGAAAGGAAATACAGAGTACAGTGTCTCAGCTAACCCCCCAGCTTGTTTACCAGTGACCCACGGAGAAGGACTTTCAATCACACGTCTCGTTATTGGCCACCACTCTTCATAGACAAAAGTGTGTGTTTATTAAATTCGAATTATTAACTGTCAACTGCACTGTAGGCCAATTTTTTTAACAGTATCTAAGCTTCATATTGATGTCTAAGCTGATGATTTACTTTGGAACTGACTAATCAATTGGAAGAGTGGTATTCTATGGTGCTTTCAATACAACTGGGAACTTGAAAAAAACGAGGTCAAATCATGACGTCAGTGATCTTTAGGAAGATGCCAGAGTTTTTCCCAGTCGGGGCTTGTTTTTTTTCCAAGTTCCCAGTTGAATTTTGTATAGAGGTCAACGAGAGAATGTTGAATTTGGTCAACAAAAAATTTAATTGCTAATTTGCTACTTGAGGCTTATTTGATCGAATAGAAGCTTCGTAATGGTTAAGTTTTTACGAATGCACTGAAATAAGTAGACCCACGTGGCAAAACGACTTTATATCGGACTTGTGCCTGGACTGAAAAAAATCGTGGACTGATTTTTGTTGTTCACACAACAGGCCCTCTCATTGGCTAGAATGGTCCCACCTGATCTCGCCTCCTCCAGCCTGCCTTCCATCTTTGAGAACATGTATTTCCATTGTTAGTGGTCACTCGACTATATTGTCAATATAATAGAAAATCTTTGACTGTATTGAACGACCAGTTGAAGAACGGTGTGATTATGATGGCCCAGAGGGAGATTGTATGATGTGTGCTGCACCAGTTTAGCGATTTCAAATGGTCACACCACAGAGATAGATAGAGGACTTTAGTGCCCAAAAGCCTGTTTTAGCATGGGCAGCACGATTGAGGACTTTCACCCATTTTTAAGTAGTCAACTGGGTGGGACTTCCTATGGGTTAAGGAAGGATCACATAATACCATCCTGGTCATCAGGAGGGATCAGCCAATTAATTATAATCGTGAGCAAACATGACATAACTGCAAGTGGCAGTAAATCACCAACCTTGGCTTTATACCTGTTCAAACAACACACTACAGGTGGCATTATGCAACCTTTCAGTTTGTTTACCACTCATAGAAGTAGGCTTAGTAAAATAAGAAATATACTACTTCAAAATGGAGATGGCCTCAATGGCGCTGTACATGCTCTCACAGAGGCCATTATGGGACAGATTCAATGTTGCGTCCTCTATCTGTATGTGTCACACCCATATTGATCAAGCCACATCTCACCACACCCACCAAACAGGAGCAAACATACCTCAAAGTCTGTTTAAGAACGGTGCACACTGTTTTGGGGAAACGTGTCGTTCAGTACAAACCGTCACGCAACGTAGCAAACGTTTAATCAAACTGAATGCATGTATTCACTAGAAACCAAACGGGAAAAAACGGCAAGGGACCTACCTGAATTTGTCCAATAGAAAAGTTTGTTTTCATTGCAAAACGTTTTGCAACTGTTTGCTACGGTGTGCAGTAATGAATACACCCCAGCACTCTCCCAGTTAAGGCAGAAGGGCTCTAACAGGGAAGTTCTACTGGGCTGGATTTGTTTTCTATTGTTTGAAAGCGCTAACTGTTTTCCTGCCCAAAAAGGTGAGAATTCTGCAGACTCTGTCCCGTTTGGTAATAAGCATGTCTTGCATATTGACCTGAATAGCATAACGACCTTGATAATATTAGGCTAAACCTTACACATGTCCTTAGGAAACCCTGTTCTGCATGTATATCCATTCAGTACACTTCTACAGAGGTGTGGCTGCTCCTTATTGAGATGCCTCAGGTCTTTTGAAATCTAGAGGCTTCTCAGGGCCTGGTCCGGACTCTGGCTCTGCAGACACCAGCTACCAGTCCAGTGGAGGGAAACCAGCCCCCAGCTTTGTCTGTGCAGAGAGAACCAGTCCCCCAATCCCAGGAGCCTGGGCAGTTCACACAACTTGTCTCCACTCCAACTAAACCAAGGCCAATGCCCAAGGGTGGAACTGTCCGAAGCGAGTATGAGCCAAGAGAAACCGTGGAGCAGGCCAACTACCCCAGTCACTCCAGTGTTTATGGTGATCATGTTTCTAGCCATTCTGGCTCTGCCCAGATCGGAACCTCCGCAGGACATGAGCCCAATGAGTTCATCCCAGCTCCCTCTGACACCTTTGTTCAAGAGCCTGAACATGCTAGCACTGGTAATGATGTCCAAACTCCCTACAACCCTTTACTTGAGAGGCCAGCACTTAGTAACATTGTCAAGGAAATCAGTTTCGCAACCATTCATGATTTAAAACAATTTGTGAAGTCTATGAGGAACACCTTCCTTAAGCCAGGTAGACCTTTCCAAGAAACCTTGGACACTGTGCAGAATTAACATGTCCCCCATATTCAGCTGCCAAGCCAAATATCCCAAACTATCCATGTCTCTATTGAGAAAAGGCTTGCCCAAAATGGCTGCAGTTCGACCCAGAGCTTGAGAGAGCCAGCCTCTCCAAAGCCCCATTGCAAGTACACTGTCCCTAATCCTCTCATCTCTACCCAAGGTCCAGCCTCTCCCAGTGGTTATAGCAGTAAAGGCCCTGATTCTGTTCCCTTGTATCATTCTAACGAAGTCCCTGCAGGGGAATATGTTTCAAAGAGCTATGGAAGTCTTTCTTATGCTGGCTCAACCTTTGGAAATGATGGTGGTGCTTATAACAGTTTTGATGTCCAGAGTGAACAAATCCCTAATGTCAAGCAGCCGTTCAAAGTGTCTCAAACTGGCTATGTCCCTACTGTACAAAGGCCTTTCCCTTCCAGTTCTTCCTCCAGACAGGATGGACAAGCTTTGTCTTCCAACAGTGGGGGCTACCAGAGTGCCCCAAGACTCAGCCCCCCTCGCCCATCCATCCTCTCAGTATGCCAACTAAACATGGTTCTCAAAATGGGACACATTTTTTGTATTCAATAGGTGAGCTTTAGATAACAGGGGTTACTTACTTGAAGCACATATTTGTTAAACTTATTCTGTAACAGGAGTAGGCCTTCTCAAACAAATGTGAGAGAAACTGTGGAGGGAAGGAAAGATGTAAAGGTGAGATTATTTTCAAAATGTAGGAAACCACTAAACCTTACCAACCAAAACAAACTGCAAATACATCCAACAAGTTTGTAAAGCCACAAACCTGATGTAGTCATTGAGTGCAAGGAATATGGGACCAAATTCTAAACTTCTGACTACTTTAATACACTATAAGTGAATTTGCCCAAATACTTATGACTTGTTCAACAAAATGTGCTTTTATTTCTAAACGTTAAAACAGATATATGAAAATACATTCAAATAAAAGGTGACATACTGTATTGTCACCTAATATGAAACGTTTGATCTCAAATCCAAAATGCTGGATGGAGTATAGAGCCAAATGTAAAATGTTTGCTTCACTGTCAAAATACATGGAGAGTGTATGTAGGAAACCACTCAACCTTACCAGTGTATCATCTCGTTTCCCAAAGATGTCACGCACCATGCTTCCTGCCAGTGAGGTTATGGCGACTTGTTCAGGATCATCAACACATGTATGCCTAGAGACAGAGCTTTGATAACATTTTCTGCAATTCACTGCAGCTTTTATCAACCTGGTTTCATAAAGTTTTGGGCTTGGCTATGATACTAAATGCTAATCCCTCTTGCATTTCAAACGTGGGAATGAAACTATCACTGCCATTATACTCAGACCACACTGCATTCATTGTGGTGTGGGCCATGCACTGCAGTGTTGATAAGTAAAGCAAGTGGGTCCCCAACTTGAACCTTTATCAATCCATCAATCAATCAATTGTATTTATAAAGCCGTTTTTACATCAGCAGATGTCACAAAATGCTTATACAGAAACCCAGCCTAAAACCCCAAACAGCAAGCAATAAAGATGTAGAAGCAAGTGCCTAGTAAAAACTCCCTAGAAAGGCAGGAACCTAGGAAGAAACCTAGAGAGGAATCAGGCTCTGAGGGGCGGCAAGTCCTCTTCTGGCTGTGCATGAATATTTCATTCTTGAAAATAAGAAAATGCACGTGTGCTGTGACTTACTCCCTACACAGCTTTTCAGAAAGTGGAAGTTTTGAGACGTTTTTATTTATAGGTCACAACCGTTTTATATTATTGACCAATCAGAAGTAGGATAATGTAACAGGCTACCCACCAATCAATCTCAACAGTGTCCCGGTTTTCCTGAATAGACACAATCTTCCTTTCCAGAAAATGTAATGGCCTTTCAGGACACGACACACATAAACCTGTTAATAATGCCTGTTGAAACACCAAACGAGTATTGTAAATATTAAGGGACAAATTTAGCTATATAGCTAACTAAGTTAGCTACCAACTGCTATTTAGCTCTGCTGTTAACTATCTAGCTACTGTAGCTAGCTAGCTATCTTACGTTTGGTTCACGAGAGTTGGCATGGCAAAATTAGAGACATTGTAAAAGTCTCACCTGAAATATCTGGGGCAAGGAATGCTTCAGTATATATTCCCTCAACGCCGGGTCAGCATTTTGTAAATAAGCCATATCAAAACTCCATCCCAAAGTAGGTAATATAGATAGCTAAGTGCAAAATTATCAAAATATTTGTCAACACAGAAGGCCCCGTTCTGTTCTCTGATTGGACACTTCCCTGTACAGTTTACCGTTACCTAGTAACCAAGATTCCATGTTTTGGGGGGGGGGGGGGGGGGGATATTGCTATCAGGTTGTAAATCACAGCTGGCCTGGTAAAAAAAATTCTGCCGCCACCCATTAGGGATGCAGTTTCAGTTTCAATGACTCAATATTGACGACTGTAACTAAGGTTGGGAATGTCAATGCAATCAAACTAGCAAGGGCAATCATCACAAGTCAGTCATAGCGTGGCTAAAATGCTAGCGAACGTGTCAAACAGAAGTCCTGCGGGCGGAATAGGACACACAAGCGAGTCAACAGTTGAGTCATCTACTTTATGAAATTACAGCCTGAAGCGCTCACATCTGTGAATTCAACTTCAATTGTGCTGCTTTACTTTATGTATATATATATATTTGTGTATATATATGTATATTTATATGTGTGTATATATAATAATAATAATAATATGCCATTTAGCAGACGCTTTTATCCAAAGCGACTTACAGTCATGCGTGCATAATTTTTTTTGTGTATGGGTAGTCCCGGGGATCGAACCCACTACCTTGGCGTTACAAGCGCAGTGCTCTACCAGCTGAGCTACAGAGGACCACATATGTGTGTGTGTGTGTGTGTGTGTGTGTGTACATGTATGTGTGTGTATATGTGTATGTGTGTACATGTGTATGTGTGTATATGTGTATATATGTATATGTGTGTATATATATGTATATGTGTGTGTGTATATATGTGTATATATATATCTATATGTGTATATATATGTGTGTGTGTATATGTATATGTGTGTATATGCGTATATATAATATGCCATTTAGCAGACGCTTTTTTCCAAAGCGACTTACAGTCATGCGTGCATACATTTTTTTGTGTATGGGTGGTCCCGGGGATCGAACCCACTACCTTGGCGTTACAAGCGCCGTGCTCTACCAGTTGAGCTACATGTATATATGTTTGTGTATATTGTTGCGGATACAGGTATCCTGTGTTTTTTTGTGTTTTTCCTCTCCTTCTGCCCTAATCACAGGTGTCCTGTATGTTCCTGATTGATGGTCGTTGGGGTGTCTGCTGATTGCTGAGGTGGACCAATCAGTGGACATTCCTCTTCATTGCACCACCTGTTTCTGGTTTTTCAATCACACATCCCATTGTTTAAAAGCCGGTCAGTTGTGTTTGTAGAGAGAGACTGTTTTCTGTATGTGAGAATGGATACTGTGGTGTCCTGTGTTTTGTGTACTCACTCATTTGCTGGTTACTCTGTTTGGTAACATTGTTGTGTGTTTCTGGGAAAAGGGGAATTTAAGCAAGTTGCCCTTGGGCATACATTACCTATAGGAAGAAAACTGTCTAAAAACACTAGTTAGACCTGAGTGGACCACCCACTGTATTTTTGTATGATTAGCAGTAGCTTAGTGGTTCTTGAGGCAGGCAAGATCAGTTTTTTTTTTTTTTACACTAGTTTCATTTCTTGGGTCCTGCTCAGCCCTTTTTCCCAAACCTTTACCGTGTGTTCAAAAATAAACATTCTATGTTTGACGGTAGTTTATGGTTGTCGTGTAGTTTTTCTCACTGTTCCATGTCACGACTCTAATTTGCATGAATTATGTTACGGGTCTCTTGTCCATCCACCCTAGACGTTTAAAGCCACGGGGTTCGTAACTATACATATATATATATATATATATATATATATATATATATATATATATATATATATATATATATATATGCATGCTACTGCTCGACAAAAAAAAAAGTCGACCAACAGCCTGTCGACTAATTGGGGTCAGCCCTAATCTGAAAATGGTTATGATTAAATGTCCATACTTAATTTAAATAGTTCATACTTTATTCAATACCTAACCTTCGGTTTGTACCAAATCTGTTTAACAATCAATGTCTCTGTCTGTCAGGTTTATGTGGACCAGGTGATGGAACTGATTGAGATGTCTCCGGTGAACTCTGACCTCCCGGTGGCTGCCCTCCGGCTGTTGACTAACCTGTCCGTCACAGATGACCACCACCTACTCAGGGGGTCAATTACCCTCCTCTCTCTGCTTGTTGTTAGCAACCAAGTGTTACAGGTACAGTAGGTGCCATTTATGAAGTGTTGTATAGCTTGTGTATACTGGGACCTTAACCCAAATGTGATTCAGTGTAAATCCTAGTTATGATTGAATAATGTATTCCTACTTTTTCTTTACAGATTCAAGTTTTAAAAGTGCTTGTGAATTTATTCTCCAATCCTGATATGATGGATGGCATAGTGCAAGCTCCGGTAAGGCTGACACATACAAATACATTTACAACCAAATCGGCCAAAACAGCCACACCTTGGTCATCACCTGTGGTCCTCTGTAGCTCAGCTGGTAGAGCACGGCGCTTGTAATGCCAAGGTAGTGGGTTCGATCCCTGGGACCACCCATACACAAAAAAAAATGTATGCACGCATGACTGTAAGTCGCTTTGGATAAAAGCGTCTGCTAAATAGCTTTATTATTATCAACTTTGATAGGGCCTCATATTACTATGATTGTTAATTTAGCCTACATATAAGTTTCACTATTTAGTCCAGAACCAGAGCTGTTTTCTTGGAACTGTTGGCTCAGTTCAGCACCTGGGTATTTTGGGTGTGTACATATTATACCTAGTCTCATGAGCCAGACTCATAGTCTTCCTTTAGTATTCCTCTGATGGGTGTCCTATGCACCAGCCTCCATGGTCCTGCTGTGACAATTTTCTGAGCTCTAAACTTGACTTGTTTTGAGCTGTGTTGCTCCCTGTGTCCTTCCCAGGCTCCAGCCTCTGTGGTGCTGCTGTTTGACGTGTGGACCAGCCTGGCGGTGCTCTTGCGGCTGTTGATGTTTGCAGGTAACCTGAAGGCCTGGAGGGCTTCTGCCCAGGTGGCGGAGGCCCTGAGGAGGAGACAGGATTGCCTGTACTGGGGTCCTGCTGGATGAGTCCTCCCAGCTCCACAGCAGACTGATCTCCTCTCTCACCCTGATGGGGAGGTTCGAGCTCAGGTGGCCCGGGTCCTCTCGTAGACCCCCATATCGAACCGAACTCGACACCGCCTCTCTTACCTACAATATTATTTTAACCTCCAACCTAATTTTCCCAACATCGACTCCTTAAATGCCCCAAATCCTCCTAATAACAAATCCTCCTTAATCATGCCACCAAAACATACATCCTACCTTCAAACCTCCACCCTCTTCCCTTGCCACAAACCTCCAACATAACGTACACCCCAACCAGACTTAATCAATGTGCCTAGGCCTGCCCGTGCCTTCAAACACCACCCAGCGCTATATCCCTTCTGCCAATTTCCACCCAACTTCAGTCCTACTTCTCCACCTCTCCAAACCAAACCATCATAAACCTCCACCCACTGGAAATCTATCCAGTTCTCCAGTGATCATGAAGGAAAGGAGGTGAGGAGGAGAGGAAGCCATTTAATTGTATTGAGACTCGGGCCACCTCTCCCTCCCACTCCTTCACTCAGGCTGTATTTAAAGAGGCAGTGCTCCTGCAGAACTTCCACACAGTGTCTTTCTCTCTCCCGAGAACATGTTTTCCACTTCCTCTCAAGGCATCATGTTCCAAGTGAAGCCCCGTAATCTAAACCCACTGCCAAAACCTTTCAAGTAAAGAGAATGTGTCGGGAATATGCCCTCTAACACCTCACACAACTGCCAACTGCAGTTGCATGGTGAACTGTGCATATGTAATGGAGGTGGTTCAGTTAACCACATTCGCATGATGAGTACACTTGCCTGATGCATAAAGACTTGCAATAGCTCCTGGACCTAATACCTAGGCTTTAGCTGAGTGGGCTAACACATCTTCTGGATGAGACCCACTGGACAGGCTGGCCAAATCATTACTGTATGTTGAGTTTACTTGATGCACACTTTTTGCATGCCTTGTTGACACCAGTACAGAGATGCACAGCTCCAGTCTTCAAGGGTCATGGTGGGTTGGAAGTCTTGCCCGCTTAAACTGTCAATCAGTAACTGATTTACCCCTGTGAATCAAAGGTCAAGTTAGGCATATCCAAAATATGTGCACTAGCAGCTTAATGCTTTCAAGAAGAAGTAGTACTCATTGCACTGCAGACTGCTTAAATAGATAATAGACAAACATTTCCCGACTTGAGTTGTTTGTTTAAATCACTGAGAGAAGAAAAATGACAACCAGCTCATCTCAGGCTTCATATAAAATCATACAGCTGGTGAATGAGACTGAGCCAGGTCAGACACTATAGACCTGGGAGGACTGGTGGTATGGACCCCTGTTGCTAGCATGTCACGCACCGTAGACTGTTTACAGAGGAACGAGGGAGACTACTGCCACTGATCTCCTGTTTGTATGACTCAATAAATGTCAATGGGGTTTTCCCTAATCCAATGGCATTCACATCATCCGAATGGGATTTTTAAGCACTTATCTCATAAGACATGAGGGTGATATGAAGTATAGGCTACACTATCTCTACAAACACAACTGACTGGCTTTTAAACAATGGGATGTGTGATTGAAAAACCAGAAACAGGTGGTGCAATGAAGATTAATGTCCACTGATTGGTCCACCTCAGCAGACACCCCAACGACCATCAATCAGGAACATACAGGACACCTGTGATTAGGGCAGAAGGAGAGGAAAAACATAGGGTACCTGTATCCGCAACAATATACAGTGGGGAAAAAAAGTATTTAGTCAGCCACCAATTGTGCAAGTTCTCCCACTTAAAAAGATGAGAGAGGCCTGTAATTTTCATCATAGGTACACGTCAACTATGACTGACAAAATGAGGAAAAAAAATCCAGAAAATCACATTGTAGGATTTGTAATGAATTTATTTGCAAATTATGGTGGAAAATAAGTATTTGGTCAATAACAAAAGTTTCTCAATACTTTGTTATATACCCTTTGTTGGCAATGACACAGGTCAAACGTTTTCTGTAAGTCTTCACAAGGTTATCACACACTGTTGCTGGTATTTTGGCCCATTCCTCCATGCAGATCTCCTCTAGAGCAGTGATGTTTTGGGGCTGTCGCTGGGCAACACAGACTTTCAACTCCCTCCAAAGATTTTCTATGGGGTTGAGATCTGGAGACTGGATAGGCCACTCCAGGACCTTGAAATGCTTCTTACGAAGCCACTCCTTCGTTGCCCGGGCGGTGTGTTTGGGATCATTGTCATGCTGAAAGACCCAGCCACGTTTCATCTTCAATGCCCTTGCTGATGGAAGGAGGTTTTCACTCAAAATCATCACGATACATGGCCCCATTCATTCTTTCCTTTACACGGATCAGTCGTCCTGGTCCCTTTGCAGAAAAACAGCCCCAAAGCATGATGTTTCCACCCCCATGCTTCACAGTAGGTATGGTGTTCTTTGGATGCAACTCAGCATTCTTTGTCCTCCAAACACGACGAGTTGAGTTTTTACCAAAAAGTTCTATTTTGGTTTCATCTGGCCATATGACATTCTCCCAATCCTCTTCTGGATCATCCAAATGCACTCTAGCAAACTTCAGACGGGCCTGGACATGTACTGGCTTAAGCAGGGGGACACATCTGGCACTGCAGGACTTGAGTCCCTGGCGGCGTAGTGTGTTACTGATGGTAGGCTTTGTTACTTTGGTCCCAGCTCTCTGCAGGTCATTCACTAGGTCCCCCCGTGTGGTTCTGGGATTTTTGCTCACCGTTAATAATAATAATAATATACCATTTAGCAGACGCTTTTATCCAAAGCGACTTACAGTCATGCGTGCATACATTTTTGTGTCTGGGTGGTCCCGGGGATCGAACCCACTACCTTGGCGTTACAAGCGCCGTGCTCTACCAGCTGAGCTACAGAGGACCACGTTCTGTCCTCCTACAGAGGACCACGTTCTTGTGATCATTTTGACCCCACGGGGTGAGATCTTGCGTGGAGCCCCAGATCGAGGGAGATTATCAGTGGTCTTGTATGTCTTCCATTTCCTAATAATTGCTCCCACAGTTGATTTCTTCAAACCAAGCTGCTTACCTATTGCAGATTCAGTCTTCCCAGCCTGGTGCAGGTCTACAATTTTGTTTCTGGTGTCCTTTGACAGCTCTTTGGTCTTGGCCATAGTGGAGTTTGGAGTGTGACTGTTTGAGGTTGTGGACAGGTGTCTTTTATACTGATAACAAGTTCAAACAGGTGCCATTAATACAGGTAACAAGTGGAGGACAGAGGAGCCTCTTAAAGAAGCAGTTACAGGTCTGTGAGAGCCAGAAATCTTGCTTGTTTGTAGGTGACCAAATACTTATTTTCCACCATAATTTGCAAATACATTTATTAAAAATCCTACAATGTGATTTTTCTGGATATTTTTTTCTCATTTTGTCTGTCATAGTTGACGTGTACCTATGATGAAAATTACAGGCCTCTTTCATCTTTTTAAGTGGGAGAACTTGCACAATTGGTGGCTGACTAAATACTTTTTTCCCCACTGTATATATATATATACGCATATACACACATATACATATACACACCCACATATATATACACATATCTAGTTCTCCAACTCCAAACACCTCATTTAGATAATTGTGGCCACATTGAAGACCATGATTGGTTGTGTTTCCCCTACTTATTGTATAGATGGGTTGTATAGATTGGGCGCCCCCCCTTCCCAGTTAGATAGGTGTGTAAGTGCTTGTCAAGATCGGTTTGGAAGAACTTGACTGGCCTGCACAAAGCTGTAACCTCAACCCCATCGTACACCTTTGGGATGAATTGGAACGCCGACTACGAGCTAGGCCTAATCGCCCAACATCAGTGCCCGACCTCACTAATGCTCTTGTGGCTGAATGGAAGCAAGTCCCCGCAACAATGTTCCAACATCTAGTGGAAAGCCTTCCCAGAAGAGTGGAGGCTGTTATAGCAGCAAAGGGGGGACCAACTCCATATTAATGCCCATGATTTTGGAATGAGATGTTTGACAAGCAGGTGTCCACATACTTTTGGTCATGTAGTGTAGATACCAACAGTACCATCCCCTTGTGTAAAGCTTATTTACTACAGTTATTCATGAAATATTTATTTTTATTATGAAGTTGACTGTCTCCATGCCTCATTATTTTAGCATGTCATAAAGGAAAAGTTGAGGTTCTCCAGCATTGAGTGTTTCCAGTAAAATACTGTGTGCAATCTCCACAAGCAAAAGCAATGAGATGTCTCCTCTTTTATTGTCAAAGTCAGACCATATAAACCAGGCGCATATAAAACATTTGGTTTAAGCAAGAGGACTTGGGTCAATCATGATGACTTTGTGACTGGAAACCACAACATCTCCTTTAGTCTTCTTCTGGCCTTGAGAAGAAAGATCTCTCCCTGAATAGAAAAGACAGTCAGAGCACAGACACAGACTCCAAACTAAAGACGGAGGCTGCTAAGAGTAGGACAGCTCATAATAATGTCTGGAACAGAGCAAATGGAATTGCATCAAACGCATAGAAGCAATGTGTTTGATACCATTCCACTAATTCCGCTCCAGCCGTTACCACGAGCCCATCCTCCCCAATTAAGGTGCCACCAACCTCCTGTGCCACTCACACAGCCTGTACCAATACAAATATACTCCAAACTGTTGCACAGAGTAAACATGACAGCCTGGGCCTAAGCACACCACTCACTTTGCTTGTTGCACCTTTGTTCACAGGAGCCTGCTAGAGCGTGGCACACTGTTGCACGACAGTGGATGTACACCTGGTGAGACAGAACCATGTTAGAAATGAAATCAGCTGCATCTCTGGAGCTGATCAACAGAGCCTTGTCTACATTGATTTGTACCATGGTAATGTCTATATCTATATCCGGTCTTCATCCACCTGATTGTGATGCTTTTATTTATGTTTAAAGCACTCTGGGTGTGTGAAGAAGCACTATACAATATGTATAAAATAGATACATGTGTAAGCAATATGTTAATAGCTACACCTTGCTCTATGGTATGTTAGGTGGAATCTTAACCACCATCTTTACATCTATGCAATGCTCTCAGATCTACACAAGTGTCTATAGGGGTTCTGATGTGATTTGGAATTGGACTGCACTCATTACATTCTCCTGCAGGGGGACCATAGATGTCGGATCCACAAAGGTGAACATCTTGAAGACGAAGCGCTTGTAGTGGGAGAAGAAGTCTCCCGGAGGGATATAGGAGCTGTCCGAAGGGATGGGCACGGTCAGGTAACGGTCATCATGGTAGGGACACCTGGGGAGAGATGAACACAGAGAGAGAGAGAGTCATGGTGAGGAGCACCAGAGACCAGCTAGGACAGAACCTGGGGGGAAATTGATTAATCAGAGTACTATATTGTTCACAAACTTCAAAAAGAATAGCTGGATTTAGAAATGTATTTAAATTACTTGCTTTCAATTTTGAACATATATATAGTGCAAAGTTTAAAAAGTATAGAGTAGTTAGTTACCCATTAACCAGTAGGTCCCACCGGGGCAGCCTATCACCTGTGGGGTTTGTGGTGGCCCAGCACTGCTCCAGTATCAGGACAACGTTGGGATCTGTCATCCCCAGGATGCGAACCTCAGCATACACGGGATCCCTGAGGACCTTGGTGACTGGGTAGTCTGCCAACGTGTAGTAAGAGGTGTATGCTTCTTGCACTGTGGAGGAAAATCACATTGTTAGTGGATGAGTTCACCTTACAATACACTGTAAATCACTTAAACTACCAAGCACTTGGAAAAGTGATACATTACTCCATCATCATTAGGTTCATATCATGCTTTTTCCCTTTATACTTTTTAAAATTATATATATATATAATTTTATTATTATTTAATCAGAAAATGTGCAATAAAAAAATATTAAGTGATGCAGATAAACCTGAACACCTGGTGAAAAAACTCACATGAACCCAGACCGTATACCTCATATCAGATACACAGGAACAATATCAAAACTAGGTCTTACCTTCATCACATCCTTTGGAGAGACATTGTCCATTGGCCAGTCGGAGCTCCACGTTGAGAACTGCATCAACAGTAACCATTGGGTTGGGGTTTGGATACATTTTCACCTCCATAAGCAGTGTCTCAACGGAAGTCCCAGTATACCGACACTGGAAGAGCAGGCTGAGTAGAAAGCAATATAGTCAGAGCTTTCAGAGAGACATCACATACCAAAGAAGGCAGAAGTGGCACATTTTCTGGGAATGGCCAATAAAGCCTGCAGGTATAACACGTTATGAGGCAGTAATGAGGTTATGAGCATGTACCCTCATGCTTTATAATAATCTCATAATGGTCCTGACTAAATACAAGCCATTGTAAGTCAGTTGAAATGTTGTTACATAGAGAGACAGAACACATTATTATACATTATGAATGTTCATACATGTTTTTAATAACTTAAAAAACATTATACCTTATCACTGTATATAAATGGCCATGACACCACATTCTAGGCAAATATCACCTACTCATAGTGGCTGTCCCTGGTGATGTCGCCGAAGGGTCCAATCCCCACTACATATGAAGAGGACAACCTGTTCTCATAGAAAATAGTACCTGGTTCCTCCTGCAGACAGATCATGTATCACATTGTGCAAAAGTAGAAAGAAGTACTTTCTAACTCATTATATAGCCCAGGGATGGTCAACCCTCTTCCAGAAGAGCTACTGGGTAAGTAAGTCCTGCCCTGCTTTAACAAACTCCATTCTTCTAATCAGCTGCTCATTAGAACCTCGATTAGCTGAATTAGGTGCTAGAGCAACACTGGAGCTCTCTAGTTAAGATACAGTTTCATTGTACTGAATCCAAACCCTGGTCATACGTACCGTCATTACAGTTCCACAATCAGTGACTTTGAACTGGTAGATGGTAAAGGCAGATGTGGTGCCAACAGGGGTGCAGTGATCTCCGTTTGTCCCTAGCAGGCTGATGGAATCTAGCTCAAGGTTGGGCAGAGTGGCATCCTTGGAAACCACCACCACAAACTGGCCATCCTTGGTACACTGGACAGTCACTGGTGACAAAGAGCATAAGAAAAACATGAAGTTAGTAGTCCTGATCGCTGAGTAAACTGGAACATTTTGGTGCTTGTTGATTGTTGGATACAAAATGGCCATATCTAAGTGGGTAAGTGTAAGTGGAATTGCTGAGATTGAAGAGTTCACAATCCAATTACTAGTTTTCTGGTAAAGAGAAAAATACTTGTTTCTCTGAGGGGGCAATACATTAAGTAAAATCACACTGTTACAACTTGGGAGTGAGAGTTCTAGAGTAAAATGAGCATGGTCTGACACCTACCTGCTTTCCCGTAGAAGCACCTCCGTCCATCAAAACAGCAGCTGATGGCCTGGCATTGGACAGCAGTGATGCCAGAAAGTCCACACGACACCTTGTTCTTGTCCTCAACCTCACAGGTCTGTTTTGTGTCGCCTTTGGTGTAGGGTATCAGTTGATGTATGGGTTCGGCAGGCTTCTGAGGAAGGGGTTGGGCAGGCTTCTTAGGAAGGGGTTGGGCAGGCTTCTGAGGAAGGGGGTGGAAAGGCCACTGAGGAAGGGGTTGGGCAGGCTTCTGAGGAAGGGGTTCAGCAGGCTTCTGAGGAAGGGGGTAGGAAGGCCACTGAGGACGGGGTTGGGCAGGCTTCTGAGGAAGGGGTTCAGCAGGCTTCTGAGGAAGGGGGTAGGAAGGCCACTGAGGACGGGGTTGGGCAGGCTTCTGAGGTGGTTGGTGAGGCGACTTCCATTGAGCGTCACACAGACAGCCAAGCATGGCCACTGCCACGAGACTTACGACACTCCACTTCATCGCCATGGATTCAGAACAAGAGACAAGGATCACTGTGCCACTTTTATACATGGTGAGGTGTGTTGAACTGTTAAAAAAACCCACCTCCTTGGCTGATCAATCATTCACATTCAGTCCTGTGGAATCAAGGCTTTCGACACTCTGAAGTCCCAAACATTTATTGACAAATGCAATGTTCTGGTCACATAGATCTCTGACATGCCTTTGACCAGAGTTGAAGGTCTTTGTGACCGTAACATTGTATTTGTTAACAAATGTTTATTTTGCAGGTACACACGGTCTGCAGGACTACACTCAAGAAGTAAAAAATAAATAAATAAATAATAATAATAATAGACACAAATGTATCAATTATATTCTATCTGTTTCTAATATAGCTAAATATATTGGCACCGTTGCACTTTTCTTAAATAATTCCCTATTTCTTCTCAAATAAGTTGACATTTAAAAAAAACATTGTCTCCACACATTGTTATTGGATTGTCAACATTACAGAACCACCAGAAAATGCTTATTGTAGCCATCAATGAGCTTGCTGCACCTTTCTAATGGCAATTTGACCAACTCTTCATCCACTCTTCAAACTGCTCCAATTGTTCAATGTTTGAGTGGTGCCTTCCACCAACTACTGTTTTCAGATCTCATACACAAAAGCTGAAGAACATACGCACATCCAGGTACTTTTTTGGAGGTGCTGGAGTTATAGGTGAAAAATATCTCACCATAGGTTTTTGATGGAATTCTGATCTGGACTCATCGCTGGCCACTCCAGAAATGTCCAGTGTTAATTTTAGAACCATTCCTGGGTGCATATTGATGTGTGTTTGAGTTGTTGTCCTGATGGAAGACCCAGAACCTTCAACAGAGCCCCAATAGGTTGCCAAAAACACCTTGATAATCTTCTGATTTCATTATGTCTTGCACATGTTCAAGGCCCCCAGTACCAGAAGCTGCAAAACAACCCCACAGCATTATCAAACCTCCCCATGTTTGATTGTAGGGAGGGTGTTATTTTCTTCTAAAGCTTAATTTGGTCATCTGTAAACATACCACTGATCTGTATTGCCAAAGAGCTCTAATTTTGTTTCAGTGGTCCACAGAACATTTTCACAGGATTTAGACTTGTTTAGGTGGGCTTTTGCAAAGTTCAATGGGGCTTTCTTGTGTCTCTTTCAGCAGTAGGGTCTTCCTATAATGTTTACCAACTACCAAATGAAGCATTCAAAGAAAATAACACCATTCCTAAAATCAAACATGTTTAAATAATTTTTTAATTATGTTATTTAACCTTTATTTTATCAGGGAGTCATACAGGAAATACACAAAAATATAAATACAAAAATATAAATACAAAATGCAAGCAAAAAGAAAAACACAAATAACAACCACATTCAACAGTAATAAGGTCCTCAATCAGCTTTCTGAATTGCCCTAGAGGCACCAAAACATCACATTTAAGATTGTTCCACAAATAAGGTTCAAGAAAACTAAAAGCTGATTTATCTAACTCAGTAGAGACCAAAGGAATTTCCAGAGTTAGCCATTCATGAGACAAGGTGTGGTAACTCGTATGTCTAAAGTTTAGTAATGATGTTAGGTACAGTGGGACTTTTTGAAAAAGGGCTTTATAAATGAAAACATAGCAATGTATCAACCTACGTGACATCAGAGAGGGCCAACCAACTTTCTGGTAGAGAATGCAGTGATGAGTACTAAAATTGTCGCCCGTAATAAAGCACAGTGCTCTATGATAAACTGGATCTAACGGCTTTGATGAAGTGTCAGCTGCGTTCATATACAGTTGAAGTCAGAAGTTTACATATACCTTAGCCAAATACATTTAAACTTAGTTTTTCACAATTCCTGACATGTAATCCTAGTAAAAATTCCCTGTCTTAGGTCAGTTAGGATCACCACTTTATTTTAAGAATGTGAAATGTCAGAATAATAGTAGAGAGGATGATTTATTTCAGCTTTTATTTATTTCATCACATTCCCAGTGGGTCAGAAGTTTACATACACTCAATTAGTATTTGGTAGCATTGTCTTTAAATTGTTTAACTTGGGTCAAACGTTACGGCTAGCCTTCCACAAGCTTCCCACAATAAGTTGGGTGAATTTTGGCCCATTCCTCCTGACAGAGCTGGTGTAACTGACTCAGTTTTGTAGGCCTCCTTGCTCGCACACGCTTTTTCAGTTCTACCCACACATTTTCTATAGGATTGAGGTCAGGGCTTTGTGATGGCCACTCCAATACCTTGACTTTGTTGTCCTTAAGCCATTTTGCCACAACTTTGGAAGTATGCTTGGGGTCATTGTAATATTTTAAATTTTTAATTTAATTTGTCCATTTGGAAGACCCATTTGCGACCAAGCTTTAACTTCCTGACTGATGTCTTGAGATGTTGTGTCGTATCGAGTAAATGCTGGCAATTATTGCTGATGAACAAAGGAGTCCGCTCATACTGAACCTGGATCATAAGTTTTATTCATATCGCAAGCTTTCAGCATGAGTTACAGACTTGCAGGGTCTGGAGAGCAGTGTCCTCGAATTCTAATGGCTGCTCTGCTTTCCTGTGCCCCCAGCATATACTTATAAACAATGTGAAAATATGGGTGGCTCCCTCTGCGGTCCAATCACCCGTCTCCCCTGGGGCGTCACCCTACAACTGCTACTTTTGAACTAAGATAAACATATTTTCTTTGTCCCTCTAGAATAGTCATAATCTTTAATACACTACATTTCCCCCCTTCGAGACTAACTAAAAGTCTCGAAAACAAACAGAATAGGATTATGACCAGTAACAATTTATCTTATTGAGTATCTTTAACCTTAAACCAAAAAACATTCTTCTCTAGAGTGTATATACCTTTCTATGAAATATGAATAACTGTTTATGAAGTGTGAATACATTACTATGAAATATGAACAAATCTTTATGAAGTGTGAATACATTACTATGAAATATGAACAAATCTTTATGGAGTGTGAGAGCGAAAAACTGTCTGTCAACCTTCATTCCAAATCCATCCATCAATCAAGACAGTAAAATTCTCTCACGGTCCCTCTGCCCCAGGCAACCACCTAGGTACTCCCGATAAACTCATAAATCCCTATCAATGCATTTGAAACTATGATGCAATTAAATACACATGAAAGCCCCTGCAAACAAAATACTATCCCAAAAATGTCCACTCTAAGGCTGGTCAACCCATTGGACCCTACAGTGGACCTCTCCCTGCCTAGACTCCCTGTCCCTAGGCATTCACGAAATAAACAAAAACATCTAAGATCCCCACATGTATCCAATAACATCAAATATCATTCTACAAAAATTAATACCTTAGACTATGACACAAATTATGTATTACACATGCAAATATGTCTATATTTAATTGCAGACACTGGAATGTAGTCCACTACACTTCATCTCCTCCGTAGTCTCCTCTTCCAATGCATTGTTGATGATGGAATCGGAATCTTTCCACACCTTCTTTGTTCCATCTCCTCCAGTCATTGTCCTTTCATATTGTCCCTTCATATTGTCATTGTTTGAGTATTTCAATCTCCACATATTCCCCCAAATGCTTCTGGAAGAAAAGAAAAGACCAAATAGTATCTTTTGCAAAACAACACTTTCAAAATTAAACATCAATATCAACTAAGAATATAAAAATTATATATAAATGATGTATGAATCAATATAAATGATAGAATAATGAAATAGGATAATATGAAATAGGATAATATGATTCATTCATACACTTCCCCCCTTTGATTCATACAATCATACTAAAATCACCCTAATATTGAAACAAAATTGAAAAATGATCAAATAATCAAAAAGGATATTTATCATCCAGTCCCACTTGTCCATCTTCATCCAGATCAGGAACAGTCAACAACGGCATCTGAGTGTTGTCTCCAGGCATCACTACTCCAACCTATCTCAATATCATAGCTTTCTCAAAGGTCAGTAACATATTACAAACATCACACACAGTGCTACCAAAGCTGCTACTAAAATGTAATCCATCACTGCTCCTACTGGCCTAACTGATCTTGCAACCAAGTCTTCGCTGACCATCCAGCTCCTTCAGATCTACCAAATGCATCCCTTATATTCTTCAATGCATATATAACCCTAGTGATAATATCTGAACTATCTGGACTCAAAGTATAACTAATATTATCAATATGATCTTCCCAAATGTTACACCATACCATGGAAAAAGTCCCCCCTTCTCCCTTAGATTTATCCTTCAATGATAGGCTTGAAGACTATGACATGTCGCCATGTCTCTTTTCACCCTATTTTCAACCCTAGATTTATCTGTGTCCGGTGCTACCCCTCTTTTAATGGTAGAAACCTCATATGGAAGCTTCAACGTTGACATGTAACAACATCCTATCCATCCATAGGGTAAGAATATATATGCTTCATCACCACAAACCCTCCAAATATCTCTAAAATTCCCAATAGTCACATTGTCAGGCAAAAGCTAATCTTTTAACCCTCAAAGTCCTGCTCTTCTTACTAACTGGAACATGAAAAGTTACATTATATTTCTCATTACTACCCTTAAGGTCATGCATACCCAAAGTTATCATATAATCATCACAATCTGATATTCCCATAAACATACCCCTTACATCATATGTTTTATTAGAACAAAAACAACTTTTAGCCCTCAAGGGTTTCATCTCCAATGCTTCAGGGTTCGCTGTTAACTGATTTTTCTCCCCATCTAACAAATTCCCATAGGGTAATTCATTTAACCCAAGAACACTTAAACCTAGGCTTAAACAAATGTTTTGACAACGACATTATTTTATCTGTTACTGATTGTTGTTGCTGATACAACAGTCATGACAAAGCATAAGATTGACACATACTTGATAGAGGTCGAGCGACCGTCTCTAAAATGTTTGGCTGAAATTCTCAACAGACATGGACCCTCAAGATTCCTCCCTGATCTTACAGAATGAGTTAACTGCTGGAACCAAAGATTTCTCCCTGCCCATCCATTTTTAAATTTCACAACAGAAGAATCAAACCCATCCATTTAGTTTCTCTCTTCCCTAACGAGCGGTACTGATCAGATACCTCTCCTTGTCTGTCATTAAAATCAAAGACCTCATCCTGTACCTCCATGATAGTATCCTTCACTATTTCAGATGAATCTATATTGTTCTCTACTACTATCTGCTCTCCTATTTTAACCTTATCCTTACTACCATTGACAGCACTCTCTATCCGTATCATAAACCCCTGAGTCTCTCTTGCTACCTCCTTTTATTTCAGAAAAGTTGTTGTCGGTGTCGGTGTCATACTTCCTACATTTGCTATTGCCATCATATCATTAATCCCTTTCCAAAGTTACCATTAAAGTAGTTGATTTAGTTGATGTATTAACCCCCTTAACTACTTCTAGTGGGAAAGCTACCGATATCCTATGTGTATTATTTACTGTTGGAGTGGCTACTGTAATAATATACTTCTCCTGACCTCCTTTGGTGACTGCGGAAGCTTCGACAGACTTCAAATCTTCCATTATAAGCGTCACTTTATGAATTACATAGCCTTTTAACCAATAATTCTTAACCGGAACAAATTTTAATGCTTGCACTAGATAAGTACACATATATTCTCCCTGATCTTTCTCTGTAACATTACGCAAAATAAATGAACAATCACTCATAACCCTCTTCCACTTCATATTGTTTTACAAAATATACTTCCTTTGACTTAGGTGCAACAGCTTCTACATCTGGTCCTGATAACAATACTTCTTCTCCATAATTATCTCTCCATGTGGGAGGAACGTCCCCTCTCCACTCCATCTCTCACATCTACAATGAAGATGAGCTGGATCACTCATCCTAACCCTAATAACAGTCTTTTCCTCTAAAATTGGTGCTGGAGCTATTGGTTCCCTTATAATCAAATGCGATATATTTATGGCTTTAATAACTATCAATGTTGAAAGAGTTAAATTGCTTCTCACTGTTGTTTTAATAGACTGAAGTGTTGATGTCCTTATTGTTACTTCATCTAGTTTCCCCAAAGCTTTGAACTCTTTGCTTGTACTTCCATCTATTACCACTAGTGTCAAATGACGTAAATGTAACTTACATTCACTCTCTCTTCCTACTCTAAACCCTAACTTTCAACCTTTTGATTATAAAAATACACCTACAATTACCTTGATCTTCCTACTCTAAAATGTCCTTCACCACTGTTCTCTCTCTTACTACTAACTTTGAAACTTAGCTTACTGTCTTAGAGTTCCTTCAACCCTAGTTCTCCTAACTTTTTTAATCTAATCTTTTCTCCTAACCTTTAAAAACCTTTTTCCACTGATTTATTCACAAAATCCTTTACCACCACTTTTTAGAATATGTGATGACTTCTTTACACACAGACTTGGCAAACGACTAAACACCTTTTAGCCTAGCCTGAAATCTCTTGGTGTAAGAATGTAACCCAGAATAACAGTCACCCCTTTTAACTTTATTTTCCAGACAGATTGTCTAATAGGCAGTCTAATAGATTATCATCCTTCCTATGATATTATCTTTTTAAGCCAATATGATTCCCAAAAACCCTACTTTTTTTAAATCCTCTACCAGACAGTCGTCTAGTGTACATCTTATTGTACAATTCAATTTAAACAATGCATCTCTTCCCAACAATCTCTTCCCCCCACACACACAGCGGAGTCGCTCACCACCTTCCGGAGACATTTGAAACCCCACCTCTTTAAGGAATACCTGGGATAGGATAAAGTAATCCTTCTACCCCACCCCCCCCCCCACCCCCCACCCCCCACCCCACAGCGGAGTCACTCACCACCTTCCGGAGACATTTGAAACCCCACCTCTTTAAGGAATACCTGGGATAGGATAAAGTAATCCTTCTACCCCCCCCCCCCCCCCCCCCCCCAAAAAAAAAAAAAAAAATTGTAAAGTGGTTATCCCACTGGCTATAGGGTGAATGCATCAATTTGTGAGTCGCTCTGGACTAGAGCGTCTGCTAAATGACGTAAATGTGCCCTTGAGCAAGGCACTTAACCCTAATTGCTCCTGTAAGTCGCTCTGGATAAGAGCGTCTGCTAAATGACTAAAATGTAAATGTAAATGTATATGTTCTAATATTAGTATGTCTATTTTAATTCCTCTTTGATTATTTATAGAAGAGATCAATTGGTTCCTTAAGAGTAATTAGCTGTTGTACTACCTCAAATCCCTATCCTAATTAGTTAATTTTACATAGTGAGATGTTTAACCTCTTTAGGCTGAACACAGATAAAAGCTTTTCCACTATTCACCATCACTTCTCATAGTCCTTTGTTTTCACTTCAATTGTTAGATATTTTCTTCCTAATTGGTGCTACCAGCTGACACCCCCCCTTTCGGATCTTCTAGGCACCTCTAGAATCCTTGCTCCGGACCCCTGTAGGGGTTCATTTGGAGAACAGGTGATTTTGACTTGCCCCTGTATCTTCCTCTGAAATTCCCTCTGATGTTTCCTCCTGACTATTGCACTCACAGGTAAAGTGACCAACCTGTCCACAATTATAACATTCTTCTGAAAGTTGCTGGAAGTGTAGCTGAAATCTTCCTCCTCCTTCTAAGCCTTCTCGTCCTCTTCCTCTCCAATTCTGTGTCTGTCCAGGAACTGGCTGTGGATATGAAACACCTGGTACCCCCCTTGGCTGGTACAATTGCATTTGATCTTGTTCAGTTGAAGCTGTAACAGTGATTGTTGATTTGGTTCACTCTGATTCTTCATAACCAAAGCTTCTCATCTCCACCAGTTGTATGATTGAGTTCTCTGAGAGTTTCTTGATCCTGTTCTTTCTTGCTGTTGACATATCAGGATTCTTCAAAAGCTTATATTCTAAGTTCTGTCCTCGAAATATCATCTTCCATCATCTTCTTACTATTGGCCTTTCCTTGACCTCAATGTATTCTTCTCCTCCAATTCTTGGGATTCTTTTCTCAGCAGTTTCTCCTTCTGTATCTTCTCTTCTTGAGTTGTTCATTCAGTTGTGTTACTTCTTCTAAACTATTCGCTTTATCCAGGCATGATAAGCATCGGTCTATATCTCCTTCTATTTCTTCTGTGCCAATCATTGCTGAATAAAATCCTCTTGAACATAAAGCACCTTTAATCTCTAAGTCTTCATCTTCCCGAACCTCATTCTTCTCTTAGTTTCCAGACATCTCGGTTTTTTCTTACTTCTGGAGTTTTGGATTCATCTTTCTGGTCGTTTCTGCTTGTCCTCTATCTATTATTCGTTCATCTTCATCTCTGATGCATCAATCACCCTGCTAGAGGATCACTGGAAGCTGAGGATAAACATCCCTAAGCTCTACTTCCTTCTCATAAGGTGGGTGTCTTTTTGCTGAATCCGTATGTGAGAAAGGTGTACTAACTTCTGCCATTAGTTTTTCTGTCGCCTTCTCTTCCTTTAGCATTTTCCTCTATACCTTTGCTTATCTTATCGCTGGAATCTTTTATCAGTTTTTGTTTGAGAATGAAGGGCAACTTTTGTTTCATTTGCCGGATAACCTAACAATACTTTAGTTAAAGGATTACTATTTTGTACTATACCAACCGGCGTAATCACCTTCATAGCCTTGCTGTCCTTTCCCCATTGTAACAACCCTTTTATATTCCTTTATTGTGACTTATTTTATTTTAGACTATATAGCCTATGGCTTCCCCCCTTTAATTATTAATATAAACTAAACAACCCAAAAAAATAATCAATTAAATTTTTTATTCAAAAACCATTTCTAATTAAAATAATAAATCAATTTAAAAAAATCAATTAAAAATTATGAATAATTAAAACCAATTTTTTATTTCTATATCCTATCTTACCAATTTATCAATTAGTGGTGGCTATCTTACCACAACCCATCAAATGCAAGTAGTCAACTTCAGACTACAATCCTAAAAACAAAGCCTCTAACCCTTCAACACTACAATTCCCATAAACCCCCTTGCTCTATAAGCACCTAATTATCTTAATTTTACAGAATAATGTCAGTACTCGATTTCCAACACAACTGCAATCAAACCCAAGTGATGCCCGAGACTCTAAAATGCAAATTTTATTCAAATGATCAGTCTGTTGCCAAGCCTCTGTGAAATTGTCATAACATCAAATATCCTGTAGGGGAAGATTTTGTAACCATACCAGTACCAAAACCTTTTTGACTTGATCCTCTGTCGCGTCACGTGACGTGTACGTCAGCACCCCCTCTCTTTCTCTCTCTCTCTCCTGTCGTATCGTCCTATTGCTCCTCTCATATGACAAAAGAACAGAGACAGAAAAAGATTTTAGTAGTTAATGCAATACTGAGTTATCTCAACCATATTCAATATTCCCCCACTCACATTCGCTTTAAGACTTAACTCAGGACTAAATAGATCGCTCAAAAACATTTTTATTTTATTTTAATCCGTCATTTAATTTAATTCATTATAATCCGTCAACATATATCTAATTTATAAATTCACTACATCTCAACAAATAGTTTCATTTTCAAACAACAGCCGCTTTAACGACTAAAAGATTCGTGTCCAAATCTCTCTTGTCTGTGGCTATTTCTCTGTCTCCCCCTGCAGCACAGCCCCACAGAAATATGACACTTTACCCACAATCCCCCTGTTGTAGTTTTAGTACCCACTGTGTTGTAGTTTAGTACCGTAAACCAACGTCTCATAATCTCGTGCAATAAACTCCAACTCCCACGTTTTGTAGTGTAGTGTCGTAAAATTAAACGCATGCGCAAATACATCCAATTTCCAGACAATAGACCGCTAGCATTCCGCTACAGCTTCACCATTTTATACCTTATAATCAAACAATTACACGTAACAGAGCTCACAATTGCATAGAACTCTGAATTCTACACACACAGACATATTTTAAGAGGCTTATCCCATCGCAATGGACCCCCAAGGACAACCGTTAGCATGTAGCACGCAACACAATTAGCATTTAGCATCAGCATTAGCATTAGCCTTTAGCTACCCTGTGGCTTGCACCACGCCCTAAGTAACCTGCATTGTGCCTAAATCATTGTCCATTTATCCCCTTCTAACTTTATGCTGCCGTGAGATATGGATATTATATGAGCGGTTACCCCAAGCAGATACCCCGTCGGCTACAAGATGAGAATAACTTACAATATAACCGTCCACCTCATAGTTCCCAGAACTAACCTGAAACACCAAATGCATAATCAGGATTTATGGCCCATCCTATATGATGGCCCCCCTGGGGTCTTTATCAGATTCACAATGCCCTAATGTATACGTATTCCTGCCTTTATTCTGCCAATATCTGCCTTAATCCCTACCATCGATTGCTCTAAAATTCCAAGCCTACTCTCCCCCCTTTTGCCCTGTCTACCAGTGCAACAATTGATAATGATTAGCCAGACCCCCGTTCTCAGCAATAACGCCACACGAGGCACATTTCGGTCGTAATGGTACATTCCTCCAGTGTACACAAGTAGTATCCAAACTAACAACCTCCAAAGCTTGTGAGAAAAAACTCACCCTTTTCTGGCCATGACTTCAGAACGAGTTAGCTTGGCGGCAACGAATGAAACAGAGGAGAGATGCAGACCAGCCCCACGTTGGGCGCCATTTGTCGTATCGAGTAAATGCTGGCAATTATTGCTGATAAACAAAGGAGTCCGCTCATACTGAACCTGGATCATAAGTTTTATTCATATCGCAAGCTTTCAGCATGAGTTACAGACTTGCAGGGTCTGGAGAGCAGTGTCCTCGAATTCTAATGGCTGCTCTGCTTTCCTGTGCCCCCAGCATATACTTATAAACAATGTGAAAATATGGGTGGCTCCCTCTGCGGTCCAATCACCCGTCTCCCCTGGGGCGTCACCCTACAACTGCTACTTTTGAACTAAGATAAACATATTTTCTTTGTCCCTCTAGAATAGTCATAATCTTTAATACACTACAGTTGCTTCAATATATCCACATAATTTTCCTTCCTCATGATGCCATCTATTTTGTGAAGTGCACCAGTCCCTCCTGCAGCAAAGCACCCCCACAGCATGATGCTGCCACCCCCGTGCTTCACGGCTGGGATGGTGTTCTTCGGCTTGCAAGCAGCCCCCTTTTTCCTCCAAACAGAACGATGGTCATTATGGCCAAACAGTTCTATTTTTGTTTCATCAGACCAGAGGACATTTCTCCAAAAAGTACGATCTTTGTCCCCATGTGCAGTTGCAAACCGTAGTCTGGCTTTTTTATGGCAGTTTTGGAGCAGTGGCTTCTTCCTTGCTGAGCGGCCTTTCAGGTTATGTCGATATAGGACTCGTTTTACTGTGGATATAGATACTTTTGTACCTGTTTCCTCCAGCATCTTCACAAGGTCCTTTGCTGTTGGTCTGGGATTGATTTGCACTTTTTGCACCAAAGTACGTTAATCTCTAGGAGACAGAACGCGTCTCCTTCCTGAGCAGTATGACGGCTGCGTGGTCCCGTGGTGTTTATACTTGCGTACTATACAGATGAACGTGGTACCTTCAGTCGTTTGGAAATTGCTCCCAAGGATGAACCAGACTTGTGGAGGTCAACAAATTTTTTTCTGAGGTCTTGGCTGAATTCTTTTGATTTGCCCATGATGTCAAGCAAAGAGGCACTGAGTTTGAAGGTAGGCCTTGAAATAAATCCACAGGTACACCTCCAATTGACTCAAATTATGTCAATTAGCCTATCAGAAGCTTCTAAAGCCATGACATCATGTAATATTATTATTATTATTATTATTATTATTATTATTATTATATTATTATTATTTACATCATTTTCTGGAATTTTCCAAGCTGTTTAAAGGCACAGTCAAATTAGTGTATGTCAACTTCTGCCCACTGGAATTGTGATACAGTGAATTCTAAGTGAAATAATCTATCTGTAAACAATTGTTGGAAAAATTACTTGTGTCATGCGACTTGCCAAAACTATAGTTTGTTAACAAGAAATTTGTGGAGTGGTTGAAAAACAAGTTTTAATGACTCCAACCTAAGTTTATGTAAACTTCCGACTTCAACTGTATCTGATGTCGCCATAGACTAGGAACAATAGGAATGTAGACTGAATAATCTGCTTTCTACTATTTATCGAGAGGCAGGACCTACTGTATTTCTATAGATTTTCTTAACTAACTCATCAATATGCTTTTTTAAAGACAGCTTTTCATCTATCCAGATGCCCAGATATGTGTAAGCAGGGGCACGATCAATATGGACACCATCCAAAGTAAATACAGTGCCTTCAGAAAGTATTCATACGCCTTGACTAATTCCACATTTTGTTGTGTTACAGCCTGAATTCAAAATTGATTATATATATCTCATTAATCTACACACAATACCCCATAATGACAAAGTGAAAACATGTTTTTAGACATTAGACATTTTTGCAAATGTATTGAAAATAAGATACAGAAATATCTCATTTACATAAGTATTCACACACCTGAGTCAATACTTTGTAGAAGCAGCTTTGGCAGCGATTACATATTGCCAACTACTTGGGCATGACATGCCAGCAACAATTTCTGACGCTACACATCCAAGTATATCTGACCAAATTATGAAAGACAAGCATTGTAATTTTGAATTCCGTAAAGTGAGTGTGGAAGAGGTGAAAATGATTGTTGTACTCCTGAGTGGCGCAGTGGTCTAAGGCACTGCATCGCAGTGCTAACTGTACCACTAGAGATCCTGGTTCGAATCCAGGCTCTGTCGCCGCCGGCCGCGACCGGGAGACTCATGGGGCGGCGCACAATTGGTCCAGGGTAGGGGAGGGAATGGCCGGCAGGGATGTAGCTCAGTTGATAGAGCATGGCGTTTGCAACGCCAGGGTTGTGGGTTCGATTCCCACGGGGGGCCAGTATAAAAAAAAAAATGTATTCACTAACTGTAAGTCGCTCTGGATAAGAGCGTCTGCTAAATGACTAAAATGTAAATGTCCATCAACAATGACAAGCCACCGGGGTCTGACAACTTGGATGGAAAATTACTAAGGATAATAGCGGACGATATTGCCACTCCTATTTGCCATATTTTCAATTTAAGCCTACTAGAATGTGTGAGGCTTGGAGGGAAGCAAAAGTCATTCCGCTACCTAAAAAATAGTAAAGCCCCCCTTTACTGGCTCAAATAGCTGACCAATTAGCCTGTTACCAACCCTTAGTAAACTATTGGAAAAAATTGTGTTTGACCAGATACGATGCTATTTTACAGTAAACAAATTGACAACAAACTTTCAGCATGCTTATAGAGAAGGACATTCAACAAGCACAGCACTTACACAAATGACTGAATGAATGACTGAGAGAAATTGATTATAAAAAGATTGTGGGGTCTGTTTTGTTAGACTTCAGTGCGGCTTTTGACATTATCGATCATCGTCTGCTGCTGGAAAACGTATTTGTTATGGCTTTACTCCACCTGCTATATTGTGGATGGAATTACCTGTCTAACAGAACACAGAGGGTGTTCATTAATGGAAGCCTCTCCAACATAATCCAGGTAGAATCAGGAATTCCCCATGGCAGCTGTCTAGGCCCCTTACTTTTTTCAATCTTTACTAATGACATGCCACTGGCTTTGAGTAAAGCCAGAGTGTCTACAGTGGGGAGAACAAGTATTTGATACACTGCCGATTTTGCAGGTTTTCCTACTTACAAAGCATGTAGAGGTCTGTAATTTTTATCATAGGTACACTTCAACTGTGAGAGACGGAATCTAAAACAAAAATCCAGAAAATCACATTGTATGATTTTTAAGTAATTAATTTGCATTTTATTGCATGACATAAGTATTTGATATATCAGAAAAGCAGAACTTTATATTTGGTACAGAAACCTTTGTTTGCAATTACAGAGATCATACATTTCCTGTAGGTCTTGACCAGGTTTGCACACACTGCAGCAGGGATTTTGGCCCACTCCTCCATACAGACCTTCTCCAGATCCGTCAGGTTTCGGGGCTGTCGCTGGGCAATACGGACTTTCAGCTCCCTCCAAATATTTTCTATTGGGTTCAGGTCTGGAGACTGGCTAGGCCACTCCAGGACCTTGAGATGCTTCTTAAAGAGCCACTCCTTAGTTGCCCTGGCTGTGTGTTTCGGGTCGTTGTCATGCTGGAAGACCCAGCCGCGACCCATCTTCAATGCTCTTACTAAGGAAAGGAGGTTGTTGGCCAAGATCTCGTGATACATGGCCCCATCCATCCTCCCCTGAATACGGTGCAGTCGTCCTGTCCCCTTTGCAGAAAAGCATCCCCAAAGAATGATGTTTCCACCTCCATGCGTCACGGTTGGGATGGTGTTCTTGGGATTGTACTCATCCTTCTTCTTCCTCCAAACACGGTGAGTGGAGTTTAGACCAAAAAGCTCTATTTTTGTCTCATCAGACCACATGACCTTCTCCCATTCCTCCTCTGGCTCATCCAGATGGTCATTGGCAAACTTCAGACGGGCCTGGACATGCGCTGGCTTGAGCAGGGGGACCTTGCGTGCGCTGCAGGATTTTAATCCATGACGGCGTAGTGTGTTACTAATGGTTTTCTTTGAGACTGTGGTCCCAGCGCTCGTCATGTCGTTGACCAGGTCCTGCCGCGTAGTTCTGGGCTGATCCCTCACCTTCCTCATGATCATTGATTCCCCACGAGGTGGGATCTTGCATGGAGCCCCAGACCGAGGGTGATTGACCGTCATCTTGAACTTCTTCCATTTTCTAATAATTGCGCCAACAGTTGTTGCCTTCTCACCAAGCTGCTTGCCTATTGTCCTGTAGCCCATCCCAGCCTTGTGCAGGTCTACAATTTTATCCCTGATGTCCTTACACAGCTCTCTGGTCTTGGCCATTGTGGAGAGGTTGGAGTCTGTTTGATTGAGTGTGTGGACAGGTGTCTTTTATACAGGTAACGAGTTCAAACAAGTGCAGTTAATACAGGTAATAAGTGGAGAACAGGAGGGCTTCTTAAAGAAAACTAACAGGTCTGTGAGAGCCGGAATACTTACTGGTTGGTAGGTGATCAAATACTTATGTCATGCAATAAAATGCAAATTATTACTTAAAAATCATACAATGTGATTTTCTGGATTTTTGTTTTAGATTCCGTCTCTCACAGTTGAAGTGTACCTATGATAAAAATTACAGACCTCTACATGCTTTGCAAGTAGGAAAACCTGCAAAATCGGCAGTGTATCAAATACTTGTTCTCCCCACTGTATGTATGTGGATGACTCAACACAATACATGTCAGCTACTACAGCGACTGGAATGACTGCAACACTTAACAAAGAGTTGCAGTTAGTTTCAGAGTGGGGGGCAAGGAATAAGTTAGTCCTAAATATTTCTAAAACTAAAAGCATTGTATTTGGGATAAATCATTAATTAAACCCTAAACCTCAACTAAATCTTGTAATAAATAATATGGAAATTGAGCAAGTTGAGGTGACTAAACTGCTTGGAGTAACCCTGGATTGTAAACTGTCATTGTCAAAACATACTGGTACAACAGTAGCTAAGATGGGGAGAAGTATGTCCATAATAAAGCACTATCAACAAGGCAGGTCCTACTCTTTGGTTCTATTATTGCTCACACATTTTAAAGCACATTTATTTTGTCACACATTTTTTTACATTTTACATTTTTAGTCATTTAGCAGACGCTCTTATCCAGAGCAACTTACAGGAGCAATTAGGGTTAAGTGCCTTGCTCAAGGGCACATCGACAGATTTTTCACCTAGTCGGCTCGGGGATTAGAACCAGCGACTTTTCGGTTACTGGCACAACGCTCTTAACCACTAAGCTACCTGCCGCTCGGACTACTGTTCAGTCGTGTGGTCAGGTGCCTCAAAAAAGGACGTAGGAAAATTGCAATTGGCTCAGAACAGGGCAGCACGGCTGGCCCTTCGATGTACACAGAGAGCTAATATTAATAATATGCATGTCGATCTATCCTGGTTCAAAGTGGAGGAGAGATTGACTTCATCACTACATGTGTTTATGAGAGGTGTTGACATGTTGGGTGCACCGAGCTGTCTGTTTGAGCTACTGGCGCACAGCTCAGTCACCCATGCATACCCCACAAGACATGCCACCAGAGGTCTCTTCACAGTCCACAAGTCCAGAACAGACTATGGGAGGCGCACAGTACTACATAGAGCCATGACTACATGGAACTCTATTCCACATCAAGTAACTGATGCAAGTAGTACAATTAGATTTAAAAAACAGGGGACTGTGAAGCAACACAAACATAGGCGCAGACACATGCATACATACACACACACAATAACACAACACTTTGTTTTGAGGACAAAAAGTGAATTGCTTGGCACTTTAGTGCCTTGTTGCAAACAGGATACATGTTTTGGAATATTTTTATTCTGTACCGGCTTCCTTCTTTTCCCCTCTGTCAATTAGGTTAGTATTGGGCAGCAGGTAGCTTAGTGGTTAAGAGCGTTGTGCCAGTAACTGAAAGGTTGCTGGTTCTAATCCCCGAGCCGACTAGGTGAAAAATCTGCCGATGTGCCCTTGAGCAAGGCACTTAAACCTAATTGCTCCTGTAAGTCGCTCTGGATAAGAGCGTCTGCTAAATGACTAAACATTTATTGTGGAGTAACTACAATGTTTTCTCCTATCTAACTCAGTTTTCTCTTATCTAACTCTTTTAAAGTCACCATTGGCCTCATGGTGAAATCCCTGAGCGGTTTCCTTCCTCTCCGGCAACTGAGTTAGGAAGGACACCTGGATACACCATCCAAAGTGTCATTAATAAAATAAAAACATTCTTCATCAGCCAATAGGTGTCCTTCTTTGGGAGGCATTGGAAAACCTCCCTGGTCTTTGTGGTTGAATCTGTGTTTGAAATTGACTGCTCGACTGAGGAACCTTACAGATAATTGTATGTGTGGGGTACAGAGATTAGGTAGTTATTCAAAAATCAAGTTGAACACTATTATTTCACGGAGAGTGAGTCCATGCAACTTATGTGACTTGTTAAGCACATTTTTACTCCTGAACTTATTTAGACCTGACATAAAAAAACGGGTTCATTACTTTTTGACTCAAGACATTTCAGCTTTTCATATTTAATTAATTTGTAAAAGTTTAAAAAAACATAATTTCACTTTGACATTATGGGGTACTGTGTGTAGGCCAGTGACACATCTCAATGTAATCTATTTTCAATTCAGGCTGTAACTGTCACGTACGTTAAGAAACGGGTCGGACCAAGGTGCAGCGTGAACGGTGAACATGTTTATTAACTAATAAACACACAACACAGTAACCAAAACAATAAACTTAACCGTGACGGTCCAAAGGCTAACACACAAGCCTAAACAGGAACATAACAAAATCCCACAACGCAGGCAGGAAAACTGGCTGCCTAAGTATGATCCCCAATCAGAGACAACGAGCGACAGCTGCCTCTGATTGGGAACCACACCCGGCCAAACATAGAAATACAAACCTAAAATATTCACACCCTGACCAAACTAACTAGAGTTCTATAGGCCAGGGCGTGACAGTAACACAACAAAATGTGGAAAAAGTCAAGGGGTGTGAATACTTTCTGAAGGCACTGTATGCTTAAATCATCAGACATATTTTTATGCGCTCTAGAGAACAACATATACTTAGTTTGACCTGCATTCAGTACTAACTTCAGGTCAATAAAGTTTTTCTGTAATACAATGAAGGCAGACTGTAGTTCAGATAGAGCCTGGTCATGTAACGTAGACGCAGGGAGTCAGGAAACAAGTACAGTGTGAGTTTAATGATAACGAACATGGAACGAGAGAAGCGTCTAACAAGGAATCATAAACAATAGTACCTGATGTCTGACAGAACAGAGTGCTAGATAAATGGTAAGTCATCAACGTAGTAATGAAGTCCAGGTGTGACTGATGATGGGGCGCAGGTGTAGGTTATGATGGGTTGCCAGGACGGGTGGTTAGTAAACCGAAGACGTTGAGCGCCGGAGTGGGGGAGCGGGAGTAGATGTGACAGGTCAACCGTTGGGGCAATAGCATACACAACTGTATCATTGGCATACAAGTGCAGGTTACAATTGTTATATTGTTAATGTAAACAGTAAAAACTACAGGACCCAGAATCGACTCCTGCGGGACACCTTTCATAATATCCAGGAAACCTGATTTAACACCATCAGTAGATACACATTGAGTTCTATCTGTCAAGTAATTTTTAAACCAGTTACATGCAGCCTGGTCTAGGCCAATTGAGGAAAGCCTCTGAATTAGTAGTGAGTGATCAACAGTATCAAAAGCCTTTGACAGGTCAATGAAGAGGGCAGCACAATGTTGCCTTTTATCCATACAGTTGACCACATAACTTATATCTAGGGATGCAGCAGAGATAGTGCTATGATCTGGTCTGATGCACATTTAGAATACATTTGAAAGATAAGAAATATCTTAGCTGAGAATGAATCAAGAATTCTAATATTTTAGCTAGGCAAGAAAGTTTAGAAATATGCTGATAATTAATTAGGTCACAAGGGTCATTACCTTTGTGATGGGGGAGTACATGGGCCGTCTTCCAAACCTTGGGGATAGTACCAGATATAATCGTTAATGATTCAGCAATCAGGGGGTCAGAGAGCTGCAGCGAAAATTGATGAAGCATATCAGCTCCAATTTAAGCAAAGCATCAAAGATACTAAATTGTTGAAATGAAAACAAAGATACACTAGAAGTTGACGGGTCAACTGTCGAGTCAGCTAGAGGCTGGCAGAGGGAAGAACAGTTGATTGACTGACCAGGGTCAACTACACCACCATTTCTCTCAAATAAAAAGCCTGCCGAGATAAAATGATTAAAAGCTTCTAAATGATTAAACATTTAAAAGGATCACCAGCCGAGTAGGAGATAGAGCTTAAAAAGTAGCTTGATTTAGCTTTCTTAATAGAGATAGTACATCTGTTTCTCAATTGTCTGAAAGATTGCCAGTCCACTACAGTCAGTTTTCTTTGCTTTGGCCCAGGCCTGATTTCTCATCTGAATGAGCTCAGATAACACAGAAGAAAACCAAGGGTTCGATATATCTTAGACTCTGAATTATTTAAAAGGGGCGTGTCTATCTGCCAGAGGAGTAAATATGGAGGATACATTTTCTAGAGCCAACTCCGGGTCAGGAAAACAGGAGACAGTGGCTAAATTGGAGTAGAACATGTCATGTAAAAACCCTTGGGCAGAAAACTTTTTTAAATGTATCTTCTTAATTTATCGAAGATTAGCATTTTGCTGTTTCGTTTTGCTGTTGGGCATTACATTTTGATTCCCAATTACATTTTTTTCAATTTTGCACCAAAGAGAGATTGTGTGAGCAATAATAGAACCAAAGAGTAGTTTACATTATTTAAGGGATATATCAGTGAAGACCACCTCTTCCAGGGCAATAGGAAACACCATTTTTCTCTGTATACTCAGCCAGGGGGTGGAAAACGTATGTCTAAACCAATTTAGGATGGGGCGAAATGCTAACAATTTAAGTTTGGTTCGAATAGTCCTCCTACGTCTTTTCCTCTTTGTAAGTTTGTTAATTTTAGCTGAGATTGCTTACCTTGCCATATACATTTTGAAACCACACTATGGATTTTATCCCAATAACCAGATGGGGTAGACATGAGAAACATTGAACTACAGAAATTCAGCCGTGGCAATATATTCATTTTGACAATAGATATTCTGCCGGTTAAAGCAACTGGGATGTTAGTCCATCTACTAAGGTCGGATTGAATTAATTTGAGCGTTCTGTTAAAGTTTCTGGCAATGGTTTTATCTAAGGAAGGAAAAAGATCAACTCCCAAATATTTAAAATGGGAAACAATTGGGATTCCATAAGAAGATATTAAGTCCTCCTTCTGGCTCTTGAGAAGCAGTAGGGCTGATTTGGTTGATCAGTAGATTTTATGGATATTGGTGTTATTTCCTTTGATTGTAGATTTGCTTGAGCCAGGGGTTCTATGGATAATAAAAATAGCAAAGGAGAAATTGGATCGCCTTGTTTGCTGCTTCTAGTGAATCTGAATGGAGCAGAGCAGATATTTCCTCATGACTATGGCTTAGGGATTGGCATATAGTATTTTAATCATATTAATGAAATTGGAGCCAATTGTCATATGTTCCAAGACAAACCAGAGATACAGTATGACCATTCTAGTCTATCAAGGAGCTGTTGTTTCTGATGCATTTAAGATATGGAATAGTCGAGGGAGGTTATCCAGGATGAAAGTTTTTAACAAACCCGCTTTGGTCCGTGTGGACCAATTTGGGTAAGTTTCAAGACGGGATGACATATTGGAAAACAGTTTAATATAAAATCAAATCAAATTTGATTGGTCACATACACGTATTTAGCAGATGTTATTGTGGGTGTAGCGAAATGCTTGTGTGCTTATCTGTGCTTATCAAAGATAGGGGCGAGAGTGAGAACACTGGTTGGCATCCTTCAATTATTTTAATAAAAGTTAGTGCTGTATCCACATCTCTCCCAAATGAACCTTTGTGAAAGGCTGTGTTAATCATTTTGAGCAATAGTGGACCTAGTTGATTCCAACATTTTTAATAGACCTCAGGGGGAATACCATCCCATCCATGTGATTTGCCTTTATTCATTCTATCCAATGCTCTTTTGAGTTCATTGAGAGAGATTTGGGCTCCCAGCGAGGCGGCTTCCCTTGTTGAGAGAAGAGGGATTCTTAATTATTTTAGAAAGGACTTAGTCTGTTTCAGACACAATAGTTGCTATATCAGCTAATTGATCATTACTGCATAGCTTGTTGGCCAGTAAATGACTGGGACGATTACCATGGAAGTAATGGTTGAGTCTAACTCGATGGATGGCAAATTCTGCACTCTGTCTTACCAATAAATTAAGTTCTGTCTTGACTTTGGAAAGCGTAAATAGCTACCTGGTCTGAAAAAAAGTGTTTGTTGAGAACGCTCTAACGCAGTTAACAATATTTCCAATTCTGATATCTGATTTAATTGTGATTTATTCAACCCAGATGCAAATGCAGTTGCATTATTTTTAATAAAACCTTTGGTGGGATCCCATAGAATCCGGGGGCCATTGACTGATTTTTGTTATTTATTATCATTAATTAATTTAGTTTAATTTCAAATTGATCACAGAATGAAGGGTTTTGTAGTAATTAAACATTGAAACGCCATCTTGTGGCTCTTTTAGGAGATTCTGAAATGTGTAATAGGCAGTAGTAGGCGTGGTGATCTGACAAGATCATGTTGAATTTCTATTTTCTTAATTGTAGAAAATAGAGGTGTAGATAATAATATAAAATGGATTCTGGATAATGTTTTATGCCTGTGTGGAAATTGTACTCGTTTGCTTTTGGATTATGTGCTCGGCAGGCATCAATGAAGTGTAATCAGAGAGTACAGTATATGTTGGAGAGGCTTGGTTGCGTGTGGATTGTAATTGGTCTTATTAGATTTGTCCCGCATGTTCAAAATAGTGTTCATGTCTGTCCTAATAACCAGATGGAATTCAGTTAATTCTAACAATATGCTGTTCAGAGAATAAAAAAATGTAGGATCATATGAATTTGAAGCATACACATTAATTAAAGCAATATTCTTTCCATTATGGATACATTTAAGGAAAGTGATTCTGCCTTCTTGGTCTTCACCTTTACCCAAGATCGTGATTTTGTGTTTCATTATGATTACCCCTTTAGTTTTGTTTGGGGATGATGAAAAAGCAGCCAGTTTGTACAAATGGTTTCTGTATTCTATGTGCATCCTTATGTTTCTTGGAGTATTGGAGTATTGCTATATCAATATGGTTTCTTGCTAGGATATCAAGACAGCTGGAACGTTTGATAGGACAATTTAAGGTAAGAGAGAATAGCTAGTGTTGTCATTGTTTTTCAGAAAATAATGTTATATTAATGATATAATTGTTATCTTTAGTGTTGATAAACACATAGATGTGTAAAAAAAACAGGACCCACAGGGAAACTCACCCGTTGGTCATTCCCCACCAAGAAAACCCTCCCTGCATTAGCTAGCTAAGTTAGTTTAAGTGAAAAAATTTATAAAAAAATAAAGCTATCTCTCTCTCTCTCCTGCTTCTCCTTAGTTTTTGAAGAAATTAATCTGTCCAAAACCATTCAACTATTGTCTTTCTCTCTCTTTGAGTCAACTACTCACCACATTTTATGCACTGCAGTGCTAGCTAGCTGTAGCTTATGCTTTCAGTAATAGATTAATTCTCTGATCCTTTGATTGGGTGGACAACATGTCAGTTCATGCTGCAAGAGCTCCCATACGTTGGAGGACATCCTCCTGATGTCATCATAATTACTGTGTAAGTCTATGGAAGGGGGTGAGAACCATGAGCCTCCTAGGTTTTGTATTGAAGTCAATGTACTCAGAGGAGGACGGAAAATACCTGTCCTCCAGCTACACCATGGTGCTACTCCAGAGAGTGCTGTTGAGGCTACTGTAGACCTTCATTGCAAAACAGTGTGTTTTAATGAGTAATTTGATGAGATGTGAATATATTTAGTATAGTTCTATCTAAAAAAGGATAACTTTTTTATGTTTCAAATTGTACTGTACAACACTGCCCCATGTAAAAAGAGAGCTTATATTGCTAGCTAGCTACCAACAGACAAAATAACTTACTCGTTTGTCATTTACCCTCCTGAGTCCTGGTCCAGCTGGTCTAGGATGCCGCGGTTGCTTGCTGGTCTCGCAATAATTTTTTTCCCGCTGTCTCAACTCAAATAAATAGGGCTGTACGTTCCTATGTAAAAGAACATCAAACAATGTTTTGTCGTCCAGCTCTTCTTGGAAAGAGGAATCATCAGAAGTAGCCATTGTAGCTAATTATTTAGCAATCTCGGCTCCTGTGAACCTATAAACTAGTACTGCCCTAATTTGGAAAAGCCTGCCATCGAGGGAGGGAACAAGGAAGTATGACTCCTGTCAGGCTGTAGTCTTTACAAAGCCAGGGTAAATGTGTCAACCTAGACATCCTGCAATGTCCTGGCAGATAAGAACATTGTTGAGACAAGTCCAATGGCTCTATCGAACAAGGACAACCATATCTACTCGCTGCTAGCGAAACACAAAGGCCACAATAATTGCTACAAAACATGACAGCAGGCTCAATCAACCAATGACGTCATTGGTTGAACTCTCCCGGCGCAAAAATGAAAAAATACGCTATAGTGCATAATTGTCTGAAACACCCTCTCATCACTCATAATTATGTAGGAAGAATGGAAAAACACCCTAAATAGTGTCTAGTGGTGAAGTTTCCCTTTAAGGTATACAAAAATAAGTAAAAGTAAAACATAAAATAAGTCACCATTTACAGACCTTTACAGTTTAGTTAGCAGACTTGATGAGTTATGGTGGGTAATGAAGAAGAAAAAAGTTAATATAACAATATATGCAAGCCAAAACAGTCAAATAGGATACTGTAGCTGTAGGCATTTAAGTGCTCCATACTATGTACAAAAAAAGACAAGTCAGAAGTCAGAAGTTTACATACACTTAGGTTGGAGTCATTAAAACTTGTTTTTCAACCACTCCACAAATTTCTTGCTAACAAACTATAGTTTTGGCAAGTCGGTTAGGACATCTACTTTGTACATGACACAAGTAATTTTTCCAACAATTGTTTACAGTGGGTCAGAAGTTTACATACACTAAGTTGACTGAGCCTTTAAACAGCTTGGAAAATTCCAGAAAATGATGTCATGGCTTTAGAAGCTTCTGATAGGCTAATTGACATCATTTGAGTCAATTGGAGGTGTACCGGTGGATGTATTTCAAGGCCTACCTTGAAACTCAGTGCCTCTTTGCTTGACATCATGGGAAAAGCACAGCCTTATTGCTTAAGTATCGCTCCCGCCTGCTGTGTACCGGACTAGCTGGTTAAGCTAGGACCCAGCGTCCTTCGCTCCCACCTGCCAAACACTTGCCCTCGCCGTCGTTAACAGAACTGCGGGACAACAGTGCTCGACAGTCGGGGACGCAGGACACTGTCTACCGGTGTACAGCTAGCTAGCTACCGTTTGTCGCCCCCGCCTCTTCTTCTGTCGGTTTTATCGGCGGCTGGTATCCAACGTTATTGTGCATTAACTCCCCCCTACTGTACTGGAGTGCCCCCGCCTCCCCTAGCTTAAAAATTGACCAATAGATGTGTAAAGACGGGTTCCTGCAAATGCAGGAATACCCACATGCAGGAACGCCCCAAATTGCAGGCTGCAATTGCATCCTTCTCAGTAGGCTTTTTCTACTTTTGCTAGTAATCCCACGACTCTGGATCAGAAGGTTGTGTGTTCGATCCCAGTGTTGGACAATGTTTTTTTATTTTAACCCTATCCCAAACCTTAACCCTTACCTTAAGTTTAGGCACTCATTCCGAATGGTTTTCATTTATTAAATTGAATATGGTGTGCAGACTGCTCGACTTGACATTTTGAAACTTCTCTGGACTGCCGGTCCAAAAACATTTCAAACAGTTGGTGAAGCATTTCAGTCTTGAATGCTATAGTGTCGCAGTAATGTCTGGCACAACCTCACCTTTTGAACTTTTTAATAACTCCTGCTAACAAGATAAACTGAACAAAAATATAAAAACGCAACATTCAACAATTTCAAAGATTTTACTGAGTTACATATAAGGAAATCAGTCAATTAAAATAAATAAATTAGGCCCTAAATCTATGGATTTCACATGACTGGGAATACAGATATGCATCTGTTGGTCAAAGATACCTTTAAAAAAAGGTAGGGGCGTGGATCAGAAAACCTGTCAGTATCTGGTGTGACCACCATTTGCCTCACGCAGCACGACACATCTCCTTCGCATACAGTTGATCAGGCTGTTGTTTGTGGAATGTTGTCCGTCTCCTCTTCAATGGCTGTGCGAAGTTGCTGGAGACTGGAGGGAGCTGGAACACGCTGTCATACACATCGATCCAGAGCATCCCAAACACACTCAATGGGTGACATGTCTGGTGAGTATGCAGGCCAGGGATGAACTGGATCCTTGCGACATGGGGCCGTGCATTATTTACATTTACATTTTAGTCATTTAGCAGATGCTCTTATCCAGAGCGACTTACAGTTAGTGAGTGCATACATTTTTCATACTGGCCCCCCATTATCATGCTGAAACATGAAATGATGGCGGCGGATAAATGGCACGGCAATGGGCCTCAGGATCTCGTCACGGTATCTCTGTGCATTAAAATTGGGATTGATCAAATGCAATTGTGTTCATTGTCCGTAGCTTATTCCTGCCCATTTCTGCCCATTCCATAACGCCACTATGGGGAGCAAGCAGATGAGCTTCCCTGAGACGATATCTGACAGTTTGTGAAGAAATTATTTGGTTGTGCAAACCCACAGTTTCATCAGCTGTCCGGGGGGCTGGTTTCAGACGATCCCACAGGTGAAGAAGCCAGATGTGGAAGTCCTGGGCTGGCATGGTTACACGTGGTCTGCGGTTGTGAGGCCGGTTGGACAAAATGATCTAAAATGACAGAGCCGGCTTATGGTAGAGAAATGAACATTCAATTCTCTGGCAACAGCTCTGGTGGACATTCCTGCAGTCAGCATGCCAATTGCACGCTCCCTCAAAACTTGAGACGTCTGTGCCATTGTGTTGGGTAACAAAACTGCACATTTTAGTGGCCTTTTATTTTCCCAAGCACAAATTGCACTTGTGTAATGATCATGCTGTTTAATCAGCTTCTTGATATGCTACACCTGTCAGGTGGATGGATTATCTTGGCAAATGATAAATGCTCACTAACAGGGATGTAAACAAATTTGTGAATATGGACAATTTCTGGGATCTTTTATTTCAGCTCATGAAACATGGGACCAACACTTTACATGTTGCGTTTATATTTTTGTTCAGCGTATGTACTGTAATCCTCCTGTTGCACTCTACACATTTTACTTTAGTCACTCACATCTGTTTCTGTAAAGTCTGAATCTACATATTTTCTGAGTTCTGTACACCACAAGCACGTCGTTTGCAGGTTAATACAATTGTTTCGTTTAAAAACCATCACTGAGAATCATGTTCAATAGAAGATATGCAAACTGGAGGACAACATCCAAAGAGCTTTGATTATTTGGTGTAAGGTTTGGTAAACTTTACACTGGACCTCCTTCCCTGACTGTGTTTTTATCTTTGCACTCGTTTCTGAAAACCACTGGGGTGTCTGCACCAGCGTCTGTCTGTAAAGAAGGTATTTATGGACATTAGCATTTTTTAAATAGAAATCGAGCTCACTTTGTCAATGGAGTTGTGAATACTAAAAGTATTTTAATTCAGGAATAAATATAGGCAAATGTGTGTGTGTTCACCGATCCATTGTTGGTTTGACGACAAATCATTAAGATGCAGAATTTTTCAAAGAATACAGACCTTAAGTTATTTTAAGGATTTGAAATGTCACTGAAGTGCTATATCCCTATGGATAAGGGAACCTTTTTGAAATGTCAGCCACTTCACTTGTCAACCTGTTACCCACCCAACCCAAATCATGATATTAAGTTGGACTTTTTCTTGCGTTACAGTAGACAGAAGGGTTTTCTTTGCAATCAATTAGATTCTAAACATTCTGAAAATAACCAACACTACAATGCCAACAGAAGTTCAGTTCAATCACAGATACATAGTACCTGGATTTCCTGGCCAAATAATACATCAGTCAAACAAGGTCTTAACTGCTTACAGTACATTTAGTGATCCAAACAATGAAATTACAAAACCTTTAATTGTGCAGAGTCAGTTTTTCCATCCACATTCAGTACAACAATGTGTAAAGTGACTTCATGCACAGACTGAAATGCAAAGAGTTCTAAAATCCATTATATCCATAGATTTCCAAAAAAACAAAACGATACAGACTGGTGGATGCATAGTTTCTCATACAGAAGCCCAGTTTCCCAAAAAGTATAGTTCTAGTAAAGTCACATTTCCCAGTGCAAAAATCAACCATTAGCCAGTACCCCTTGACACTTCTTGTGATCCTAAAAGAGTTAGGTAGGGGGAAGCAACATAGTGGAAGAAGGTAAACCTAATCTTCCAGATCTACTATAAGAGGTTTGGGCTAGATTTCAGACTGAACACCCGTGTTCTGTGCAGAAACTAAAGGAGAATCCACATAGAATTGACAGGTGAGTTACATTCTACCAGTCTAACTGACAGGGAACATGAGTGTGGGATATTAAATAAACAGAGATTAAACCCAACATTGTTGAAAAGTGAAAGGCAGTCATGTTGTCATTGTTTTTTGCAACAGATACATCTCCGGTTTGGTTTAATGTTAAAATGACCCTTGACACTTTTTTTTGTCAGTCTAAATAAAAAGTATATCCAACCAAATTCACAAGTTAAGGCTTCACTGTGTGTGATAGACATTCGGACACCCAAACAATGAAACCTGTGGTGGACAGAAGGGTTTGACCAAATGTCAGTAAACAGAATATGTGGAAGGAGGATAACCTTAAAAAGACAAGTTAGTCAATGACTCATATTAGTAGAGCATGGGGCACAGAGACTGGTGGAGGGCTATTTGGACATTTCCTTATTTTCAGTGACTAGGAGTAAAGTTAAAAACCATACTTCAGGGGCACAAATTAAAAGCTTGGTAAAAGGAGAGAATTCACTACAACCAATACAGTTTGTGACATTTGATAAGTCATTTAAAAAGGCACAATGAAATAAAATGGCATGCGCTTAGTTTCACTTTGGAGATAGAGTACAGTTTCACACAGCACCCTGTGTGTGTGTGTGAGATCATTGCTTCTGTAAGACTAGGAGTTGTAAGACTACAGAGGCACTAGAGAATCACAGTGATGTCAGAGGGTTCACTTCATCAAACTGGCTCAAGAGGTGAGCAATACAGAACAAGATCTGTCCTAAAATCAGTCCCTTGCCCCGCCAGCCTGCTAAATGAGACCTATTAAGACATTCCTATTGGTATTAGACCTGTCAGTGTGTCACAGTGGACATAGCAGCAGCTGTCTGTACATGTTATAGATGTTTCTGTACCAGTGGGCAGAAAACAATTGAAAACAACAAGACACCATGTCTGTGAGCATCATGTCCTATGTCTGGTTCCCACTGGGCAAAGTGGACATAATGAGTAGTTTTAGAGTGCCTTGACACACTACTGAATAGAATGGGTAAGAGTGTCGTCAGCTGCATGCAAACATATAAATAAATAAATCAACAGCATTCAGTGATCTCCAATATCTACTAAATCTCCACTGTCTCCTAGTCGACCAATGGCTTCTGAAAGATTAAGGCAAATCCATCCTGAAATAAACCAGGTCAAAAGGGACTCAGCAAAACATTCCACCTGGCATTTCAAACACATTAAAACATCATAAAAAAAGGCATCCAATGTTTTGGTTTTTGATGATGACCTGACGTTACATCCATTGTACATCAGTTCTCTTCCTTGAGTCCATTCTCACATGCCAATACACCTGTTCATTGGTCTGTTGGCCATTCAGTCTCTCTGCTCATTGGTGGCAGCAAAGGGGGTCAACTCAGTTCCATCCTAAATCCAGCACCCTTCACCCCTGTCCTTGCTTTGACCTTTGACCTGTTCCCCAGTGAGCCCCTGGTGGTCTACTTGAGGCGCTGGATGAGGGTGTGTGTGAGGCCCAGGCCGAGTAGCTGTTGGGGGGAGAGCTGGGCCAGATGACGGAAGGCCTTGAGCAGTTTCTCCCAGGTTATCTCCAGCAGGCTGGGCACCACCAGCCACACCGACAGAGACCCAGTTCTCCTGTTCTCCACCCCACCATGCACATACATACAGCCAGCCTGGGAGAGGGAGAGAGAGATGTGATTGGAAATCATACATCCAAGTGCATGTTTGGGTTTGTGTGTGTGTGTGTGTTTGTGTGTGTGTGTGTGTGTGGTACTGACCGGTGTGACTGCAGCACAGTGGAAGTAAGCAGGCTCAGGCATGACACTGAGCAGCTTGGTCCACTGGAAGGTCTGCAGGTTGACCTTCCAGTGGTCAACCTGCAGACCTTCCATTGTAACCCCCACATAGAAACACCTCTGTGGGGGGAGGAAGAGCAGATTGAACACTGACTCCCAGTCCATAGCCTGGACACACAGCTGATTCCTATTAAACTGAGATGTAAAGTTATTACCCTGCCTGACCTGGACAGAGCTGTGACATCGCCGTGCGGCAGGATACCCTGACAACAAGAACAGGACACCCATCTGTTTACTGATCTGTGTACACACACACACACACACACACACACTTATGCAACCAACCAATGTTTTCATGAGGTTTGGTGACAATCTCCTCTCAGGAGTTATTCTCTAGGTTGTAGGCATATATCTGAGGTGGGGGGGGGGAACAGAATGTAAACCCCATGTTAAACAATGTCAGTAAAAACAACCATCAGCATTCACTCCTCCTGTACTGTACCTTGTCTAGGGGATATGATGTCCAGGAAGTCCCGCCTCCTAGGATGTATATTCTCTGTCCATCATGAGCCAACTAATGTCTGTACCTGAAATAGGGAGAAAGAGAGAGATTAACAGAATTTCCTGGATGCAATGTATCCTGTTTAAGGGGGTGGGGGGTGTAACTACCAGAAGATTAGGAGGTATAGAGGGTGACTGACCGCTCCTCGGGCAGGTCTGTAGTGGGGGGTGTTGGGCTTGAGGTGGGTCCACTCCCTTGTGGTCAGGTCCAGCCTGTGCAGGTCTGTGCTGTAAACGTAGCCTGTCGTCCCTCCAAACACATACAGGTAGCCATTAATGATGGCCATCGCCTGCAGGACGGAGGTAGGAGAGAGGACATGGTTGTTAGGAAACCCCCCTAAATGTCAAGCCAAGGGTTTAGAATTAGGCGATTTGTTACAGTCGTAGGGTGACCACGTCCTGGATTGTGTAGGACAGTCACGCATTTTGGGCCTTTGTCCCGCAGATCTGAGACAAGACGTTAGGGATGTTGCGGTGACCATATTATCGGCAATTATGAGTCATGACTGAAGTAAAATTCCACATGACCGTTCACAGTAATCTCCTTTTATGCACTCTGGACATGCTTTGGTAATACCCAACTCACTAACGACCATCAGGTCTTCAATGACCTGGTACTCAGTGCTCTATTGTCCCTCTAACCACTCTGACATCAATGCAAATGCAATTGAAAATCCCATAAACACTCATCATCAAAACAGTAGGCCTGTCTTACTTTTAAAACTCACTGTGATGATCAATTTGAAGAAAGTAGTTCAACAGCAGGTTGAAACAGTGTAAAACATGGTTTTTGTTTCAAAGACTAACACAACGAAATGGACAGCACTTTCTAAGGCGATTATTAATTCAAAACTCCCATAAGCATAATTAGAGCTTATGCATAGGCTTATGAGCCCAAGCCTGAAGATGAAAAAAACGGAATTAAAATTATGATTGTGCCGTTATACAATACAAAGCCTACCGCATATCATGCATGGTAAAAAAAACATAAAACAAAACTGATTTACGAGGTCTTTGGTACATAATTGGTCTAGCCTATATACAAATTTGAGTAATGGCCTTTGAGTGTACACTACCGGTCAAAAGTTTTAGAACACCTACTCATTCAAGGGTTTTTCTTTATTTTTACTATTTTCTACATTGCAGAGTTCAGTTCAAGCTTGCTGAGTGTCTAACCAACTAGGCTAGACAAGTGGCTTGTCCATTGGGTATTGTTGAATGACAAACACACACTGACAGCTACCCTGAGAGAGAATTATATTATATTATATTATATTTATATTATAAACTCAGCATGACCAGGTTGTGCAACTATTGTAGCTACCTCATAAGTGGCTGTCACACACCAGCCCCTCAGAACCTGGAGGGGAAACCCCATCTATCACTCTTGAGTCACAGATACTTTTCCCATCTTTAATCTGAGTTTGAAAACTGTGGTTACCACTGATTGGTAAACACTGCAGTATTTCTTATGGATATATATTAAGATCTACTCAACAAATTCAGTAGTACAAATAAAAATGACTGGCAACGCATTGTACTGAGGAAAAATGTTTGCTGCCCAACATTAGCCATCTAATTTCCATGACAGTTGACAACTGGCTTCCGTAGCAAGCTGAACTAAAGTTAGTTACCTGCATAAACTACTTGGTCACAGTCAAAGCTAAAGTTAATCGTCTGTCTCGAACATTGTAATTCGAAGAGCTGCCTTCCCTAACCAATAAAGCTAGCTATTTAGATTGCTCGGCAGCTAACTAATTATAGCTAGGTAACGTTACTTCTACATGGCTAACAGCTAACGTTAGAATACAGTGCAGTGTTTGTTTACAAATTTAAGTCTCTGATGGGAGGACACCCGGACAGTTTCTCGAATTTGTTGAGCTGATTCAAGCCGCAACTACATTCACCGTCTTCAGCAGAGGACAATTTTAAAAGTATCTAAGAACAGTAAATAAAAAAACGTTAATGAATTTAAATAATGTGGCAACAGACTGCGATACGACGGACCAAAACATCATCCATTCACGTCAATTTGCAGCGTCGTTCACGCCAGCTGAAACGCTCCAGCCAAATAGATAATCGGGAATGCATTCAAGCGTCACAGCATTCTGAAACGTTGGTAAATGTGTTAAACTGTTTGCAAACAAACGTCTACGCAGATAGGTGGTACATTTAGTCAGGGATATTTAACAGAGCAGACCTTTTGAGAGAAGTGAATGTATTACGGATGGCTTGAAGTACTGAAAAAAATTGAATAGCTTGTAGTAATGAAAAAAATGAATTTTATTGTCAGATAGAAGTACTCTGGCAGGGAAAACCATGGGTTTCAAAACATGGTCATTCAGCCCATCAGAGAGAGCCAAAGAGGTATAGGGAATCCACCACCATTGCTGTGACTGGTTAACAAGCAATCTGTACTGTAGCGCCTTCTATCTGCTCACTGGTTTGGAAACAAATCATTCGATTTACCCTTTTGAGTCAACATTATCAAAGGCCAACCTTTCCCCTACATCCTGAGTGGCTAAGTAGAGCCCCACAGTGGAGGTGTCATAATACACCGGAGGGAGCAATGAAGAGGTCATTGTGGACTGTGAGGCCAAGGATAGAATAGACGCCGGAAGGGACAGGAGGGGGAAAATGTAGTCCTTTGAGAAGGCAAGAAATAGATATTGGTCAGGAGAAATGCAGTATTATCATAAGGAGACGTATACTTGGATGAATGAGGAGGAATGGAGGGAAAAAGAGGCAGAGGAGGTCTAAGAGAGAGAGGGAGGAAGACTGTGAGTTTGAGTCTGTAAAAAATGGCGGGAAAAAGGGAGAAGGTTTGTTAAAGAAGAGTGGTAGGAAATGTAAGCAAAGTGAGCTGAAGACAGGAGTAGAAATGGAAGAGGGTGAAGTATCGGAGGTGGTAGGTGTGGTGAAGTGCTCAGAGCCAGAGGCTTGCACAGAGGGTCAGGATAAAGATGAGTCTGTGACAGTAGGAGTGAAGTTTGTGGAAAACGTGGATCCTTGCCTTTTGGCTGATCCATTTGTGGTTTCAAGATGGGTGAAAAAAGCGTTGGGTATAGTGGGATCGGTGAGGGTAATCAGAAGTGGTCTAGTGATAATTGTTTGTGTTTCTGTTGGGCAGAGGGAGAAGGCGCTCAGAGTTAAACAAATGGGGGAAAGAATTGTGAATTGTTTCGCTCTTAAGAAAAGGGTACCATTGAGAGGAGTGATTACTGGGGTAGCAGTGAATGTAAAAGTGGATCAACTGAAGGAGATGATTCCCGGTGTGTGTGATGCTCGTCGTTTGGTGCGACGTAAACAGGGTGGCGAGAGTGGGGAAACAGAAGAGTCATTGTCTGTTCTTTTGAGTTTTGAAGTTGAGTCTTTGCCTGGATAAAGTGAAGTTAGGATATATAAGTTATCCTGTGCGAGCTTATGTGCCGAGTACATTACGATTTTACAGGTGTCAAACTTATGGGCATGTGGTAGCAGTATGTAGGAGGGAGATTCCAAGGTGTGAGAAGTGTGCAGAAGGGCATGAGACTAAGGAGTGTGAATCAGTGGGGAAAGTGGTGGTATGTGCTAATTGTAGGGGTGGCCATGGGGCTGGGGATCAGACATGCCCAGTGCGAGAGAAGCAGGTTGAGGTTTCCAGGGTAAGAGTAGAGAAGAAGTTGTCATATGCGGAGGCAGTGAAGAAAGTAGAGGAAGAGAGGACAAGGGGGGGGAGTGGTGAGAGTAGGATATATATATCAGTACAGAGGGATAGGCAAGCAAGTGATATATGTTTCAGTAAGATTGGGTTTTTAGCATTTATAGCAATGGTTATTAATTGTACTGCAGGGATGGAACGCAAATCGAAGAAAATTGAGGTTGTGGTGGCAGCTGCAGAGAGATATTTGGGTGTGCGAGACTTGACAGCCGAAGAGTTACAGGGAGTGTTAAGTGGTGATGTCCCATCATTTCAGGTTGAGGGCATGAGGTAGGAGTGAGTATATTTAAATAGTGGAGAAGGGTGGGGTTTATTATTATTAGTAGTTTTGAAGTTGTGTGTGTAGTGTTAGATGGTAGGATATTTCTTTGCTTTGTTTTATTTTATTTTTCAAGAAAAAATAGGAGAGATGTACTCCAGTCTAGTAGGTGGCGGTAATGCAACAAATTGGATGCCAACCGCCGTTAAACCTCATTGAAGAAGAAGAAGAAGAAGGTGTCATAATACCCATAAAACCTAGTGGTCAAACAGGGAAATGGTTCCAATTGTTTTTTTCACCATACATTTTTCACATTGGGATATTAGAAACTCTTAAAATAAGGGCTGTGTTTCGTGTAGGCTTACCCTGGCGTGACGTTTTGATAACCATGTAAATCTCTCTCGGACAAGGTGACTTATCAATATATTCAGTTCTATTTACTCTCAGATTCGAAAATGCTAATTAGCATTAACGTAGACATCATGCAAGACTACAATTCCCTGCACATCATCTCTAGCTGACGCGTTTGTTAACAGGTATTGTGTAAATGTAAAACTTGCCCAAGACAGTTCACAGAATTGTCAATTTAAAGAGATTTAGCCAATTTATTCATTACTACATTTAGCTAACATTATATAGTTAATCCAGAGATTCTTACCTTTGCCTCGATTTGGCAGTCTTCCAGATCATCATGGCATTTGTAGTTCTTTATGATAGCCACATTAGCAGCTAATTAGCATTTCATTTTTGGGGTGGTAAATACAGACAAATATATTGATAAAAGTCACCTTGTCCTAGAGAGATTTACACAGCCAAATAAAGTGTATCTATCCACAGTACTCTGCTTTAACTGATTAGGCTAAAAATAAATCACCTGGGACTGGACTGGAATGTTGGACATTAGAAGGAACTGGTTTTGATGTCTGTTCATAGGTCTCTTGATAGCAAAGTTCACAAAAGAAGCATGCATTTGAAAGAGAGGATAGGGGTCCAAATGGGCCACATCCCAAAAACCTTGATGGTATCTCATTGCTGTTAGCAAAGGTCTGTCATTTGTTAGACCAATACTTCTCTGTTGGTACCCTTATTTGTCAACGAAAGGCTTGTGGAAGAGAAGCTTAAGCCGCCATGCGCATTGAACAAGAAGAGGCATATTTCCCCTAACGTTTTGGTAAAAAAGTATACAATCTTTTACCATCAGTATACCTGCCATCCTTATACCATCTTTTATACTATTTGCCTTTCATGAATGTTATATTGTGCACCACGTACTCGCACTACTGGTGTCCCCCAGGGTTCAGTTCTAGGCCCTCTCCTCTGCTCTCTATACACCAAGTCACTCGGCTCCGTCATATCCTCACATGGTCTCTGAACCAGCACTTGCACTTGAACATGTAAATGTAGAAGGAGAGAGAAAGACAGACAGTGTCAGTTGCACACGGACGCACATATGCACACAGGGGTATGTTAATGAGATAAGGGATGGGTTTGATTGTCAAACTGACCAAATCAACCATTTTGAAACGTTTATATGAGAGAAAGATGTTGATGAGAGTAATATATAATCATATTACTTTAGCTTATAATTTAGATAGGCCTATAATTGCTCTAAGATATAGAATCTATTTGTTTTTTGTATCATCATTTTTTATTTAAATGTTATGCTGAAAATATAGGTTTATGTTGCCTATTACATTTGCGTTATCCAGAGCGACTTACAGTTAGTGAATGCATACATTTTCATACTGGCCCCCCGTGGGAAACGAACCCACAACCCTGGCATTGCAAGGGCCATGCTCTACCAACTGAGCTACAGGGGACTACAACTCTTTATATGAAGTGAACAGATGTTTGAGCAGATAGTGCCAGTGTGACACACACACAAATATGTATGGTCATATTTTTGATGTTTTATTTAGTTTGTTATTTTATGGGGCCATCCCTTGTATCATTTTCTAGGCCTCCTAGGTATTTGCATTTAAATTAATGTGCATGAGTACTGCCACTAGGGAGAGCTGTGACGTCAAATGGGAGCGTTAGTGAAATTGTGAGGTCTTGGATGTTTCATGGTACACCCGATACAGAACAATAATCAGAAATCACGCGATATGAATCAGACAGTTGGGCGCTGCCTGACCAACTAGTTGGTCAGAAGGTTCAAATCAACGTTTCATATTGTGGTGTACATGTACTGTATTGACAATGACACAATAACGCGAGATCACATTTCCAGCATGACCGACAACCAGACCTCCCTTGCCCGCCATAGGAATCAAAATGGTAATTAATAAATAATAAGTGAACATTGATTTGCAGCACCTTAATTAATAAAAAAAATTCAAAAGTAAAACGTCAACTCTGAACCAGCTCCAGCAACTCTTGGCCGAGCTGGCTGCTGGCTCACCCGATTAGACAACAATCACCACATTGCTAGCCCGCGGGCGCGTTGCAGGTCGACACGGGTGCGTTCATTGCTACGCTGCGGTTGCAGGTCGACACGGGTGCGTTCCAGGTGGACTTCATTGCTTCTTAATTTATGGGTGTATTACAACGCTTGGATAGTTAACATAACATATTAGCATAATTAGTTCAGATTATTTGATGATTTATTGGCCTCTACTTGTTTTTGTTTTTTTACAAATCCCAAATCACTATTGGAGGGCTTACCACCTCTGTTCCTGTAGAGCTACCATCCTGTAGGTTTTCGCTCCAAACCCAGTAGAAACTAACGTGATTCAGCTTATCAACCAGTTAGTTAGGTGCGCTAGATAAGGGTTTGAAGAAAAACCTACAATCCCATTCAAACCCAGAATCCTATACTGGATTTCTCAAGATTTCCAATACAATTAAACGAGAAACGATTTGGAAGGATGGCCAGACGAGGCTAGTGTTGAACATATCAGCTAACCACATATTGGTGGTGTTCCTGCCTGATTACGTTGAAGACGTTGCATTGCATCAACCAATGGTTGTGTGCCACGTCATCGACTGTCAGGCATTACACTGCTATATCATATGATGTGGTTAGCTGATATGTTAAACACCTATCCAAGCTTTGCGAGATCTGGCAGCCGTTTGCAATGTAGTCAAGCAGGATTGCGACCCATATGATATAGCGGTATAGCAATCTAATGCCTGACTGCGCAGTCGATGACCTGGCATAACTAGTCACCCATGTCCCGAATTCCCTTGAACGACTCTGGCTACCATTGCAATGGGGTTTTGCTACGGTCTGCATCAATAAATACGACCTAGTACTTACATAGGTTACAACAAAGCTACCTAACACTCTTCCTTAAGATCTACCCTCCTGTGGGTATTCAGTCCAACCTGAACCTAACATACCTGATTCAGAGGGTCATGTTCCAGGCCCTCCATGTGCTATGCAACTATTGGTTGATTCAATGCATGATCTGCAATTTGGTCAGGGCCTGGAACATGACCCTCTGAATCAGGTATGTTAGGTTCAGGTTGGACTGAATACCCACAGGAGGGTAGATCTTAAGGAAGAGTGTTAAGTAGCTTTGTTGTAAAATATAGGCTTATGTTGCCTATTACATTTGCATCATTTAGCAAACACTCTTATCCAGAGCGACTTACAGTTAGTGAATGCATACATTTTCATACTGGCCCCCCGTGGGAAACGAACCCACAACCCTGGCATTGCAAGGGCCATGCTCTACCAACTGAGCTACAGGGGACTACAACTCTTTATATGAAGTGAACAGATGTTTGAGCAGATAGTGCCAGTGTGACACACACACAAATATGTATGGTCATATTTTTGATGTTTTATTTAGTTTGTTATTTTATGGGGCCATCCCTTGTATCATTTTCTAGGCCTCCTAGGTATTTGCATTTAAATTAATGTGCATGAGTACTGCCACTAGGGAGAGCTGTGACGTCAAATGGGAGCGTTAGTGAAATTGTAAGGTCTTGGATGTTTCATGGTACACCCGATACAGAACAATAATCAGAAATCACGCGATATGAATCAGACAGTTGGGCGCTGCCTGACCAACTAGTTGGTCAGAAGGTTCAAATCAACGTTTCATATTGTGGTGTACATGTACTGTATTGACAATGACACAATAACGCGAGATCACATTTCCAGCATGACCGACAACCAGACGTTGCATTGCATCAACCAATGGTTGTGTGCCACGTCATCGACTGTCGGGCATTACACTGCTATATCATATGATGTGGTTAGCTGATATGTTAAACACCTATCCAAGGCAGCCGTTTGCAATGTAGTTAAGCAGGATTGCGACCCATATGATATAGTGGTATAGCAATCTAATGCCTGACTGCGCAGTCGATGACCTGGCATAACTAGTCACCCATGTCCCGAATTCCCTTGAACGACTCTGGCTACCATTGCAATGGGGTTTTGCTATTGTCTGCATCAATAAATACGACCTAGTACTTACATAGGTTACAACAAAGCTACTTAACACTCTTCCTTAAGATCTACCCTCCTGTGGGTATTCAGTCCAACCTGAACCTAACATACCTGATTCAGAGGGTCATGTTCCAGGCCCTGACCAAATTGCAGATAATGCATTGAATCAACCAATAGTTGCATAGCACATGGAGGGCCTGGAACATGACCCTCTGAATCAGGTATGTTAGGTTCAGGTTGGACTGAATACCCACAGGAGGGTAGATCTTAAGGAAGAGTGTTAGGTAAATACAGTAAAATGTTTATTTACAAGCCCTTAACCAACAATGCAGTTTTAAGAAAGAATACCCCCAAAAATCACACTAAAAATACAATATAAAATTATACGAAATAAAAGTAACAAATAATTAAAGAGCAGCAGTAAAATAACAATAGCGAGGCTATATACAGTGGTACCGGTACCGAGTCAATGTGCGGGGGCACCGGTTAGTCGAGGTAATTGAGGTAATATGTACATGTAGGTAGAGTTATTAAAGTGACTATGCATGGTTAATAAACAGAGAGTATCAGCAGCGGGGGGGGGGGCAATGCAAATAGTCTGGATAGCCATTTGATTAGATGTTCAGGAGTCTTATGGCTTGGGGGTAGAAGCTGTTTAGAAGCCTCTTGGACCTAGACTTGGCGCTCCGGTACTGCTTGCCGTGCGGTAGCTGAGAGAACAGTCTATGACTAGGGTGGCTGGAGTCCTTGACAGTGTTTAGGGCCTTCCTCTGACACCGCCTGGTATAGAGGTCCTGGATGGCAGGAAGCTTGGCCCCAGTGATGTACTGGGCCGTACGCACTACCCTCTGTAGTGCCTTGCGGTCAGAGGCCGAGCAGTTGTCATACCAGGCAGTGATGCAACCAGTCAGGATGCTCTCGATGGTGCAGCTGTAGAACCTTTTGAGGATCTGAGGACCCATGCCAAGTCTCCTTAGGGGGAATAGGTTTTGTCGTGCCCTCTTCATGACTGTCTTGGTGTCCTTGGACCATGATAGTTTGTTGGTGATGTGGACACCAAGGAACTTGAAGCGCTCAACCTGCTCCACTACAGCCCCGTCGATGAGAATGGGGGCATGCTCAGTCCTCTTCTTTTTCCTGTAGTCCACAATCATCTCCTTTGTCTTGATCATGTTGAGGGAGAGGTTGTTGTCCTGGCACCACACGGCCAGGTCTCTGACCTCCTCCCTATAGGCTGTCTCGTCGTTGTCGGTGATCAGGCCTACCACTGTTGTGTCGTTGGCAAACTTAATGATGGTGTTGGAGTCATGCCTGGCTATGCAGTCATGAGTGTACAGGGAGTACAGGAGGGGAGTGAGCACGCACCCCTGAAGGGCCTCCGTGTTGATGATCAGCGTGGCGGATGTGTTATTACCTACCCTTACCACCTGGGGGCGGCCTATCAGGAAGTCCAGGATCCAGTTGCAGAGGGAGGTGTTTAGGCCCAGGGTCCTTAGCATAGTGATGAGCTTTGAGGGCACTATGGTGTTGAACGCTGAGCTGTAGTCAATGAATAGCATTCTCACATAGGTGTTCCTTTTGTCCAGGTGTGAGCAGTGTGGAGCGCAATAGAGATTTCATCATCTGTGGATCTGTTGGGGCGGTATGCAAATTGGAGTGGGTCTAGGGTTTCGGGGATAATGGTGTTGATGTGAGCCATGACCAGCCTTTCAAAGCACTTCATGGCTACAGACGTGAGTGCTACGGGTCAGTAGTCATTTAGGCAGGTTCCCTTAGTGTTCTTGGGCACAGGGACTATGGTGGTCTGCTTGAAACATGTTGGTATTACAGACTCAGACAGGGAGAGGTTGAAAATGTCAGTGAAGACACTTGCCAGTTGGTCAGCGCATGCTCGGAGTACACGTCCGGGTAATCCGTCTGGCCCTGCGGCCTTGTGAATGTTGACCTGTTTATAGGTCTTGCTCACATCGGCTACGGAGAGCGTGATCACACAGTCGTCCGGAACAGCTGATGCTCTCATGCATGTTTAAGTGTTACTTGCCTCGAAGTGAGCATAGAAGTAATTTAGCTCATCTGGTAGGCTCGCTTCCCTTGGCAGCTAGCAGCTGTGCTTCCCTTTGTAGTCTGTAATAGTTTGCAAGCCCTGCCACATCCGACGAGCGTCGGAGCCGGTGTACTACGATTTGATCTTAGTCCTGTATTGACGCTTTGTCTGTTTGATGGTTCGTCGTAGGGCATAGCAGGATTTCTTATAAGCTTCCGGGTTAGTGTCCCGCTCCTTGAAAGCGGCAGCTCTACCCTTTAGCTCAGTGCGGATGTTGCCTGTAATCCATGGTTTCTGGTTGGGGTATGTACGTACAGTCATTATGGGGACGACGTCATCGATGCACTTATTGATGAAGCCAGTGACTGATGTGGTGTACTCCTCAATGCCATCTGAAGAATCCCGGAACATATTCCAGTCTGTGCTAGCAAAACAGTCCCGTAGCTTAGCATCTGCTTCCTCTGACCACTTTTTATTGACTGAGTCACTGGTGCTTCCTGCTTTAGTTTTTGCTTGTAAGCAGGAATCAGGAGGATATAATTATGGTCAGATTTACCAAATGGTGGGCGAGGGAGAGCTTTGTACGCGTCTCTGTCTGTGGAGTAAAGGTGGTCTAGAGTTTCTTTCCCTACCACAGTTAACATGCTGGTAGAAATTAGGTAAAACGGATTTAAGTTTCCCTGCATTAAAGTCCCGGGCCACTAGGAGCGCCGCCTCTGGATGAGCGTTTGCTTATGGCCGTATACAGTTCATTGAGTGCGGTCTTAGTGCCAGGATCAGTTTGTGGTGGTAAATAGACAGCTTGTCAGAAGACAGTTGTACTGGCCGTGACAGTCATGGTCATCTTGTCTCCTCCACTCCTATCGTAGGCTCACCGGGACACATTGGATGAACTGCCCTGACTCAGACATACAGACAGACACAAAGTTGTTGTAGGAGAGACAACAGTAGCTGCAGATTTGAAACTACACCTTCAGGGGGATATTTCATTGCACAAGTTGTTAGAAAACTCCAAATCAATTTTGTGCTTGGCATGAATGATTTTGCCACATTTACCTTACTGCTGCAGGGAACTGTAACTTTTAGAGAAACTGAACTGTATGTACATGATCAACATTTTTGACTGGGAAGCATTTTTTTTTTTGCCAGATGTTGACAGGTGTGTTGACATAACATAAAATACATTACCTTCCATAACTCCAACTGGTGGACAATGTTGGGAGTGCTGTGTGTTCTCACAGCACAGATGGCACAGAAATATTTATCTGAGCCACTATCTCCACAGCGCCATAGCTCAGCCTCCTCCAAAACTCTACACACACTGCAGATGGCGTTGGGTGGAGGACATTCCAACTCCACTGCAGGCATGTGGAGTAGCTCCCTCAACCCCTTCCATCCACTGCCTTCCTTTTTTTTTATGCTGGTGGAGGAGGTGCATCACTGCAGCTGGGCACAACTTCTGCTGCACAGGGAACCGGCTCTGTTCTCCCAGTCCTCTCTACAGAGTAGTGACAATTGTTACTGAGTGGACTATCCTGGTTAAATTAAGTTAAACAGAACTGAACAGAGCAACTTTCTCACCAATCCAGGTTGATGGCAGGGGTGTACGTGCTATCACGCCTCTCGTCAGGTCTCTGTAAACCAGCGTGGCTCTTTTTCTTCTAAAAGATGGCATCTGTAAAGAAAAACAAGACAATGACATCTAAGTTTGATTTATTATAAATTAAGATATAATATTAATTACATTTAAATGATCTGATACAGAGGACACATAATTATCTACTGTATCATAATGTATGACTAGTGGAGTTACTTTGCTTTGACTAAATTATTTTCTTATAGGGAACCTACCAGTTATGGGTAGGATGTTGTGCTTCGCATGGACATTAAGTAGTCTGAAATGCCTCTAGGTGATGACACATCTTTGGGCTTCAACAAGCATGGGACAGGAATATTTTGGGCATCTTGGCTAATGGATGATTATTGTTGGAATTGTTATAATGTACCAACTAATACTTGCCTGGTCCAGTGGTTCTCAACCTTTTTTGGTCATTGTAGGTCCAATCACATCTTTCTCTACCCATAGTGCCCCCAAAGTACCCCCTCATATGCATTTTAAATGTAGGCATATCATATGAAAGGAGTCTTTCTAAGTACCCACTTTAGATATTGGTTCCTGGTTATATGAATGGTGTAAGCATTGGCTAGAGAGAGTTTACATCCATGCGAGAAAGTGTACTATTCCATACTTCAGGAAAAATATGGATATTTAAGACAGAGACAGGACACGCAGCCTAGCACCGAAAACAGGAAATGACAGCATGCCATGGTTCCCAGGACATTTAAGCCGAAAAGACTGCTAATGCAAAATTGCAAATCCTTTTAAATGGATTATATTCAAATCGAATTGCACTCAAGACATGCTCTTCCCTACTATGGGTGATATTAGCGGGCTATCCCTGGGTAAAAACACTTTTTAAAATCCATTACATTAGCTTTTTAAATCACAGTTTAAAAAATAATACGATGATGTACCTTTGACGAAAGTCAATTTGAAGGCATTACATTCCAGGCCAGAGAGATCAAGATATCCCAACTGGCGGATGACACCTCACTTCTTTTGAAAAATGTGTCACAAGCTAGATTAGCATTGGATATTGTGAAGCAGTTCTCCAAAATCCCAGGTTTGGTATTAAATCTTTCCAAATGTGAGATGTTTGTTCTGAAAGGAGCTGTCAATCCATCAGATTGTAACATCTCTGAAAAAGATACTGTAACATACCTCGGTGTAAAGATCACCAAGAATCTTAAGGCTGTGAATGATCTTAATTTGAATCCTGTAACTGAATCTATCAAAAATAAATTATCATCATGGTTAGGGAGGGATTTAAGTCTTCAAGGGAGGGTGCTTTCATCCAAAGTTGAGGGGCTATCTCGTGCATCCTATCTTTTTTCATCTATTGACATACCCAAATCCACTTGCTGTACCTTAGATAGGCTATTGTACAACTTCATATGTACAACTTTCATTCCCACAGGGGGTATGAAAAAAATAAAAATAATGTGAAGAAAAATCCCCTTTTTTATTTTTTAAAATCAGATTTGGAAAACTATTTTGCATCATTAAAATGTATACAAAACAAAATGTCAAAAAAGCGAACAAGAGTTATCATTAGCAGTCACTTCTTCTAAACCTGAAAAGGGACAACTTCTACATGTTATGCAGCGAAAATAGCCAAATATATCAAAATCTGACTTTAAATCAATAAGGAATTTGACGAATATCCACTTTGTCAGATCAGATTTGTTGAATGTGCGCCAATCTGGTCAATGAAACGTCTGCGTTTAATTGACTCCTTTACAGCATCTATTGCGATAGTACCCATGCGTTTACCAATGAAATTGCCAGGGTTTGAGGTTCCAAGCACATTCTATTCATTCTATTTCTGTGGGCTGCGCCCCCCTCCTGAAGTTGGAGAATTTTGCCTTTTTCAAACACCTGAAACAGCCCTTTCCTGCAATTTAGAGCCATAATCATGTGTCTAATTTTATGTAAAAAATATTTATTTTTTTACCTGCATAGGTTATCTAAGCATTCAGTGCCTTCAGAAAGTATTTACGCCCCTTGACTTTTCCCACAGTTGTTGTGTTACAGCCTGAATTTAAAATGGATTACATTTAGATTTTGTGTCACTAGCCTACAATACCCCATAATTTCAAAGTGCAATTATGTTTAAAAATTAATTAAAAATTAAAAGCTGAAATGTTTTGAGTCAATAAGTATTCAACGTCTTTGTAATGCCAAGCCTTAATAAGTTCAGGAGTAAAAATGTGTTTAACAAGTCACATAATAAGTTGCATGGACTCACTTTGTGTGCAATAATAGTGTTTAACATGATTTTTGAATGACTACCTCATCTCTATACCCCACCACACATACAAATACAGTGGGGAAAAAAAGTATTTAGTCAGCCACCAATTGTGCAAGTTCTCCCACTTAAAAAGATGAGAGAGGCCTGTAATTTTCATCATAGGTACATGTCAACTATGACAGACAAAATGAGAAAAAAAATCCAGAAAATCACATTGTAGGATTCTTTATGAATTTATTTGCAAATTGTGGTGGAAAATAAGTATTTGGTCAATAACAAAAGTTTCTCAATACTTTGTTATATACCCTTTGTTGGCAATGACACAGGTCAAACGTTTTCTGTAAGTCTTCACAAGGTTTTCACACACTGTTGCTGGTATTTTGGCCCATTCCTCCATGCAGATCTCCTCTAGAGCAGTGATGTTTTGGGGCTGTCGCTGGGCAACACGGCCTTTCAACTCCCTCCAGAGATTTTCTATGGGGTTGAGATCTGGAGACTGGCTAGGCCACTCCAGGACCTTGAAATGCTTCTTACGAAGCCACTCCTTCGTTGCCCAGGCGGTGTGTTTGGGATCATTGTCATGCTGAAAGACCCAGCCACGTTTCATCTTCAATGCCCTTGCTGATGGAAGGAGGTTTTCACTCAAAATCTCAAGATACATGGCCCCATTCATTCTTTCCTTTACACGGATCAGTCGTCCTGGTCCCTTTGCAGAAAAACAGCCCCAAAGCATGATGTTTCCACCCCCATGCTTCACAGTAGGTATGGTGTTCTTTGGATGCAACTCAGCATTCTTTGTCCTCCAAACACGACGAGTTGAGTTTTTACCAAAAAGTTCTATTTTGGTTTCATCTGACCATATGACATTCTCCCAATCCTCTTCTGGATCATCCAAATGCACTCTAGCAAACTTCAGACGGGCCTGGACATGTACTGGCTTAAGCAGGGGGACACGTCTGGCACTGCAGGATTTGAGTCCCTGGCAGCGTAGTGTGTTACTGATGGTAGGCTTTGTTACTTTGGTCCCAGCTCTCTGCAGGTCATTCACTAGGTCCCCCTGTGTGGTTCTGGGATTTTTGCTCACCGTTCTTGTGATAATTTTGACCCCACGGGGTGAGATCTTGCATGGAGCCCCAGATCGAGGGAGATTATCAGTGGTCTTGTATGTCTTCCATTTCCTAATAATTGCTCCCACAGTTGATTTCTTCAAACCAAGCTGCTTACCTATTGCAGATTCAGTCTTCCCAGCCTGGTGCAGGTCTACAATTTTGTTTCTGGTGTCCTTTGACAGCTCTTTGGTCTTGGCCATAGTGGAGTTTGGAGTGTGACTGTTTGAGGTTGTGGACAGGTGTCTTTTATACTGATAACAAGTTCAAACAGGTGCCATTAATACAGGTAACGAGTGGAGGACAGAGGAGCCTCTTAAAGAAGAAGTTACAGGTCTGTGAGAGCCAGAAATCTTGCTTGTTTGTAGGTGACCAAATACTTATTTTCCACCATAATTTGCAAATAAATTCATTAAAAATCCTACAATGTGATTTTCTGGAGAAAATAATTCTCAATTTGTCTGTCATAGTTGACGTGTACCTATGATGAAAATTACAGGCCTCTCTCATCTTTTTAAGTGGGAGAACTTGCACAATTGGTGGCTGACTAAATACTTTTCCCCCCCACTGTATATGTAAGGTCCCTCAATCGAGCAGTGAATTTCAAACACAGATTCAACCACAAAGACCAGAGAAGTTTTCCAATGCCTCTCAAAAAAAGGGCACCTATTGGTAGATGGGTAAAAAAAGCAGACATTTAATATCCCTTTGAGCATGGTGAAGTTATTAATTACACTTTGGATGGTGTACACCCAATCACCACAAAGATACAGGCATCCTTCCTAACTCCGTTGCCAGAGAGGAAGGAAACCGCTCAGGGATTTCATCATGAGGCCAATGGCGACTTACAGTTACAGAGTTTAATGACTGTGATAGGAGAAAACTTAGGATGGATCAACAACATTGTAGTCACTCCACAATACTAACCTAAATGACAGAGTGAAAATAAGGAAGCTTGAACAGGAAAAAAATATTCCAAAACAGGCACTAAAGTAAAACTGCAAAAAATGTGGCAAATAAATGAACTTTATGTCCTGAATACAAAGTGTTATGTTTGGAGCAAATCCAACACAACATATCACTGAGTACCACTCTTTATATGTTCAAGCATGGTGGTGGCTGCATCATGTTATGTAGTTGGAGGAGGTGTAGGACCACCACCTCTCTCCCATTGTTCCATGGTGTTCAACACGCGCTCCATAGCGGTACCGAGAGTCTGGATCATGGTCGCCTGCTGTTGGACACATTCCTCCATTGATCCGGACTAAATGAATGTACCTGCTGACTCCATATTTAGGTGCATGTTTCTGTCAGGATGTCAGTGTGATGCGGTAGGACAAAGTCAGGCGCAGTACACAGAGCTAATCGAAAACGTACTTTACTCGTAGGTAACGTAAAATAACATAACCTCCACGCAGGAAGGAAACAAACCCGCTCACCAGACTGCAACCAAACATGAACAAACATGCACAACATACAGTGGGAGCCAGAGGGTTAAATAGGGAAGTGATCAATACTAATGGGAACCAGGTGTGAACAATCAAGACAAGACAAGTAGAACACAGAACCATAGATCGGTAGTAGCTAGTACTCCGGTGACGACGAACACCGAAGCCTGCCCGAAACAAGGAGGAGGAGCAGCCTCGGCTGAATCCGTGACAATACCCCCCCCCTTGATGCGCGGCTCCAGCCGTGCACCGACACCGGCCTCGGGGACGTCCAGGAGGACGCGGCGCAGGGCGAGTCGGATGACGACGGTGGAAATCCCTCAACATGGAGGGATTGAGGATGTCCCTCCTAGGGACCCAGCACCGTTCCTCCGGACCGTACCCCTCCCACTCCACGAGATACTGCAGGCCCCCCACCCGACGCCTCGAATCCAGGATGGAACGGACCGAGTACGCCAGTGCCCCCTCGATGTCCAGTGGGGGCGGAGGAACCTCCCGTACCTCAGACTCCTGGAGTGGACAAGCTACCACCGGCCTGAGGAGAGACACATGGAACGAGGGGTTAATACGGTAATTCAGAGGAAGCTGTAACCTATAACAAACCTTGTTCAATCTCCTCAGGACTTTAAATGGCCCCACAAACCACCGACCCAGCTTCCGGCAGGGTAGGCGAAGGGGCAGGTTTCGGGTCGAGAGCCAGACCCGGTCCATACACCGGAGCCTCACTGCGGTGGCAGTCGGCACTCGCCTTTTGTCGCCTGGTGGCCCGCTGCAGGCGTACATGGGCAGCGTTCCAGGTCTCTTCCGAGCGCCGAAACCACTCATCCACCGCAGGAGCCTCGATCTGGCTCTGATGCCAAGGTGCCAGGACCGGCTGATAACCTAACACACACTGAAAGGGAGAAAGGTTAGTGGAAGAGTGGCGGAGTGAGTTTTGGGCCATTTCTGCCCAGGGGATAAAACCTGACCACTCCCCCGGCTGGTCCTGGCAATAGGACCGCAGAAACCTACCCACATCCTGGTTAACTCTCCAACTGCCCATTACTCCCGGGGTGAAAACCTGAGGTCAGGCTGATTGAGACCCCCAGACGTTCCTTGAACGCCCTCCAGACCCTTGATGTGAACTGGGGACCTCGATCCGATACAATATCCTCAGGCACCCCGTAGTGCCGGAAGACGTGTGTAAATAGGGCCTCAGCAGTTTGTAGGGCCGTAGGGAGACCTGGCATAGAAATGAGACGGCAGGACTTAGAAAACCGATCCACAACGACCAGGATCGTGGTGTTCCCTTGTGAGGGGGGAAGGTCTGTAACAAAATCAACCGAAAGATGGGACCACGGCCGTTGTGGAACGGGTAGGGGTTGTAATTTCCCTCTGGGCAGGTGTCTAGGTGCCTTACACTGGGCGCACACCGAGCATGAGGAAACGTAAACCCTCACGTCCTTGGCTAAAGTGGGCCACCAGTACTTCCCACTAAGACAGTGCACTGTCCGACCGATGCCAGGATGACCAGAGGAGAGTGACGTGTGAGCCCAATAGATTAATTGATTGCGAACCTCGAGCGGCACGTACACACGACCCTCTGGACACTGGGGGGGAGTGGGCTCGGTACGTAACGCCCGCTCGATGTCCGCGTCAACCTCCCATACCACCGGTGCCACCAGACACGACGCCAGAAGTATGGGAGTGGGCTCAATGGACCTCTCCTCTGTGTCATACAGTCGGGACAGGGCGTCTGCCTTAGCATTCTGGGAACCTGGTAAGAGTAAACACAAAACGAGTAAAGAACATGGCCCACCTTGCCTGGCGAGGGTTCAATCTCCTCGCCGCCCGGATGTACTCCAGATTGCGATGGTCAGTCAAAATGAGAAAAGGGTGTTTAGCACCCTCAAGCCAATGCCTCCACACTTTCAGGGCCTTAACCACAGCTAACAGCTCCCGGTCCCCCACATCATAGTTGCGCTCCGCAAATACGGCCCTACAAACTGCTGAGGCCCTATTTACACACGTCATCAACAAAGGATTGGAAGACTGATGGAGCATCCATCAACCCGTATGGCATGACGAGGTACTCATAGTGCCCAGAGGTGGTACTGAATGCTGTCTTCCACTCATCTCCCTCCCGGATACGCACCAGGTTGTACGCGCTCCTGAGATCCAATTTTATGAAGAAACTGTTAAGAGAATTGATTAACTAACTATTTCAGTGTCTCTGTGCGTCTCCCAAAAGGTTGTAATGCTTTTGGATCAAGAAACGGACAGAGCTCCCAGTTGCAATAGTCAGAGATCTTTATTCATTGAGAATTCTGCCACAAAATGGTCGTACAATATTTTTATACGCACACGTCAGAGGAAAAATCCCACCCCTCTGTAGGCGGGCTGTATATTTCCACTATACATGGGTTTCGCTCATGTTTTCCTTTGCACTCCTAACCATCAGGTCACACACACACACACTCACACACACACACACTGTTCTTATCATAGGCTGCATTCCTTAGTTATCGCCTCCTCACAATATCCTGCAAGCCTTTCACTCCCCTTTCCCTGTGTGTTTTGGGAACCAGTCTATACTCTGTTGCTGGGATATAAACATATTTGATTAATTCTCTAAGCTCTAGTCTACTAATTATTCATACATTATTAGTTTAACTGAGGGTGTGACATTTTAGTCATATTTCTTTATCAGAAGCGCGCCCCGTGCAATGACTCTGTCATACTAGCAATGAGCGGAAGTGGATAACTGTACTTGATAGTAATCTGATTGAGACCCCGGTAGTCAATGTACGGGCGTAAACCTCCATCCTTCTTCTTCACAAAAAAGAAACTCAAGGAGACAGGTGAAGTGGATGGCCGAATGTATCCCTGCCCCAGAGATTCGGAGACATATGTCTCCATAGCCGCCGTCTCTTCCTGTGACGGGTATACATGTGACTCCTGGGAAGTGCAGCGCCTACCTGGAGATTTATCGCACAATCCCCCTGTCGATGGGGTGGTAATTGAGTCGCCTTCTTTTTACAGAAGGCGAGAGACAGATCGGCATATTCGGGGGAATGTGCATGGTGGAGACCTGGTTTGGACTTTCCACCGTAGTTGCCCCTATGGAAACACCTACACATCTCCCCGAGCACTGACTTGACCATCCCTCTGTTGCCATGAAATAGTGGGGTCATGAGAAGCCCCAACACCACTGGAAACGCAGGAGAGTCAATCAGATAGAGACTAATTTTCTCCTCATGACCCCCCTGCGTCTTTTTTTATTTATTTAGCAGACGCTCTTATCCAGAGCGACATACAGTTAGTGAGTGCATACAGTACATCCAGCCTGATCGACCTGAAACAGAAAACCCTGGCACCCAGGCAGCTGTACCATCGTACGCCCTCGGGAGCGAAAGCCGAATCCCACTGGACCCAGGTGACGAAGGGGTGGACAGCGGTGTGGGTGGTTGTGTAGTTGGAGGAGGTGTAGGACCACCACCTCTCTCCCATCGTTCCATAGTGTTCAACACGCGCTCCATAGCGGTACCGAGAGTCTGGATCATGGTCGCCTGCTGTTGGACACGTTCCTCCATTGATCCGGACGAAATTAATGTACCTGCTGACTCCATATTTAGGTGCGTGTTTCTGTCAGGATGTCAGTGTGATGCGGTAGGACGAAGTCAGGCGCAGGGTTAAATAGGGAAGTGATCAATACTAATGGGAACCAGGTGTGAACAATCAAGACAAGACAAGTAGAACACAGAAACATAGATCGGTAGCAGCTAGTACTCTTGTGACGACGAACGCCGAAGCCTGCCCGAACAAGGAGGAGCAGCCTCGGCTGAATCCGTGACAGGCAAGGACTAGGGAGCTTTTTTGGGGATAAAAATAAACTGAATAGAGCTAAGCACAGGCAGAATCCTAGAGGAAAACCTGGTTAAGTTAGCTTTCTAACAGATACTGGGAGACAAATTCACCTTTCAGCAGGACAATAACCTAAAACACAAGGCCAAATATACATTGGAGTTGCTTACCAAGATGACATTGAATGTTCCTGAGTGGCCTAGTTACAGTTTTGACTGAAATCAGCTTGAAGATCTATGGCAAGACTTGAAAATGGCTGTTTAGCAATGATCAACAACCAACTTGACAGAGCATGAATAATTTAAAAAAGAATAATGTGCAAATACTGTACAATCCAGGTGTGCAAAGCTGTTAGAGATGTACCCAGAAAGACTCACAGCTGTAATCGCTCACAAAGGTGATTCTAACATGTATTGACTCAGGGGTGTGAATACTGATGTCAATGAGATATTTCAGTATTTCATTTTAAAACAAAATCTAAAATGTCTAAAAACATGTTTTCACTTTGTCATTATTGGGTAGGTATTGTGTGTAGATGGTTGAGAAAAAAATCAATTTCATCCATTTTGAATTCAGGCAACAAAATGTGGAATAAGTCTTTGGTATTAATACTTTCTGAAGGCACTGTACATCTTTACCTGTTCAATTGTCATTTTAATTCATGATGCACATTGATTATTTAAAGGCTCAGTGCAGTCATAAATGTGATGTCCCTGTGTTTTATATGTATTTCCACACTATGAGGTTGGAATAATATAGTGAAATTATGAAAATTATGATAATGACCTTTTAGTATAAGAGCTGTTTGAAAAGATCGCCTGAAATTGAAGCCTGTTTTGGTGGGATGGAGTTTTGGTCTGCCTGGTGATATCACCAGGCGATATATTTGTTAATAGACCAATAAGAAAGAGAGTTCCAAACCTCTCTGCTAATAATAATAATAAATAATATGCCATTTAGCAGACGCTTTTATCCAAAGCATGCATGCATAATTTTTTTTTTTTTTGTGTATGGGTGATCCCGGGGATTGAACCCACTACCTTAAAGTGGTTATCCCACTGGCTATAGGGTGAATGCACCAATTTGTGAGTCGCTCTGGATAAGAGCGTCTGCTAAATGACGTAAATGTGCCCTTGAGCAAGGCACTTAACCCTAATTGCTCCTGTAAGTCGCTCTGGATAAGAGCGTCTGCTAAATGACTAAAATGTAAATGTAAATGTACCTTGGCGTTACAAGCACCATGCTCTACCAGCTGAGCTACAGCTAATTTTCAGTTGTTCATTCCCCACTCAGACCACTACCAGACAGTCCTAGCAAAATTCTTGCTTGAGAAATTGCTCTTTGCTAAGAAGCTATTTTTGCTTATTTTTGATAATTTCAATTAAAAACAATCACTCTATGGTACTTAATTGTTACCCAGAGATGATTTGATATTGAGACAAAAACAGATGCATTGGACCTTTAAGAACTTTTATGACTTAGGAGAGTTAAGCACAACTGCCACACTGGTATATATACTAAGCAAAAATGTAAATGCACATGTAAAGTGTTGGTCCCATTTTTCATGAGCTGAAATAAAAGATCGCAGAAATTTCCCATACGCACAAATCTGTTTACATCCCTGTTAGTGAGCATTTCTCATTTGCCAAGATAATCCATCCACCTGAAAAGTGTGGCATATCAAAAAGCTGATTAAACAGCATGATCATTACATAGGTGCACCTTGTGCTGAGGACAATACAAGATCACTCTAAAATGTGCAGGTTTGTCACACAACACAATGGCACAGATATCTCAAGTTTTGAGCCCGCGTGCAATTGGCATGCTGGCTGCAGGAATGTCCACCAGAGCTGTTGCCAGATAATTTAATGTTCATTTCTCTACCATAAGCTGCCTCCAACGTCATTTTAGAGAATTTGGCATTACATCCAACAGGCCTCACAACCGCAGAACACGTGTATGGCTAGGTGTGGGCGAGCGGTTTGCTGATTTCAACGTTGTGAACAGAGTGCCCCATGGTGGCGGTGGGGTTATGGTATTGGCAGGCTTAAGCTACGGACAACGAACACAATTGCATTTTATCTATGGCAATTTGAATGCACAGAGATACCGTGACGAGATCCTGAGGCCCATTATCGTGCCATTCATCCGCCGCCATCACCTCATGTTTCAGTATGATAATGCACGGCCCCATGTCGCAAGGATTTGTACACAATTACTGGAAGCTGAAAATGTTCCAGTTCTTCCATGGCCTGAATACTCACCAGACATGTCACCCATTGAGCATGTTTGGGATGCTCTGAATCAATGTGTACGACAGTGTGTTCCAGTTCCTGCCAATATCCAGCAACTTCACACAGCCATTGAAGAGGAGTGGGACAACATTCCACAATCAACAGCCTGATCAACTCTAAGCAAATAAGATGTGTCACCCTGCATGAGGCAAATTGTGGTCACACCAGATATTGACTGGTTTTCTGATCCACACCCCTACCTTTTTTTGAAAGGAATCTGTATTCCCAGTCATGTGAAATCCATAGATTAGGGCCTAATTCATTTATTTAAATTGACTGATTTCCTTACATGAACTGTAGCTCCATAAAATCTTTGAAATTGTTGCAGGTTGTGTTAATATTTTTGTTCAGTGTAGTATCATAACCCAAGAATTAAAACAATTTTAGTACAAATGTGCTGTTAACATCTATTGTTATTGTCTGAAATCTTTTTTTTTTTTTACATGGTAAAATAACAACTCAAGCATATATTGGTAACTTTTTTTCTAATTTGGCACACAGAAACTGGAGGCCATGAGTAACTTGGTCAAAAAGAATCGCAGTGGGGGGCGCTGTTGGAAGCCAAGGATGTAGCACGCGTCTCCCTATCGCTCCTGAGTTAGTGACCAAATTTATATATTTAACTTTGCAAAACTGCATACATTTCTGTTTGCCCAGGCGTCTGAAGAGACCCATAAACAACTCAGTTCAAGTTTAATACATTTAAATTCGTAATGACATCAACCCGACCAAAAACAGAGTCTGCAAGAGCAGGCCGCAACAAGCCTGCAACTTCTCCCGACTCACCCCCGCCACCGAACGCTACCAATGCCGGCCCCACGGAAACACTGACTGTGGAGATGCTACAATCCGTGATAGGCACCCTCAAAGCCGACATTTTCGGAAAAATTGACTGTCTCTCTACCAACCTCAGGTCAGAGATATCAACGATCAAAGACGAGCTTAAAAAATCTATCGAGAGTATACAGAATAAGCTCGACGCACATGGGGTGACTTTATCGGATTTGGAGCGAGGGGCTACAGACCACAGCACTCGCATTAGCGAGCTAGAGGCTAGCGTCGGCTCATTGACAACTAGGGTGGCATTCCTCGATAATAGATGCGAAGATATGGAAAGTAGAATGCGGAGGAACAACATTCGTCTACTGGGAATACCGGAGGGAGTGGAGGGCCCAAGACCCACGGAGTACATGGCCCAGCTACTTCAGGAGCTGCTCGGGCTAGAGGAGAAGCCATTGCTAGACCGGGCTCACCGCACTCTGCGTAGCCGACCCAGGGATGGAGAACCCCCACGACCATTTGTCATCAGGGTGCATTTCTTTCACGTCCGCAACGACATACTGAGAAGATCGGGAGAAGCATCCCCTCTTCTACATAAGGGTAAAAGAGTCTCGATATTTGCGGACTACACAACAGCTGTGGCTAAGAGGCGGGCTAGCTTTGGAGCTGTGAAACGCCAACTACACACCTGCCCGGGCGTGAAGTTCGGCCTCATCTACCCTGCGGTTTTGAGACTGACTTTACCGGACGGTTCCATGCACAGATTCGAGGACCCGGCTATAGCGGCAGATTTCATCAACAAGAACGTGAAAGCGGCTGTTGTACCGCATGGTTTGTAACAAATGGTTGGCTAGCTGGTCTTCCTAGCAGGCTAGTTAGCAGGCCGAATGGGTGACTAACGAAGCCATCTCTGCTGGGTTCATCGACATATGAATGTCATTCTCTTCTTTATCTCTTTATTTCCAGCCCAGGTTTGCCGCCTCTAATGCCAATATCTGGGGGTCTGCATGGCTGTTTCAGTCTGATCATTTACCATCTGCGTCGAGGTTAAACCTCTCTTAATCGAGGATAGTTTTCCTTAGACTCTATTGGGGACCATTCTATTCATGTTTGGCTTACTCTAGTTAAATTGTCACTAATCTTAGGTAGCACAGAGTAAGAGTTATCATGCTTAGCTCTAAACTTTCTTCGTATTTAGGGTTTTGCTTGCATCTCATTTGGGGAGATGCTTCGGCAAGGGCGGGTGTGAGGGAAGGGTTTGTTCATGTATATAGTTTGTATATGTTTTTTGTGCCTCTTCGTTTGTCTTTGTTTTTTACATTTGCGCTTTTAGGTTCAACTAAGATCTTCAGTTTACATTGTACCTTGTCCTTTACACATCCTCTCTCTCTCTTAAGATATGACTCAGCCTAGGGTAGCCCATACTGCTGGAGGGAATGGCTTTAATTTTCTTACTTGGAACTGCAGGGGCATAAATAACCCAGTTAAACGTAGTAAGGTGCTACACCATCTTCATCATTTGAAAGCTCACATCATCTTTCTCCAAGAAACTCATCTGAAGGTATCACAACACTCAAGTCTTAGGTGCAGATGGGTGGGTCAGGTGTTCCATTCCTCATTTCAGAGTAAGGCGAGAGGGGTGGCTATTTTACTTCACAGATCGGTACCTTTTACATGTTCTAAGGTGATCGCAGATCCCCATGGTAGATATATAATTGTCAGTGGTAGGCTGCTCAATACAAAGGTTCTTCTTGTTAATATCTATGCTCCTAATTGGGACAATGGTGATTTTTTCAAATCGGTTTTCTCTACACTCCCAGATATGTCCACCCATATGTTGATTTTAGGAGGTGACTTTAACTGTTGGTTAGACCCACAATTGGATCGATCCTCCACTAAACCTACCACCCTATCAACCTCAGCTAGAGTTGTTCGAACCTTTATGTCTGAATTCGCAGTCTCAGATCCTTGGAGAATGGTTAATCCAGCTGGGAAAGCATACTCTTTTTTCTCATCGGTCCACCACACTTTTACGCGCATAGACTACTTCCTTGTTGATGACCGGATCCTCCACTCCATAACTTCATGTTCATATAACCCAATTGTTGTATCTGACCACGCCCCTGTTACTATGGAAGTAGCTTTTCAAAATGTTGACAATCAGCGACCGCCTTGGCGACTAAAAACTCAACTGCTCAGTAATGAACACTTTGTCAATTTTGTTTTGAGTCAAATCGACTTTTTCATGATTACAAATAGAACCCCAAACATCTCTGCGTCTACTCTCTGGGAAACTTTGAAAGCTTATATCAGAGGTGAAATTATCTCCTACACCGCACATGAGAACAAATTGAAAAGGAATAGGTTATCTATGCTAACACGCTGTATTGCCCAATTAGATGACATTTATGCCGTTTCACCATCCCCGGATATTTATAAGGAACGTTTAACTCTGCAAGCAGAATTTGACACACTATTAACAGACCAGGTTACTGAAATGCTTGTCAAGTCTAGGAGCACTTACTATGAACAAGGAGAGAAAGCCAGTAAATTATTAGCTCACAAGTTACGTCAACAATCATCATCATCTCAGATTACAAAAATTCGTACATCATCTGGGATATCATTAGATCCTGGGGGGATCAATGAGGAGTTCAAGAGATTTTACCAGTCTCTATATACCTCTGAAAGTAAAGCGGATACACTGGAATTGGATAATTTCTTCCACTCACTATCTGTGCCTTCGGTCGGCCGGGATTTGGTAAAAAAATTAGAGCAGCCGATCACTGTTGAAGAACTGTCTAACGCTGTCAAATCCCTTCAATCTGGGAGAAGCCCAGGGCCTGATGGCTACCCGACAGAGTTTTATAAAAAGTTTATCACCAAAATAGCCCCTATTCTAATTGAAATGTACAATGATGCATTTGTAAATGGTGCTCTCCCACATACTCTCACTCAAGCAACCATTTGTGTTATTCTTAAAAAAAACAAAGACCCTCTTGACTGTGCATCATACCGTCCAATTAGCCTGCTAAATGTGGACTATAAAATTCTAGCCAAAATTCTGGCAACGCGGCTAGAAACAGTCCTCCCATCAATTATCTCTCCGGATCAAACAGGATTTATAAAAAATAGACACTCATTCTTCAATCTCCGAAGATTATTTAATATTATATACAATCCTTCTGTCGACAATACCTCTGAAGCCATTATATCCCTGGACGCGGAGAAAGCGTTTGATCGGGTGGAATGGAAATACCTTTTTTACACTCTAAATAAATTTGGCTTTGGCTCCAAATTCATGACCTGGATAAAACTTCTGTACTCATCCCCCCAAGCCTCTGTCAGGACTAATAACACTCAATCAGATCGCTTCCCTCTGCAAAGATCGACACGTCAGGGTTGCCCTTTAAGTCCCTTACTGTTTGCCCTCGCCATAGAGCCACTTGCAATAGCACTTCGCTCCAACCCCCTCATCAAAGGCATAGTCAGATACGGGCACGAACACAAACTGTCTTTATATGCAGATGATTTATTAATATACACATCCAATCTTTCTGTCTCTGTCCCTGCTGCCCTTGCCACTTTCGCATCCTTCGGTCACATATCAGGGTATAAACTAAATCTCAGTAAAAGTGAATTGATGCCACTTAACATGGCTGCAAAAAAATCCCCTTTACATAACTTGCCATTTAAAATAGCACACAGCAGTTTTATTTATCTCGGGGTACATGTCACAATTAGGTTTGAAAACCTTTTTCAAGCCAACTTTGCTCCTCTCTTAACCCGTACTAAGGACGATTTGGAACGGTGGTCTTTGCTACACCTCTCCTTAGTTGCTAGAATTAACTCTATTAAAATGAATACTCTCCCTAAATTCTTATACCTCTATCAGTGCCTTCCAATATTTCTACCCAATACATTTTTCAAAAAGATCGACGGCCTAATTCTACCCTTTATATGGGACAAAAAGCCTCCTAGGATGCGAAAACAGCTCTTGCAGAGGCCCAAACCAGACGGCGGTCTAGCTCTACCAGATTTCAGATTCTATTATTGGGCCGCTAACCTTAGGATCATTCAGTACTGGTTGCAGAGCAGAGTAATATTCCCACCCCCAACTTGGCTGGAGATGGAGGCTGCCTCGTCTACACCGGCATCACTGTCTTCCCTCGCTCACTCCTCTATTACAGGCCCTTACTCCTCCTTCACCAATAATAAATGTGTCAAAACAACATTGAAGATCTGGAATCAATTTAGGCGCCACTTTGGGTTTCAAACAACCTCTTCCTTGGCTCCGGTAGCCTCAAACCCAGCTTTTCCCCCATCTATGATTGATGGTGCTTTCTCAACATGGTCTAATCTCGGTATTAAAAGATTCAGAGATCTGTATACTAACAATACATTTAGTACGTTTCAACAACTATCAGCTAAATTTGGTCTCCCCAGACATCATTTTTTTAGATTCTTACAAGTCCGGAGTTACATCCGCAGCATAGATCCAGGATTCCCCAACCTTTCTAGTGGAACACAGTTCGACACATTTCTCACCCCTCTTCCTAATCAGAAACGCACAATGTCAATAATCTATAGTCAAATTTGCTCACTACAAGCCATCTCATTAAACAATATCAAATCCTCTTGGGAGGAGGAACTGGGTGAGGAAATATCTGATGAACTATGGGAAGAGGCACTCAAAAGGGTACATAGCTCTTCTATTTGCGCTCGACACGGCCTCATCCAATGCAAACTCATTCATAGGGCCCACTGGACCAAAGCAAGACTATCAAAAATTTACAAGGATGTGAACCCTAATTGTGTTCGATGTAACCAGTCCCCTGCTAATCATGTGCACATGTTTTGGTGCTGCCCATCTCTTGTTGGTTTCTGGAAAGACATCTTTAACACACTCTCAGAATTAAGCGGCACACAGATCGAGCCAGACCCTCTCATTGCATTATTTGGAGTTTCCTTACCCACAATACAATTGACCAAAATGAATAAGGATGTAATTGCCTTTGTCACGCTGTTAGCGAGACGATTAATTTTACTTAGATGGAAATCCTCTGCAGCCCCTTCTCATGCTCTTTGGATTAAATCTATTTTGAATTGCATAAAGTTGGAGAAAATAAAACAGACACTCAATGGGTCTGTAGACAAATTTTATGCAAAGTGGGCTCCCTTCTTTTCTTATGTCAAAAGAATACATTTCCCTGCAGTTCCAGAGTGATGTATATTTATATATTGGTGATGTAAGAAGCCTGGTATGTGCATATACGACATCTCGGATGTTAAGGACGGTAATAACTGTGCTAGCTGACCTATAACAACTGGATCAAAACAGATATTCTTCCTATTTTTTTTTTTTTTTTGTGTTTTATCTTATTTATGTACTTAATGTCTATTTTTTCTTTCATGTCTGTCTCTCCATGTTTTGCTGTATCGTTGTCTTCAAATTGTTGTTCCAGATTCATACCAAATAACTTTCAAGTGCAATTATTTACTAAATGCTGGTACTGAAAATTCAATAAACAAAGTATATAATAATAAAAAGAATCGCAGTGATTGGCCTATAGGGGGTGCTGTTATAAATCTAACTTAAACCCACATATCTGTCGCCTCGTTTGACCTAGAGACTTGAAGTGTTGTTTGCAGGTGTCTTTCCTCATGTTGAACACATTTGCCTCAAGAACCCATAAGGTCTGTCAGGATAGATTTAAATAAGATAGGTATGTCAGGATAGATCCAAATAATACCAATTTGGTATGTAGGCCAATGGTAAATCTCTTAACTTAGTTTGAGAAAATCTAATGGATTGATTAAGAGACGACTGAGTTATTGATGAATCAGGATATCAGATTTTACGTGACCATTTAAATCCTTTGTAACTTCACTCCACAACAGCTTATCAACTTGAACGTTTTTAGGGTCATCGAACACACTACCATGATGAACCATGTTAAGTATGGCATTGATACAGTGCATTCGGAAAGTATTCAGACCCCTTGACTTTTTTCCACATTTTGTTACGTTACAGCCTTACTCTAAAATGTATTTAATTATTTTCCCCCCTCATCAATCTACACACAATACCCGATAATGACAAAGGGAAAACAGGTTTTTAGGATTTTTTGCACATTTATTAAAAATAAAAAACAGAAATACCTTATTTACATACGTTTTCAGACCCTTTGCTATGAGACTCGAAATTGAGCTCAGGTGCTTCCTGTTTCCATTGATCATCCTTGACATGTTTGATTGGAGTCCACCTGTGGTAAATTCAATTTATTGGACATGATTTGGAAAGGCACACACCTGTCTATATAAGGTCCCACAATTGATAGTGCATGTCAGAGCAAAAACCAAGACATGAGTTCGAAGGAATTGTCCGTAGAGCTCCGAGACAGGATTGTGTCAAGGCACAGATCTGGGGAAGGGTACCAAACATTTCTGCAGCATTGAAGGTCCCCAAGAACACAGTGGCCTCCATCATTCTTAAATGGAAGAAGTTTGGATCCACCAAGACTCTTCCTAGAGCTGGCCGCCAAGCCAAACTGAGCAATCGGAGGAGAAGGGCCTTGGTCAGGGAGGTGACCAAGAACCCAATGGTCACTCTGACAGAGCTCTAGAGTTCCACTGTGGAGATGGGAGAACCTTCCAGAAGGACAACCATCTCTGCAGCACTCCACCAATCATGCCTTTATGGTAGATTGGCCAAACGGAAGCCACTCCTCAGTAAAAGGCACATGACAGCCCGCTTGGAGTGACTTCCGTCTCGCTTCCGCATTGTCTCCGTGCTGCTGTGCTGTTTGTTGCTACTTGGCTACCTGCCAAACTATTCACGTTTTACTTTTAATAAACGTTTAATCAATCTCTGTGTTCAACAAATTTATCAACTTTTTAGTTTTGTCCTCACTCATCTTTTTTCGTTAAACTTTTTCACCCCGGACGTTTTATCCCGAGACAGAAGAGTCATTTTCCTGTGCGTTTTAGCTGCCAATTTTACTTTATTTTCCATTTTTCCATCGCAACTTTTTTCCCTTATTCAACTTTTTCACTCCGGACGCTTTATCTGGACATGGTTCGTCAACATCTTCAACAGCCGAAGCTAAGTAGTAACATTAACATGATGTCTTCTAATTGCAGTCGCTGTACTCATAATATACAGGAGAACGATCGCCTTACGGCGAGAATAGCTGTGCTACAAGCCCAGCTTCAGACGCAATCGTTAGGCAAGGGTAATTTCAGTGTAGGAAAGGAAGAAACAGCGTCTGTGCCACCAGTAAGTACAGACAGTAACGTTAGTATAAATCCCCCCGCACAGTCCCCGCAGCCGGACAACTTTCTCATGGCTTCTGGAGGGAAATACTGTTGGAATGCTCAACCGGTGTCGCTCATTCAGCCGACAGAAACCTTCAACCGGTTTTCCACATTATGTAGCGAGTCGGAGTCTGAGTCTGAGTCTTCTCTTGTCTCTACTCCTCCCGTTACGGGGTCTGAGACGCCGAAGGCTCCCACCATTAGCTCTGACAAATTGAAAACCCTAGTCATTGGCGACTCCATTACCCGCAGTATTAGACTTAAAACGAATCACCCAGCGATCATACACTGTTTACCAGGGGGCAGGGCTACCGACGTTAAGGCTAATCTAAAGATGGTGCTGGCTAAAGCTAAAACTGGCGAGTGTAGAGAGTATAGAGATATTGTTATCCACGTCGGCACCAACGATGTTAGGATGAAACAGTCAGAGGTCACCAAGTGCAACATAGCTTCAGTGTGTAAATTAGCTAGAAAGATGTGTCGGCATCGAGTAATTGTCTCTGGCCCCCTCCCAGTTAGGGGAAGTGACGAGCTCTACAGCAGAGTCTCAGCACTCAATCGCTGGTTGAAAACTGTTTTCTGCCCCTCCCAAAAGATAACATTTGTGGATAATTGGCCCTCTTTCTGGGACTCACCCACAAACAGGACCAAGCCTGACCTGCTGAGGAGTGACGGACTCCATCCTAGCTGGAGGGGTGCTCTCCTCTTATCTACCAACATAGATAGGGCTCTAACTCCTCTAGCCCCACAGTGAAATAGGGTGCAGGCCAGGCAGCAGGCTGTTAGCCAACCTGCCAGCTTAGTGGAGTCTGCCAATAGCATAGTCAGTGTAGTCAGCTCAGCCATACCCATTGAGACTGTGTCTGTGCCTCGACCTAGGTTGGGCAAAACTAAACATGGCGGTGTTCACCCTAGCAATCTTATTAGGATAAAGACCTCCTCCATTCCTGCCATTATTGAAAGAGATCGTGATACCTCACATCTCAAAATAGGGTTACTTAATGTTAGATCCCTCACTTCAAAGGCAGTCATAGTCAATGAACTAATCACTGATCATAATCTTGATGTGATTGGCCTGACTGAAACATGGCTTAAGCCTGATGAATTTGCTGTGTTAAATGAGGCCTCACCTCCTGGTTACACTAGTGACCATATTCCCCGTGCATCCCACAAGGGCGGAGGTGTTGCTAACATTTACGATAGCAAATTTCAATTTACAAAAAAAATAAATGGCGTTTTCATCTTTTGAGCTTCTAGTCATGAAATCTATGCAGCCTACTCAATCACTTTTTATAGCTACTGTTTACAGGCCTCCTGGGCCATATACAGCGTTCCTCTCTGAGTTTCCTGAATTCCTATCAGACCTTGTAGTCATAGCAGATCATATTCTAATTTTTGGTGATTTTAATATTCACATGGAGAAGTCCACAGACCCACTCCAAAAGTCTTTCGGAGCCATCATCGACTCAGTGGGTTTTGTCCAACATGTCTCTGGACCTACTCACTGCCACAGTCATACTCTGGACCTAGTTTTGTCCCATGGAATAAATGTTGTAGATCTTAATGTTTTTCCACAAAATCCTGGACTATCGGACCACCATTTTATTACGTTTGCAATCGCAACAAATAATCTGCTCAGACCCCAACCAAGGAGCATCAAAAGTCGTGCTATAAATTCTCAGACAACACAAAAATTCCTTGATGCCCTTCCAGACTCCTTCTGCCTACCCAAGGACGTCAGAGGACAAAAATCAGTTAACCACTTAACTGAGGAACTCAATTTAACCTTGCGCAATACCCTAGATGCAGTTGCACCCCTAAAAACGAAAAACATTTGTCATAAGAAACTAGCTCCCTGGTATACAGAAAATACCCGAGCTTTGAAGCAAGCTTCCAGGAAATTGGAACGGAAATGGCGCCACACCAAACTGGAAGTCTTCCGACTAGCTTGGAAAGACAGTACCGTGCAGTACCGAAGAGCCCTCACTGCTGCTCGATCATCCTACTTTTCCAACTTAATCGAGGAAAATAAGAATAATCCAAAATTTCTTTTTGATACTGTTGCAAAGCTAACTAAAAAGCAGCATTCCCCAAGAGAGGATGGCTTTCACTTCAGCAGTAATAAATTCATGAACTTCTTTGAGGAAAAGATCATGACCATTAGAAAGCAAATTACGGACTCCTCTTTGAATCTGCGTATTCCTCCAGGGCTTAGCTGTCCTGGATCTGCACAGCTCTGCGAGGGCCTGGGATCGGGAGAGACACTTAAGTGTTTTAGTACTATATCTCTTGACACAATGATGAAAATAATCATGGCCTCTAAACCTTCAAGCTGCATACTGGATCCTATTCCTACTAAACTGCTGAAGGAGCTGCTTCCTGTGCTTGGCCCTCCTATGTTGAACATAATAAACAGCTCTCTATCCACCGGATGTGTACCAAACTCACTAAAAGTGGCAGTGATAAAGCCTCTCTTGAAAAAGCCAAACCTTGACCCGGAAAATATAAAAAACTATCGGCCTATATCGAATCTTCCATTCCTCTCAAAAATTTTAGAAAAAGCTGTTGCGCAGCAACTCACTGCCTTTCTGAAGACAAACAATGTATACGAAATGCTTCAGTCTGGTTTTAGACCCCATCATAGCACTGAGACTGCACTTGTGAAGGTGGTAAATGACCTTTTAATGGCGTCAGACCGAGGCTCTGCATCTGTCCTCGTGCTACTAGACCTTAGTGCTGCCTTTGACACCATCGATCACCACATTCTTTTGGAGAGACTGGAAACCCAAATTGGTCTACACGGACAAGTTCTGGCCTGGTTTAGATCTTACCTGTCGGAAAGATATCAGTTTGTCTCTGTGAATGGTCTGTCCTCCGACAAATCAACTGTACATTTCGGTGTTCCTCAAGGTTCCGTTTTAGGACCACTATTGTTTTCACTATATATTTTACCTCTTGGGGATGTTATTCGAAAACATAATGTTAACTTTCACTGCTATGCGGATGACACACAGCTGTACATTTCAATGAAACATGGTGAAGCCCCAAAATTGCCCTCGCTAGAAGCCTGTGTTTCAGACATAAGGAAGTGGATGGCTGAAAACGTTTTACTTTTAAACTCGGACAAAACAGAGATGCTTGTTCTAGGTCCCAAGAAACAAAGAGATCTTCTGTTAAATCTGACAATTCATCTTGATGGTTGTAAAGTCGTCTCAAATAAAACTGTGAAGGACCTCGGCGTTACTCTTGACCCTGATCTCTCTTTTGACGAACATATCAAGACTGTTTCAAGGACAGCTTTTTTCCATCTACGTAACATTGCAAAAATCAGAAATTTTCTGTCCAAAAATGATGCAGAAAAATTAATCCATGCATTTGTTACTTCTAGGTTAGACTACTGCAATGCTCTATTTTCCGGCTACCCGGATAAAGCACTAAATAAACTTCAGTTAGTGCTAAATACGGCTGCTAGAATCCTGACTAGAACCAAGAAATTTGATCATATTACTCCAGTGCTAGCTTCCCTACACTGGCTTCCTGTTAAGGCAAGGGCTGATTTCAAGGTTTTACTGTTAACCTATAAAGCGTTACATGGGCTTGCTCCTACCTATCTTTCCGAGTTGGTCCTGCCGTACATACCAATACGTACGCTACGGCCACAAGACGCAGGCCTCCTAATTGTCCCTAGAATTTCTAAGCAAACAGCGGGAGGCAGGGCTTTCTCCTATAGATCTCCATTTTTATGGAACAGTCTGCCTACCCATGTGAGAGACGCAGACTCGGTCTCAACCTTTAAGTCTTTACTGAAGACTTATCTCTTCAGTAGGTCATATGATTGAGTGTAGTCTGGCCCAGGAGTGTGAAGGTGAACGGAAAGGCTCTGGAGCAACGAACAGCCCTTGCTGTCTCTGCCAGGCCGGTTCCCCTCTCCACTGGGGTTCTCTGCCTCTAACCCTGTTGCAGGGGCTGAGTCACTGGCTTGCTGGTGCTCTTTCATGCCGTCCCTGGGAGGGGTGCGTCACTTGAGTGGGTTGAGTTACTGACGTGATCTTCCTGTCTGGGTTGGCGCCCCCCCCTTGGTTTGTGCTGTGGTGGAGACCTCTGTGGGCTATACTCGGCCTTGTCTCAGGCCTTGATTGTAAGTTGGTGGTTGAGGATATCCCTCTAGTGGTGCGGGGGCTGTGCTTTGGCAGAGTGGGTGGGGTTATATCCTTCCTGTTTGGCCCTGTCCGGGGGATTTCTTCGGATGGGGCCACAGTGTCTCCGGACCGCTCCTGTCTCAGCCTCCAGTATTTATGCTGCAGTAGTTTATGTGTCGGGGGGCTGGGGTTAGTTGGTTATACCTGGAGTACTTCTCCTGTCTTATCCAGTGTCCTGTGTGAATTTAAGTATGCTCTCTCTAATTCTCTCGTTCTCTCTTTCTCTCTGAGAACCTGAGCCCTAGGACCATACGTCAGGACTACCGGGCATGATGACACCTTGCTGTCCCCAGTCCGCCTGGCCTTGCTGCTATTCCAGTTTCAACTGTTCTGCCTGCGGTTACGAAACCCCTACCTGTCCCAGACCTGCTGTTTTCAACTCTTAATGATCGGCTATGAAAAGCCAACTGAGAGACCTGAGCCCTAGGACCATACGTCGGGACTACCGGCCGTGGTGACTCCTTGCTGTCCCCAGTCCGCCTGGCCTTGCTGCTATTCCAGTTTCAACTGTTCTGCCTGCGGTTATGGAACCCCTACCTGTCCCAGACCTGCTGTTTTCAACTCTTAATGATCGGCTATGAAAAGCCAACTGAGATTTATTCCTGATTATTATTTGACCATGCTTGTCACTTATGAACATTTTTGAACATCTTGGCATGGTTCTGTTATAATCTTCACCCGGCACAGCCAGAAGAGGACTGGCCACCCCTCATAGCCTGGTTCCTCTCTAGGTTTCTTCCTAGGTTTTCGCCTTTCTAGGGAGTTTTTCCTAGCCACCGTGCTTCTACACCTGCATTACTAGCTGTTTGGGGTTTTAGGCTGGGTTTCTGTACAGCACTTCGAGATATTAGCTGATGTAAGAAGGGCTATATAAAATAAAATTGATTGATTGATTGATTGATTGGAGTTGCCAAAAGGCACCTAAAGGACTCTCAGACCATGAGAAACAAAATTCTCTGGTTTGATGAAACCAAGATTGAACACTTTGGCCTTCATGCCAAGTGTCACGTCTGGGGGAAACCTGGCACCATCCCTACGGTGAAGCATGGTGGTGGCAGCATCATCCTGTGGGGATGTTTTTCAGCAGCAGGGACTGGGAGTCTAGTCAGGATCGAGGGAAAGATGAACGGAGCAAAGTACAGAGAGATCCTTGATGAAAACCTGCTCCAGAGCGCTCAGGACCTCAGACTGGGGGCGAAGGTTCACCTTCCAACAGGACAACGACCCTAAGCACACAGCCAAGACAACACAGGAGTGGCTTCAGGACAAGTCTCTGAATGTCCTTGAGTGGCCCAGCCAGAGCCCGGACTTGAACCCAATCGAACATCTCTGGAGAGACCTGAAAATAGCTGTGCAGTGACGCTCCCCATCCAACCTGACAGAGGTTGAGTGGATCTGCAGAGAAGAATGAGAGAAACTCCCCAAATACAGGTGTGCCAAGCTTGTAGCGTCATACCCAAGAAGACTCGAGCCTGTAATCGCTGCCAAAGGTGCTTCACCTAAGTACTGAGAAAGGGTCTGAATACTTATGTAAATGTGATATTTGCTTTTTTAATTTTGATTACATTTGCAAACATTTCTAGAAATCTGTTTTTGCTTTGTCATTATGGGGTATTGTGTGTAGACTGATGAGGAAAAAAAGCAATTTAATCCACTTTAGAATAAGGCTGTCACATAACAAAATGTGGAAGGAGTCTGAATACTTTCCGAATGCACAGTATCTTACAAAATGAGGACATTATTAACAATTGACGATTTTAATTATTACGCTAATGCTTAAAAGAATCATAAAAAAATCTTCTTCTCATGGACTAAAAGCAGGGCCTAAAATTAACACCTGCCACCCACCAAATGTGGGTAGATTTTGGCATTGGCGGGCAAGATGTCTATTTCACCCGCACGTTGGTGGGAGGTCAGGACTCCACAGTGCGAGTATTTTATTTGCATTTGAGAATAGAAATAGTAAAGTATGATCACATTTAGGGCAAAACAAAAGCTGCAGTGGCTGTTTTCAGTGGCCATTTTGTTTCAAAGCCGGTAAATTAATTGCACAAAGTCAAAGAACTATGAATCCTATAGCCTATCCCACCTCACGCAGCAACACTGTCTGTCTGGGGGCTGTGCACGTGAAGTGCTGAGTGAAATTTTCATTTTTAGAAGCGCTGCGCAAAGGCATAAAAGTTGGTCTAATTTACTTGAAACTAAAGTCTACTGAAGTGAGACTTCGTCCTTGCATTTCTTGGCTATTTACATTGTTTTGTTCACAAGCTAGGTTGTTTTTCAATGTATGAGTTTCAACTGCTAGGGAAGAGAAGACGAAGTGGCTACTTGTCAGACTATCTCAATCTCACAGGCACAAACATGCACAAACATGACCTGTGAGGGGAATGTGAATATTTTTGCCTTATCCGTGATATTTTGATAAAATTAAACAATATACCACATGGCTTCTTACTAGTAATACATGTATTGTTTTAGAAACATTACAAAGCATGCTCATCTGTTTTTGTGTGTTTTGTTAGTGTAATCTTAGTGGCAAAAAATATTCACTCCAAATTTGGACTTTGGACTCATCACAATAGTCCCTAAAGAAGTTGAGAAAATAACGTTGATGCATTCAAAGATGGCCACACTATACCAGTAGATTCATATTAGCACATATGATAATATGCTACAATATACAAAATAATACTTAAAAAATCGTATTCTCATTAACCGTAGGACCAAATTACACCAAATGTGGAATGTAGTTCCCTGGTACATGTCTTAACTTAGTTTGAGAAAAGCTAAGGGATTGGTAAAAAATGATTGATTTACATGTCTGTTTAAACCACTGTTAATCCACTCCACAGTGGCCTATCAACTTGAAACTGGTAGGCTATATAAACTCAATACAAGTGATGACTTTAAAGAATGATTACCTGATGATTACCTGCTGCACAGTGGCGAACAGCTAACTTCCTGCAATTCTACACATTTTACCATGTGCAGTTTTATAGCTAATCTCATCCCACTGGGCAATAACTGGTTGAATCAAAATTGATTCCATGCAATTACAACAACAACAAATAAATGTGATGAAATTGAATCAATGCGTGAACCTGGCGCCGACGAAGATGGCGGCCTCACGACTAGCTCTTAGGAAACTTTGCAGTATTTTGTTTTTTTATGTATTATTTTTTACATTATTAGCTCAGAAAGTGTTTTGCATCATTACATACAGCCAGGAAAAACTATTGGATATCAGAGTAACTCACCAGCATTACGACCAGGAATACGACTTTCCCGAAGCAGATCCTTTGTTTGCTCTCCCCAGGGCAACTGAACTGATTCCAGCGGCTGACCCAAAACATCGCCGGCGGAGGAGAGGCACTCGGAGCGGCCTGCTGGTCCGACTTAGGAGGCGCGCACACCACCCACCGCTTCCAAGTATTCTACTCGCTAATGTTCAATCTTTAGTTAACAAAGTCGACGAACTACGGGCAAGGATTTCTTCCCAGAGAGACATCAAGGCCTGTAACATACTCTGTTTCACGGAAACATGGCTCTCTTGGGATATTCTGTCGGAATCGGTCCAGCCAGATGGGTTCTCAGTTCATCACGCAGACAGGGCGAAGGTGTGTGTTTCATGATTAACGACTCGTGGTGTAATTGTAGTAACATAGAGGAACTCTAGTCCTTCTGTTCACCCGACCTAGAATATCTCACAATCAAATGCCGACCGTATTATCTCCCAAGATAATTTTCTTCGGTTATAGTCACGGCCCTCAAAGAACTTCACTGGACCTTATGCAAACTGGAAACCACATATCCTGAGGCTGCATTTATTGTAGCCGGGGATTTTAACAAAGCAAATTTGAGGACTAGGCTGTCGAAGTTCTATCAACATATCAACTGTTGTACTCACGCTGCTAAAATCCTCGACCATTGTTATTCAAACTTCCGGGATGGTTATAAGGCCCTCCCCCACCCTCCTTTCGGCAAATCTGACCACGACTCCATTTTGCTTCTCCCTTCCTATAGGCAGAAACTCAAACAGGAAGTACCCGTGCTAAGGACTATTCAACGCTGGTCTGACCAATCGGAATCCACGCTTCAAGATTGTTTTGATCACGCGGACTGGGATATGTTCTGGGTAGCTTCCGAAAATAATTTAGACATACAGTGGGGAAAAAAAGTATTTAGTCAGCCACCAATTGTGCAAGTTCTCCCACTTAAAAAGATGAGAGATGCCTGTAATTTTCATCATAGGTACACGTCAACTATGACAGATAAATTGAGAAAAAACATTCCAGAAAATCACATTGTAGGATTTTTTATGAATTTATTTGCAAATTATGGTGGAAAATAAGTATTTGGTCACCTACAAACAAGCAAGATTTCTGGCTCTCACATACCTGTAACTTCTTCTTTAAGAGGCTCCTCTGTCCTCCCCTCGTTTCCTGTATTAATGGCACCTGTTTGAACTTGTTATCAGTATAAAATACACCTGTCCACAACCTCAAACAGTCACACTCCAAACTCCACTATGGCCAAGACCAAAGAGCTGTCAAAGGACACCAGAAACAAAATTGTAGACCTGCACCAGGCTGGGAAGACTGAATCTGCAATAGGTAAGCAGCTTGGTTTGAAGAAATCAACTGTGGGAGCAATTATTAGGAAATGGAAGACATACAACACCACTGATAATCTCCCTCGATCTGGGGCTCCACGCAAGATCTCACACCGTGGGGTCAAAATGATCACAAGAACGGTGAGCAAAAATCCCAGAACCACACGGGGGGACCTAGTGAATGACCTGCAGAGAGCTGGGACCAAAGTAACAAAGCCTACCATCAGTAACACACTACGCCGCCAGGGACTCAAATCCTGCTGTGTCCCCCTGCTTAAGCCAGTACATGTCCAGGCCCGTCTGAAGTTTGCTAGAGTGCATTTGGATGATCCAGAAGAGGATTGGGAGAATGTCATATGGTCAGATGAAACCAAAATAGAACTTTTTGGTAAAAACTCAACTCGTCGTGTTTGGAGTACAAAGAATGCTGAGTTGCATCCAAAGAACACCATATCTACTGTGAAGCATGGGGGTGGAAACATCATGCTTTGGGGCTGTTTTTCTGCAAAGGGACCAGGACGACTGATCCGTGTAAAGGAAAGAATGAATGGGGCCATGTATCGTGAGATTTTGATTGAAAACCTCCTTCCATCAGCAAGGGCATTGAAGATGAAACGTGGCTGGGTCTTTCAGCATGACAATGATCCCAAACACACCGCCCGGGCAACGAAGGAGTGGCTTCGTAAGAAGCATTTCAAGGTCCTGGAGTGGCCTAGCCAGTCTCCAGATCTCAACACCATAGAAAATCTTTGGAGGGAGTTGAAAATCCGTGTTGCCCAGCGACAGCCCCAAAACATCACTGCTCTAGAGGAGATCTGCATGGAGGAATGGGCCAAAATACCAGCAACAGTGTGTGAAAACCTTGTGAAGACTTACAGAAAACGTTTGACCTGTGTCATTGCCAACAAAGGGTGTATAACAAAGTATTGAGAAACTTTTTTGTTATTGACCAAATACTTATTTTCCACCATAATTTGCAAATAAATTCATTAAAAATCTTACAATGTGATTTTCTGGAATTTCTTTTCTCATTTTGTCTGTCATAGTTGACGTGTACCTATGATGAAAATTACAGGCCTCTCTCATCTTTTTAAGTGGGAGAACTTGCACAATTGGTGGCTGACTAAATACTTTTTTTCCCCACTGTATACACTGAAACAGTGACTGAGTTTATCAGGAAGTGTATAGGTGATGTTGTGCCCACTGTACCTATTATAACCTACCCTAACCAGAAACCGTGGATAGACGGCAGCATTCGCACAAATCTGAAAGCGCGAACCACCGCATTCAACCATGGCAAGGTGACTGAGAATATGGCAGAATACAAACAGTGTAGCTACTCACTCCACAAGGCAATTAAACTGGCAAAACATCAGTATAGAGACAAAGTGGAGTCGCAATTCAACGGCTCAGACACGAGACGTATGTGGCAGGGTCTACAGACAACCATGGACTACAAGAAGAAAACCAGCCACGTCGCCGACGTCTCGCTTACAGACAAGCTAAACACCTTCTTCGCCCGCTTTGAGGATAACACAGTGCCACTGACGAGGCCCACTACCAAGGACTGTGGCCGACGTGATTAAGACATTTAAGCATGTTAACCCCCGCAAGGCTGCCGGCCCAGACGGCATCCCTAGCAGCGTGCTCAGAGCATGCGCAGACCAGCTGGCTGGTGTGTTCGTTACATTTTTACATTTTAGTCATTTAGCAGACACTCTTATCCAGAGCAACTTACAGTTAGTGAGTGCATACATTTCTTCATACTGGCCCCCCATGGGAAATGAACCCACAACCCTGGCGTTGCAAGCGCCATGCTCTACCAACTGAGCTACACGGGGCCACATGGACATATTCAATCTCTCCCTTTCCCAGTCTGCTGTTCCCACATGCTTCAAGAGGGCCACCATTGTTCCTGTACCCAAGAAAGCAAAGGTAACTGAACTAAATGACTATCGCCCTGTAACACTCACCTCTGTCATCATGAAGTGCTTTGAGAGACTAGTCAAGGATCATATCACCTCTACCTTACCTGTCACACTAGACCCACTTCAATTTGCTTACCGCCCCAATAGATCCACAGACGATGCAATTGCCATCACACTGCACACTGCCCTATCCCATCTGGACAAGAGGAATACCTATGTAAGAATGCTGTTCATTGACTGTAGCTCAGCATTCAACACCATAGTACCCTCCAAGCTCATCATTAAGCTCGAGGCCCTGGGTCTGAACCCCGCCCTGTGCAACTGGGTCCTGGACTTCCTGACGGGCCGCCCCCAGGTGGTGAAGGTTGGAAACAACATCTCCACTTCGCTGATCCTCAACACTGGGGCCCCACAAGGGTGCGTGCTCAGCCCCCTCCTGTACTCCCTGTTCACCCATGACTGCGTGGCCAAGCACACCTCCAACTCAATCATCAAGTTTGCAGACGACACAACAGTAGTAGGCTTGATTACCAACAATGACGAGACCACCTACAGGGAAGAGGTGAGGGCTCTGGGAGTGTGGTGCCAGGAAAATAACCTCTCACTCAACATCAACAAAACAAAGGAGATGATCGTGGACTTCAGGAAACAGCAGAGGGTGCACCCCCCTATCCACATCGACGGGACCGCAGCGGAGAAGGTGGAAAGTTTAAATTCCTTGGCGTACACATCAACGACAAACTGAAATGGTCCACCCACGCAGACAGTGTGGTGAAGAAGGCGCAACAGAGCCTCTTCAACCTCAGGAGGCTGAAGAAATGTGGCTTATCACCTAAAACCCTCACAAACTTTTACAGATGCACAATTGAGAGCATCCTGTCGGGCTGTATCACCGCCTGGTACGGCAACTGCACCGCCCACAACCGCAGGGCTCTCCAGAGGGTGGTGCGGTCTGCCGGGGGGAAAACTACCCGCCCTCCAAGACACATACAGCACCCGATGTCACAGGAAGGCCAAAAAGATCATCAAGGACATCAACCACCCGAGCCACTGCCTGTTCACCCCGCTATCATCTAGAAGGCGAGGTCAGTACAGGTGCATCAAAGCTGGGACCGAGAGAATGAAAAACAGCTTCTATCTCAAGGCCATCAGACTGTGAAATAGCCATCACTAGCACATTAGAGGCTGCTGCTGCCTATTGAAATCACTGGCCACTTTAAGAAATGGAACACTAGTCACTTTAATAATGTTTACATATCTTGCACTACTCATCTCATATGTATATACTGCATTCTATTCTATAATATTATTCTGTATCTTAGTCCATGCTGCTCTGTCATTGCTTGATCATATATGCATATATTCTTAAATCCCATTCCTTACTTTTTTGTGTGTATTGGGTATATGTTGTGAAATTGTTAGATATTACTGCACTGCCGGAGCTAGAAGCACAAGCATTTTGCTACACCCGCTATAACATCTGCTAAACACGTGTATGTGACAAATAAAATTTTATTTTATTTTATTTGAATACTGATTGGATTAACAAAAAGTAATCAACGTAAGGGAATTTAGTCTTTTTTTCATCCAACTTTTAACCTAAATTCAAAGACATGGTGCCCTTTTTGTGTTGATTTGATGTTGAATTCACGTTAGTTGACAACTCATTTTGTCATGAGGCTGAGAGAAAATGTTGCTGTTACACATTTTAGTAAAAGGCATAAGCTGATGCACACTCCCCCCAACATTTTTTAGATGCTGACTAACGAAAAGTAAACTATAAAAAGAAAGAAAGAAAGTCGCACTCTAATTATGCTCCCAAACATTTAATTGGTATAGCAACCAATGTTTCGGCATGCAGTGCCTTCTTCAGGGTTATATGGTAAATGCTTGAACCAGGTTATGTAGACAAACATTATTTGTAATTGTATTTTTTATTTATTAGGGATCCCCATTAGCTGCCAAGGCAGCAGCTTTTCTTCCTGTGGTCCAAATACATTAAGGCACTTACATTACATATCAAACAAAAGATAAAACAGTACATCATATAACAATATTACACCACTACATATCTACAATACAAAATGTATAATACCACCATGCAACAATATTACAATGCACGTGTGTGTAGAGTGCGTGTGCTAGCGCTTGTATGCGTGTGTCTGTACCTGTGTGTGTGTCTCTTCACAGTCCCTGTTGTTCCATAACATGTATTTTTACCTGTTTTTAAATCTGATTCTACTGCTTGCATCAGTTACCTGATGTGGAATAGAGTTCCATGTAGCCATGGCTCTATGCAGTACTGTGCGCCTCCCTTAGTCTGATCTGGACTTGGGGATTGTGAAGATAACTCTGGTGGCATGCCTTGTTAGGAATGCATGGGTGTCTGAACTGTGTGCTAGTAGTTTAAACAAACAGCTCGGTATATTCAGCTTGTCAACACTTCTTACGAAAACAAGTAGTGATGAAGTCAATCTCTTTCCACTTGGAGCCATGAGAGATTGACATATCATTCATGTTAGCTGCCTGTGTACTTTTAAGGGCCAGCTGTGCTGCCCTGTTCTGAGCCAATTGTAATGTTCCTAAGTCCCTCTTTGTGGCACCTGACCACACCACTGAACAGTAGCCCAGGTGTGACAAAACTAGGGCCTGTAGGACCTGCCTTGTTGATAGTGTTGTTAAGAAGGCAGAGGAGCGCTTTATTATGGACAGACTTCTCCCCATTTTAGCTACTGTTGTATCAATATGTTATGACCATGACAGTTTACAATCCAGGGTTACTCCAAGCTGTTTAATCACCTCAACTTGCTAAATTTCCACATGATTCATTACAAGATTTAGTTGAGGTTTAGGGTTTAGTGAATGATTTGTCCCAAATACAATGCTTTTAGTTTTTCAAATATTTAGGACTAACTTATTCCTTGCCACCCATTCTGAAACTAACTGCAGCTTTTTGTTAAGTGTTGCAGTCATTTCAGTCGCTGTAGTAACTGAAGTGTATAGTGTTGAGTCATCCACATACATAGACACACTGGCTTTACTCAAAGGCATGTCGTTAGTAAAGTTTGAAAAAAGTAGGGGCCTAAACAGCTGCCTTGGAGAATTCCTGATTCTACCTGGATTATGTTGGAGAGGATTCCATTAAAGAACACCCTCTGTGTTCTGTTAGACAGGTAACTCTTTATCCACAATATAGCAGGGGGTGTAAAGCCATAACACATACGTTTTTCCAACAGCAAACTATGATCGATAATGTCAAAAGCCGCACTGAAGTCTAACAAAACAGACCCCACAATATCATCAATTTCTGTCAGCCAATCATCCGTCATTTGTGTAAGTGCTGTGCTTGTTGAATGTCCTTCCCTATAAGCCTGCTGAAAGTCTGTTGTCAATTTGTTTACTGTAAAATAGCATTGGATCTGGTCAAAGACAATTTTTCCAAAAGTTTACTAAGGGCTGGTAACAGGCTGATTGGTCAGCTGTTTGAGCCAGTAAAGGGGGCTTTACTATTCTTGGGTAGCGGAATGACTTTTGCTTCCCTCCCGGCCTGAGGGCACACACTTTCTAGTAGGCTTAGAAATGAAAATATGGCAAATAGGAGTGGCAATATCGTCCGCTATTATCCTCTGTAATTTTCCATCCAGGTTGTCAGACCCTGGTGGCTTGTCATTGTTGATAGACAATACTTTTTCACCTCTTCCACACTCACTTTACGGAATTCAAAATGACAATTCTTGTCTTTCATAATTTGGTCAGATATACTTGGATGTATAGTAGTGTCAGCGTTTGTTGCTGGCATGTCATGCCTAAGTTTGCTAATCTTGCCAATGAAAAATTATTAACGTAGTTGGCAATATCAGTGGGTTTTGTGATGAATGTGCCATCTGATTCAATGAATGAACTTTTTACTATAACTCTTTGTCATTTATCTTTGTTTCATAGCGTAGTTTCTTCTTCTTTCTATTCAGTTTAGTCACATTATTTCTCAATTTGCAATACTTTTGCCAATCGGTTGTGCAGCCAGACTTATTTGCCATTCCTTTAGCCTCATCCCTCTCAACCATACAATGTTTCAATTCCTCATCAATCCACAGGGATTTAACAGTTTTTACAGTCATTTTCTTAATGGGTGCATGCTTATTAGTAACTGGAATAAGCAATTTCATAAATGTGTCAAGTGCATTGTCTGGTTGCTCCTGATTACATACGACAGACCAGAAATATTCTTTACATCCTCAACATAGGAATCACTACAAAACGTATTGTATGACCTCTTATACACTATATTAGGCCCAGCCTTTGGAACTTTGGTTTTCCTAGATATGGCTACTATGTTGTTATCACTACATCCTATGGATTTGGATACTGCTTTAAAGCTAATTTCAGCAGCATTAATAAAGACGTGATCAATACATGTTGATGATTTCATTCCTGTGCTGTTTGTAACTAACCTGGTAGGTTGACTGATAGCCTGAACCAGGTTGCAGGCACTGGTTACAGTGTGAAGTTTTTTCTTGAGTGGGCAGCTTGATGAAAGCCAGTCAATATTTAAATCACCCAGAAAATATACCTCTCTGTTGATATCACATACATTATCAAGCATTTCACACATATTATCCAGATACTGACTGTTAGCACTTGGTGGTCTATAGCAGCTTCCCACAAGAATGGGCTTTAGGTGAGGCAGATGAACCTGTATTACTTCAACAGTATTTAACATGAGATCCTCTCTAAGCTTTACAGGAATGTGGTTCTGAATATAGACCGCAACACCACCCCGATTGGCATTTCTGTCTTTTCGGTAGATGTTATAACCATGTATTGCTACCACTGTATCATCAAAGGTATTATCTAAGTGAGTTTCAGAGATATGAGTGAGAGTCAGAATATGAATGTAATCTGTTACAAGCAAGTTATTGGCTTCATGAATCTTGTTTCTTAGGCTACATATTTTAATATGGGCTATTTTTAGCACTTTTCTGGGTTGCTCGATTGTTTTTAATGCTTTACTGGGAATTTTATCAGAAGTAGACTTGCTCATGTTATTTATATTGGAGCTGATAGTGCGCGGTGAGCTGCACACAGTGGACTTTCTACTAGGGCACACTGCCTCAGTGCCAACAGTGTAACTCTGGTTCATAGGCACATGATTACTGCATAGGATCAACAGAGGTATTCAGGGCAGTTAGGGGGACATACATTAAGTTACTTACATTGTGTCTGCCAATGCCCCTGGGATAATGTACATTTGATGCAGCATTATGACAACTCAGCGTCACAATGGTAGGGATTAACTGAGCTGGTTTTGGGTCATTGAGAAGTCATTGTCTCAACGCAGCCTTAAAATGCGTGGACAGAGTCCAGGAGCCAAGATGATTTAGATGGACTCCATCATTCCTGTAGAGTAGCTTCTGTTTCCAGAAGGTGTCAAAGTTATCTATAAAAGTGATTCCAACAGAGCTACAGTAATCTTTTTGCCAGGTGTGTAATGCCAGTAACCTGCTGATGTCACGATCGTCTGGGTAAGGAGTAGTAGACCAAGGCGCAGCGTGTGAAATAAACATGACTTTATTTAATTAAAGTTCCTAAATATAAACAAAACACGATTCGTGAAGTCCACGGTTAAACATACCGTCACGGAACAAAAACCCACAACCACAAGGTGAAAACACACAGTTTAAATATGGCTCCCAATCAGAGATAACGAGCCGACAGCTGACACTCGTTACCTCCGATTGGGAGTCATTTGAACAACCAAATACAACAACCTAGAAATAGACACAACAGAACTACCAACATAGAAATAAACACCTAGAATGCACACACCCTGGCTCAACATAATGAGTCCCAGAGCCAGGGTGTGACAGTACCCCCCCCTAAAGGCGCGGACTGCGACCGCGCCTCAACTAACCAAAACAGGGGAGGGCTGGGCGGGCATACCTCCTCGGTGGCGGTTCTGGCTCCGGCCTTGACCACCACCCTTCAATACACCCCCCAATGCGCCCCTGGTCCAGTCTGTCGACTCGCACCCCTGGCCTGGTGCGTGGAGGAGGAACGGGCCTTACCAGGCTGACGACGCGCACCCCTGGCCTGGTGCGTGGAGGAGGAATGGGCCTTACCAGGCTGTCGACTCGCACCCCTGGCTTGGTGCGTTGAGGAGGAATGGGCCTTACCAGGCTGACTTCTCGCACCCCTGGCTTAGTGCGAGTGGCAGGAACAGGCCGGACCGGGCTGGCGACGCGCACCGTAGGTTTGGTGCGAGTGGCAGGAACAGGCCGGGTCGGGCTGGCGACGCACACCGTAGGCTTAGTGCGGGTGGCAGGAACAGGCCGGACCGGGCTGGCGACGCGCACCGTAGGTCTGGTGCGAGTGGCAGGAACAGGCCGGGTCGGGCTGGCGACGCGCACCGTAGACTTGGTGCGGGTGGCAGGAACAGGCCGGACCGGGCTGGCGACGCGCACCGTAGGTTTGGTGCGAGTGGCAGGAACAGGCCGGGTCGGGCTGGCGACGCGCACCGTAGACTTGGTGCGGGTGGCAGGAACAGGCCGGGCTGGGCTGGCGACGCGCACCATTAACGTAGTGCGTGGAGCAGGAACAGGCCGGGCTGGGCTGGCGACGCGCACCATTAACTTAGTGCGTGGAGCAGGAACAGGCCGGGCTGGGCTGGCGACGCGCACCGTCCATTTGGTGCGAGGGGTCGTAACAGGCCGGACCGTACTGGGGACACACACCACTGGCTCTACCCCGGGAACTGGAACGGGCCGGACCGGACTGGTAATACACCCCAGTACCACTCGCCGTGCCTCTACATCTCCTCTCCCTACTTTGACCAGTAGCCCCCGTAACCTGGTGGCCTTTTGAATTCGCCCCTTCTCTGCCTCCGTCAGCCCCGTCGTCCATGCCCTGTGCCCCCCCCTAAAAATGTATTGGGGGTGCCTCTCGTCCCTCCGACGCTGCTCCCACATCAAGGCTGCCGACTCCTGGACACGCTGCTTGGTCCTTTGATGGTGGGTTTTTCTGTCACGATCGTCTGGGTAAGGAGTAGTAGACCAAGGCGCAGCATGTGAAATAAACATGACTTTATTTAATTAAAGTTCCTAAATATAAACAAAACACGATTCGTGAAGTCCACGGTTAAACATACCGTCACGGAACAAAAACCCACAACCACAAGGTGAAAACACACAGTTTAAATATGGCTCCCAATCAGAGATAACGAGCCGACAGCTGACACTCGTTACCTCCGATTGGGAGTCATTTGAACAACCAAATACAACAACCTAGAAATAGACACAACAGAACTACCAACATAGAAATAAACACCTAGAATGCACACACCCTGGCTCAACATAATGAGTCCCAGAGCCAGGGTGTGACAGCTGAATCTTTCACACCCGCGGCCCGAACGATGGTACCGGACCTGAAATGATTGGAATCTTTCAGTGCTAGAATCAGTTCTTTAAAATCAATTTTCAGATGTTCCAAGCTAGCCCTCCTGTAATAAGTGGAACCAATTAGTGCAGTTATTGCAGCCAATTAACACAGTGAGGGGTGTGTCCAGGGCCTGAAACTAACTTTTTGGTACACCAGCCACTGTGGCAGGTAGATGAAAAAATCTACCAGCCATTCAGATGTTTTACCTGCCCAAATTAAATAAAAATCGCTGTACAGCATTTACTGTGATGCGGCCTCCGCAGAAGTCAAAGCATTCATACTTCTTGCGCTTTGGGGAGCTGTCATACACATCCAATAAATTGGTATGCACTGCACCACTCGTAGTGATTCCGTTTCCTGGTGCTTGACATAGGAGCTCAGCCAAGATGGCATGAAGTAAAAAGGCTGCACCGTTTTCCCACCTGCATCTCCATCCTGAATCTCCCCATTTCCCCCCAGCAAAATGAGCCTACATTTAGTCTATTGTTTATATGTGTACTTCACACTATGTGGAGACAAAACATCTGAGTAGAATGCTTGTATGGATGTCAACCCCAATACATGTTAATGTCATTGTCATCAATCAGCTGCATTACAGTTAAAAACTACTTTGACTACCACCACCGATTTCTGTATGCTAGCTATGCTACCAGCTTATACGAATGGGTGTTCCAATCCAGTGTCCTTCTATCCCCCACGGTTTGCATTCCATGTACATCTTTACATAATCTATCCCCATTACCTCCCCAATCTCTTTCCAGGAGTTTCGTGTCCTTGATAATCCTTACACGAGGCATCATAAAGATGTTTTTTTATTTGTGAACTTGTTCTGATAGCCTTTCGTCAAAGTTCTCCATGTTTGTAGTCAAGGAAGTTGTCAAGGATGTGAGTTTGTGTTTATACAGGACGTACTGCCCCCACCTACTGTCAACCAATCATGTCAATGCGGAGCTATACAGAGCTATACGGAGCCCTTCTCATTGTTACAAAGTTTGTGAGGCGCACAGCGATGCGGTTCAGAGCTTGATTTGTCCTCCGCAAGCCTCCGGAGGCTCTGCAATTGCGTCACGCCCTCCGTACGGAGCCTCCGGACCACATTGGCGAATCAAGCATAAATTGGCTTTGACAAACATTTTCACCTGCCCCTTTAAGGGCGAAAGGTTACTTACCGTGGTAACGCGACTCCAGTCATGTTTGTGCTTGTGAGATTGAGTCTGACAGCCAAGATCCTTTCTGCTGAGATCCTTTTAATGTGTACATTTGGATAGCCATGCTTGCTTCGCTCTCATGTTGGTGCTAGTAAGTAGCCTAGGTATTGCTAGATATCAACAGCCAATCCAGTAGGGGCTGGAAACTATAGTGAGCTTCGATTGGTCAATCACGATGCGATTTCGCAGCGTATTTGAATAAAAAAGTTAAGTTTATTCAAAGATTATGGATATACTGACAAGATACTTGTAATGATGTCATGTCATAGTATTGTGTGGACCAGGGGAGAGTTAGTAGATACGTGGTTTGCTGCCACAGAGTCTACATTCCGTTATGTCAAAGGAGATTACTGATGTTGATCTTAGAAATGATTGATGGACAGGATATATGAATGGGAGTGCCCATGGAGGTTTACCAGATGTTCGTGGAGAGACTTGTAACAGAGTGTATATATAGAGAGAGTGGATCTTTGTTCTGGAGTTAGGAAGTTGGAAGAAGCAGGGATATGTCTGTTATAACTAACCATGGTACCATAGTAAATATCTTATATGAACTCACCATCAAAAGTGTCTAAGTATATCATTACATTCTTGATCACTTGATACCCTAGAAACTCATTATAACACAGTCCTTCTAAAAATGAACTCAGCACTTCACGTGCACACAGCCCCCAGCCAGACAGTGTTGCTGCGCCAGGTGGGATAGGCTAGTATTCGTAGTTCTTTGACTTTGTGCGATTAATTTACCAGCTATGAAACAAAACAGCAGAAACGTTGGAAACAGCTACTGCTGCATTTATTTTGGTATAAATGTGATCATACTAGACCATTTTGTATTCACAAATGAAAGTGAAATGCAGTGGGTGTATTCATGGATGCCAAAAAAAATTATCTTTCGTCAGAGGCTGAAAATATCTCAAGTATCTGGAGAAAGCATCCAAGCGAGCGAAACAGCACCCCTCTGTCTGTGTATGTTTAGGCCATCTATCTGATGATGTCTGGTCAAAAAGAGTATGACATTGTTGCCGCCCGTAGCATTGAATGCTGGCGTAACATTGAAAGCAATGGAAGCCAGCGAGCATGTGGACTCCCTTGATAGAAAAAGTAGAAAATAATAGTAAATCAGTGTTGAACTAAACTGAGCGAGCTCAACTGTGAATGGTCCTGGCACACCCCAAAAAAGTGTCAGGGGAAGCCTCACTTCAATCACATCGAGAGCTATACATCATAGAGCCCCACAGTGGAGGTGTCATAATACCCATAAAACCTAGCTGTCAAAAAGGGAAATGGTTCCAAACACTTAAAATAAGGGCTGTGTTCACTAGCGGTGCGTGGATAAAATCACTGGGGAAGTGCATGGGTAAAATAACTGGGGAACATGACCTACAGCATGGTCAAGCAAGTTAATGTTTCCAACACTATCGGACCACTAAACAACTATTGATTTAGAACCATAGTTACCGCAAGTCGCAAAGAAAACAGGAGCTGCCTCCACTATTCCAGCACCGTTTCAACTTCAACATTTCAACATCATCAAATCACCTCTGCTTAGTCTAATACAGTGACAACTAAAAGATACCAAAAACAATTTAGTCCAATCAACGTAAGCTAAATATGATGGGGCTGTCCATGGTTCTGATTTCTGTATGCTTGTGTGTGTGTGTGTGTGTGTGTGTGTGTGTGTGTGTGTGTGCATGTGCGTTCATAACAAGTAGAAAAACATGTTGACTCACCCTACTTGTAGAGAAACGCCAATGCTGTCCTCCTCTCTTTCATGTTGACGAAACGGTCTATCACTCTGTCATGCAGTACACACTTGCATTTTTTGTTGTCCTAGGCTACCTGGCTAAAATGCTTGCTCGCGAGCCTAACTTCCATTCATGGGCAACGTTAGCTAGTTAACATTAGACTGCTACATCTAGCTACATATTGAACTTCCATCCTCTCAGGCCAGGTGTACAACAATGTATGATGTAATGTTTGGATCAGAATCGCCGTTTTAATCATTGGCCAGTACGGAGAATTAAGTAAAACCATAAGTCCAAATCCCTGTCTCCATCTATGGATAATTTAGGAAAGGGACAATTTTAGCTAGCTAGCTAGCCACCGGAGGACAACAACACAATGAGATGCAACAATTCAAGTTTTTCTGTCAATGACATACAGTGGCTTGCGAAAGTATTCACCCCCCTTGGCATTTTTCCTATTTTATTGCCTTACAACCTGGAATCAAAATGGATTTTTGGGGGGGTTGTATAATTTGATTTACACAACACTTTGAAGATGCAAAATATTTTTTATTGTGAAACAAACCAGAAATAAGACAAAAAAACTGAAAACTTGAGCGTGCATAACTATTCACCCCCCCAAAGTCAATACTTTGTAGAGCCACCTTTTGCAGCAATTACAGCTGCAAGTATCTTGGGGTATGTCTCTATAAGCTTGGCACATCTAGCCACTGGGTTTTTTGCCAATTCTTCAAGGCAAAAATGCTCCAGCTCCTTCAAGTTGGATGGGTTCCGCTGGTGTACAGCAATCTTTAAGTCATACCACAGATTCTCAATTGGATTGAGGTCTGGGCTTTGACTAGGCCATTCCAAGACATTTAAATGTTTCCCCTTAAACCACTCAAGTGTTGCTTTAGCAGTATGCTTAGGGTTATTGTCCTGCTGGAAGGTGAACCTCCATCCCAGTCTCAAATCTCTGGAAGACTGAAACAGGTTTCCCTCAAGAATTTCCCTGTATTTAGCGCCATCCATCATTCCTTCAATTCTGACCAGTTTCCCAGTCCCTGCTGATGAAAAACATCCCCACAGCATGATGCTGCCACCACCATGCTTTACTGTGGGGATGGTGTTCTCGGGGTGATGAGAAGTGTTGGGTTTGTGCCAGACATAGCGTTTTCCAAAATTGGCCAAAAAGCTCAATTTTAGTCTCTGACCAGAGTACTTTCTTCCATATGTTTGGGGAGTCTCCCACATGCCTTTTGGCAAACACCAAACGTGTTTGCTTATTTTTTTCTTTAAGCAATGGCTTTTTTCTGGGCACTCTTCCATAAAGCCCAGCTCTGTGGAGTGTACGGCTTAAAGTGGTCCTATGGACAGATACTCCAATCTCCGCTGTGGAGCTTTGCAGCTCCTTCATGGTTATCTTTGGTCTCTTTGTTGCCTCTCTGATTAATGCCCTCCTTGCCTGGTCCGTGAGTTTTGGTGGGCGGCCCTCTCTTGGCAGGTTTGTTGTGGTGCCATATTCTTTCCATTTTTTAATAATGGATTTAATGGTGCTCCGTGGGATGTTCAAAGTTTCTGACATTTTTATATAACCCAACCCTGATCTGTACTTCTCCACAACTTTGTCCCTGACCTGTTTGGAGAGCTCCTTGGTCTTCATGGTGCCGCTTGCTTGGTGGTGCCCCTTGCTTAGTGGTGTTGCAGACTCTGGGGCCTTTCAGAACAGGGGTATATATACTGAGATCATGTGACAGATCATGTGACACTTAGATTGGACACAGGTGGACTTTATTTAACTAATTATGTGACTTCTGAAGGTAATTGGTTGCACCAGTTCTTATTTAGGGGCTTCATAGCAAAGGGGGGGAATACATATGCACGCACCACTTTTCCATGATTTATTTTTTTGAATTTTTTGAAACAAGTTATTTTTTTCATTTCACTTCACCAATTGGGACTATTTTGTGTATGTCCATTACTTGAAATCCAAATAAAAATCAATTTAAATTATAGGTTGTAATGTAACAAAATAGGAAAAACGCCAAGGGGGATGAATACTTTTGCAAGGCACTGTATGCTCTCAATGGGATTTGATAGGAGTGACGCCAAAATCCAAGCTGGCTTCCCTTGACATTTTTTTTGGTGCGCCAGGACAATTCACAGTTGAGCTCTCTCAGTTTAACACAACGCTGATAGGCTAATTTTCTATACTTTTTTTAATCAAGGGAGGCCAAATGCTCGCTGGCTTCCCTTGCCTTCAATGCTATGGGCGGCAACAATGTCATACTTATTTGGACAAGACAGCATCAGATAGATGGCCTACATGTAGAGAGACAGAGGAGCGCTGTTTCACTCGCTCGGATGCTTTTCATGTGAGATACATTCAGCCTCTTGCGAATTGAAGGAAAATTATGAAATACAGAGAGACGAAATATAAATAATCGTATGTTTTATTTATTCATTAATTAATTTTGTCCATTTTTGGGGGGAAGCCTGGCTTCCCTTGGCATCCATGAATACACACCACTGGCTGTGTTTCGTGTAGGCTTACCCTGGCATGACGTTTTGATAACCATGTAAATCTCTCTCGGACAAGGTGACTTGTCAATATATTCGGCTCTATTTATTCTCAGATTCGACAATTCTAATTAGCATAAAAATAGACATTGTGCAAGACTACAAATTCCTGCAAGCTCCTGCATGTCATCTCTAGCTGGCACCTTTGCTAACAGGTACATTTAAAGAAATGTAACCAACTCACTCATCACTAGGGCTGTGGCAGTCACGAAATGTCTGCCGGTGATTGTCAAGCAAATAACTGCCGGTCTCACAGTAATTGACCGTTAATTAACATAAACACATGTAGCATCTCCTGGCTTCCACACATAGCCTACAAGCCACTGATGCAGACCTTTGGAACATCTACATTTTAAAAAGTCTAATAAATCCATGTAATATAGCCTACACCTTCACAATGAATCCATTATTTATTTTAGTCTAAAGAAACATGATATGAAGAAAATGTAGTCTATTTCAGAAGAACAGAATAGCATACTCTGAGTTGTCCTTATGTTAGGCCCTGATCTGGCTATGCCAAATGGCTGTGGGCTACACTAGTTCATTTAGCAGACGAGATTTTCTTAGAATTCCGTGGCATTATTTTATATTATTTTATAGTATGAAGAATACAATTGAACAAAGCTGAATAAAATAGAAAGGATATTTTCTCCAAACGATTTGAGGGAGTGCGCACATGCGGCTATTCTACAGTGGGGAAAAAAAGTATTTAGTCAGCCACCAATTGTGCAAGTTCTCCCACTTAAAAAGATGAGAGAGGCCTGTAATTTTCATCATAGGTACACGTCAACTATGACAGACAAAATTTGAGAGAAAAAAATCCAGAAAATCACATTGTAGGATTTTTAATGAATTTATTTGCAAATTATGGTGGAAAATAAGTATTTGGTCAATAACAAAAGTTTCTCAATACTTTGTTATATACCCTTTGTTGGCAATGACACAGGTCAAACGTTTTCTGTAAGTCTTCACAAGGTTTTCACACACTGTTGCTGGTATTTTGGCCCATTCCTCCATGCAGATCTCCTCTAGAGCAGTGATGTTTTGGGGCTGTCGCTGGGCAACACGGACTTTCAACTCCCTCCAAAGATTTTCTATGGGGTTGAGATCTGGAGACTGGCTAGGCCACTCCAGGACCTTGAAATGCTTCTTACGAAGCCACTCCTTCATTGCCCGGGCGGTGTGTTTGGGATCATTGTCATGCTGAAAGACCCAGCCACGTTTCATCTTCAATGCCCTTGCTGATGGAAGGAGGTTTTCACTCAAAATCTCAAGATACATGGCCCCATTCATTATTTCCTTTACACGGATCAGTCGTCCTGGTCCCTTTGCAGAAAAACAGCCCCAAAGCATGATGTTTCCACCCCCATGCTTCACAGTAGGTATGGTGTTCTTTGGATGCAACTCAGCATTCTTTGTCCTCCAAACACGACGAGTTTAGTTTTTACCAAAAAGTTATATTTTGGTTTCATCTGACCATATGACATTCTCCCAATCCTCTTCTGGATCATCCAAATGCACTCTAGCAAACTTCAGATGGGCCTGGACATGTACTGGCTTAAGCAGGGGGACACGTCTGGCACTGCAGGATTTGAGTCCCTGGCGACGTAGTGTGTTACTGATGGTAGGCTTTGTTACTTTGGTCCCAGCTCTCTGCAGGTCATTCACTAGGTCCCCCCGTGTGGTTCTGGGATTTTTGCTCACCGTTCTTGTGATCATTTTGACCCCACGGGGTGAGATCTTGCGTGGAGCCCCAGATCGAGGGAGATTATCAGTGGTCTTGTATGTCTTCCATTTCCTAATAATTGCTCCCACAGTTGATTTCTTCAAACCAAATCAAATCAAATCAAATTTTATTGGTCACATGCGCCGAATACAACAGGTGCAGACATTACAGTGAAATGCTTACTTACAGCCCTTAACCAACAGTGCATTTATTTTAAACAACAAAGTAAGAATAAAACATCAACAAAAAAGTGTTGAGAAAAAAAGAGCAGAAGTAAAATAAAGTGACAGTAGGGAGGCTATATATACAGTAAAATAAAGTGACAGTAGGGAGGCTATATATACAGGGGGGTACCGTTGCATAGTCAATGTGCGGGGGCACCGGCTAGTTGAGGTAGTTGAGGTAATATGTACATGTGGGTAGAGTTAAAGTGACTATGCATAAATACTTAACAGAGTAGCAGCAGCGTAAAAAGGATGGGGTGGGGGGGCAGTGCAAATAGTCCGGGTAGCCATGATTAGCTGTTCAGGAGTCTTATGGCTTGGGGGTAGAAGCTGTTGAGAAGTCTTTTGGACCTAGACTTGGCACTCCGGTACCGCTTGCCGTGCGGTAGCAGAGAGAACAGTCTATGACTAGGGTGGCTGGAGTCTTTGACAATTTTGAGGGCCTTCCTCTGACACCGCCTGGTATAGAGGTCCTGGATGGCAGGGAGCTTTGCCCCAGTGATGTACTGGGCCGTACGCACTACCCTCTGTAGTGCCTTGCGGTCAGAGGCCAAGCAGTTGCCATACCAGGCGGTGATGCAACCAGTCAGGATGCTCTCGATGGTGCAGCTGTAGAATTCTTTGAGGATCTGAGGACCCATGCCAAATCTTTTTAGTCTCCTGAGGGGGAATAGGCTTTGTCGTGCCCTCTTCACGACTGTCTTGGTGTGTTTGGACCATGATAGTTCGTTGGTGATGTGGACACCAAGGAACTTGAAGCTCTCAACCTGTTCCACTACAGCCCCGTCGATGAGAATGGGGGCGTGCTCAGTCCTCTTTTTTTCCCTGTAGTCCACAATCATCTCCTTTGTCTTGGTCACGTTGAGGGAGAGGTTGTTGTCCTGGCACCACACGGCCAGATCTCTGACCTCCTCCCTATAGGCTGTCTCATCGTTGTCGGTGATCAGGCCTACCACTGTTGTGTCGTCGGCAAACTTAATGATGGTGTTGGAGTCGTGCCTGGCCATGCAGTCATGGGTGAACAGAGAGTACAGGAGGGGACTGAGCACGCACCCCTGAGGGGCCCCCGTGTTGAGGATCAGTGTGGCAGATGTGTTGTTACCTACCCTTACCACCTGGGGGCGGCCCGTCAGGAAGTCCAGGATCCAGTTGCAGAGGGAGGTGTTTAGTCCCAGGATCCTTAGCTTAGTGATGAGCTTAGAGGGCACTATGGTGTTGAATGCTGAGCTGTAGTCAATGAATAGCATTCTCACGTAGGTGTTCCTCTTGTCCAGGTGGGAAAGGGCAGTGTGGAGTGCGATAGAGATTGCATCATCTGTGGATCTGTTGGGGCGGTATGCAAATTGGAGTGGGTCTAGGGTTTCTGGGATTATGCTGTTGATGTGAGCCATGACCAGTCTTTCAAAGCACTTCATGGCTACAGACGTCAGTGCTACGGGTCGGTAGTCATTTAGGCAGGTTATCTTAGAGTTCTTGGGCATGGGGACTATGGTGGTCTGCTTGAAACATGTTGGTATTACAGACTCAGTCAGGGACATGTTGAAAATGTCAGTGAAGACACTTGCCAGTTGGTCAGCACATGCTCGGAGTACACGTCCTGGTAATCCGTCTGGCCCTGCGGCCTTGTGAATGTTGACCTGCTTAAAAGTCTTACTCACATCGGCTACGGAGAGCGTGATCACATAGTCGTCCGGAACAGCTGGTGCTCTCATGCATGCTTCAGTGTTGCTTGCCTCGAAGCGAGCATAGAAGTGGTTTAGCTCGTCTGGTAGGCTTGTGTCACTGGGCAGCTCGCGGCTGTGCTTCCCTTTGTAGTCTGTAATAGTTTTCAAGCCCTGCCACATCCGACGAGCGTCAGAGCCAGTGTAGTATGATTCAATCTTAGACCTGTATTGACTCTTTGCCTGTTTGATGGTTCGTCGGAGGTCATAGGGGGATTTCTTATAAGCGTCCGGGTTAGAGTCCCGTTCCTTGAAAGCGGCAGCTCTACCCTTTAGCTCAGTGCGGATGTTTCCTGTAATCCATGGCTTCTGGTTGGGGTATGTACGTACGGTCACTGTGGGGACGACATCATCGATGCACTTATTGATGAAGCCAGTGACTGATGTGGTGTACTCCTCAATGCTGTCTGAAGAATCCCGGAACATGTTCCAGTCTGTGCTAGCAAAACAGTCCTGTAGCTTAGCATCTGCGTCATCTGACCACTTTTTTATTAACCGAATCACTGGTGCTTCCTGCTTCAGTTTTTGCTTATAAGCAGGAATCAGGAGGATAGAGTTATGGTCAGATTTGCCAAATGGAGGGCGAGGGAGAGCTTTGTATGCGTCTCTGTGTGTGGAGTAAAGGTGGTCTAGAGTTTTTTCCCCTCTGGTTGCACATTTAACATGCTGGTAGAAATGAGGTAGAACGGATTTAAGTTTCCCTGCATTAAAGTCCCCGGCTACTAGGAGCGCTGCATCTGGATGAGCGTTTTCCTGTTGATTAATGGCCTTGTACAACTCATTCAGTGCAATCTTAATGCCAGCATTGGTTTGTGGTGGTAAATAGACAGCTATGAAAAATATAGATGAAAACTCTCTTGGTAAATAGTGTGGTCTACAGCTTATCATAAGATACTCTACCTCAGGCGAGCAAAACCTCGAGACTTCCTTAGTATTTGATTTTGTGCACCAGCTGTTGTTTACAAATATACACAGACCGCCGCCCCTTGTCTTACCGGAGGCAGCCGTTCTATCCTGCCGATATAGCGTATAGCCTGCTAGCTGAATGTTGTCATTGTTGTCGTTCAGCCACGACTCCGTGAAACATAAGATATTACAGTTTTTAATGTCCCGTTGGTAGGATAACCGTAATCTTAAATCGTCCATTTTATTCTCAAAAGCTTGAACGTTGGCTAATAGGATTGATGGGAGAGGCAGTTTACTCGTTCGCCGTCGGATCCTTACAAGGCACCCGGATCTGCGTCCACGATATCTCCGTCTCTTCCTCACGCGAATGACGGGGATCTGGGCCTTGTTGGGTGTCTGTAGAATATCCTTCGCGAACGCCTCGTTGAAGAAAAAGTCTTCGTCCAACGCGAGGTGAGTAATCGCTGTCCTGATATCCAGAAGCTCTCTTTGGTTATAAGAGACGATGGCAGAAACATTATGTACAAAATAAATTACAAATAACGCGGAAAAACACACATAATAGTACAATTGGTTAGAGGGCTGTAAAACGGCAGCCATCTTCTTCAAGCTGCTTACCTATTGCAGATTCAGTCTTCCCAGCCTGGTGCAGGTCTACAATTTTGTTTCTGGTGTCCTTTGACAGCTCTTTGGTCTTGGCCATAGTGGAGTTTGGAGTGTGACTGTTTGAGGTTGTGGACAGGTGTCTTTTATATTGATAACAAGTTCAAACAGGTGCCATTAATACAGGTAACGAGTGGAGGACAGAGTAGCATCTTAAAGAAGAAGTTACAGGTTCTGTGAGAGACAGAAATCTTGCTTGCTTGTAGGTGACCAAATACTTATTTTCCACCATAATTTGCAAATAAATTCATTAAAAATCCTACAATGTGATTTTCTGGATTTTTTCTCCTCAATTTGTCTGTCATAGTTGACGTGTACCTATGATGAAAATTACAGGCCTCTCTCATCTTTTTAAGTGGGAGAACTTGCACAATTGGTGGCTGACTAAATACTTTTTTCCCCATTGTATGTTGAGCGGTTAACAAAGAAATAGGTACTCCTATATGCTTAATTTAGAGTTATTAAATTAACTTTAATTGTTTTACAAATTTTGGGCTATATGTTTTGATTTTCAATACATTTTAAGGTTGCATGACTCTAATGATGATTTGAAAAAAGTTGCTTGAAAGGCATGTTATCTGCTTTGTTTTTTTTACAGGCTGTACACACTTCATCAGTATCTCATTCACAATTTGACAAGCACTTGATAATGCCTTGAATTTCCCGGCGGCATCCGCTTTGTGTGGCCGCAATGCCCCCTAAAGAAATCCATGCCTTTTGCGGCCAGTGGCCGTTGTGACCTTTGGCTAAATATAATAATTATAATTCCCTTTTCCATGAGTGCTGCATTCTCCGAAGCACCTCTCACTCACATGGCTCTCCATCACGTGATCGGGTCTTTCTCACAGGCTACAAGAGAAGACAGACACATCAGGGACGCAATTGCGCGCGTCCTTATCCAATTCCGAGGTGCATATTGAAGATATTGGAAGAACTGTCCACATTTACTTTTCGTCAGCCAACAAGATGAGTAGGCCTAACGAACAGCAAAAGCACTAGCCTGTGTCAATCTACTATCCCCCATAGTACAAAAGTTGACCTATTCTATTCTCTGCAATAAATAAATATCGCAAACATTGTCTGGGACAGTTGTGGGATGCGATAGATCCCAAATTAATACAACCACTTTTTTACGCAATGAGGCTGACGCAACAGATCAGAACGTTTAGCTTAAAATTTTGATAAACTATTAGGCTATTTCTTCACATTATAAGCACAGCAATGCGCACACGGCAGTAGGCTATAAGCGCGAGTGTTCCATTAGCGGAAAACATCATTATCAAATGTGACCGCAAATGCGATTATGCATGTAATGCTTTTATTATGAAGGTGCATTTTTATGGTGAAAATTATCTTCCCCAAACTTGAAACTTGCGCGCTGCTTATGTATTCCAGTTAGGCTCTACACCTAATTTTAGGAAAGTTGAGAAATAAATATAGTAGGCCTAGCCTATAGAAAACTGATGGGATCATCTTCTTTTTAAGAGGCCATCACTCTGTTTTCTCATGCAATTGCATGGCCTATAGAAATGTTGCGCAACATGAGCTCATGGGCTATCATGAAGTGTTTGATTAGATTTCCGATTACGTTTGCATTGATATCAGAGTGATTAGAGGGACAATATAGTGCTGAGTACTAGGCAGTTATCATGTTTTGTAGGCTACTAATGACCATCAGCAGCATCAGAGCTTGGAGAAGCCTAATTACCGTGACTAAACGGTCACGTGGAATTTGACTGCCTTCATGACTCGTGACCGCCGGTGTGGCAGTAATGTGGTCACTGTAACAGCCCTACTCATCACTACATTTAGCTAACATTAGATAGTTAATCCAGAGATTCTTACCTTTGCCTCAATTCGGCAGTCTCGTCCAGATCATCATGGCATTTGTTTTTCTTAATGATATCATGAACAGCTAATTAGCATTTCATTTGTTGGGGGTAAATACAGACGAATATAATAATTTATTTATCTTTGTTTTATTATCTTCTTGTGGTTCAGACATAATGCATAATGAACATCATCATCATGGGAAACATGATATGCAGTTTAATCTAATAAACTGTGGGCAAAATATGTCCATTGGGTTGAAATGTTTATAGAAACATTTTCTAGGTAGGAGCTCCAGCTGTTACACATTTTGCCATGGGGCAGAGAGAAAAATGTGCAGTTTTACAGCTAATCTCATGCTATTCTATACATTTTGCCACGAGGCTAAGAGAAAATGTTGCATTTTTAAAGCAAATTTCCTGCTATTCTACACATTTTGCCATAAGGGTGAGAGAAAATGTTGCAGTTTTAAAGCTAATTTCCTGTAATTCTAAACATTTTTGACATGGCTTCTGACGTGTTCATATGCTATCTGAGGCTGAGGGAGTGTTTGGTATGCCAGTGCTGCTGCATTCAAATATAACCAACCTACAGCACTAGACTACATTTCACTTGCGTCATCCTTGTGGTATTGAGCGATAAACATGATAATGTTTTCACTGATTGCACATAAACTTTGAAACACTTTGAAAGGCTGTGACCAATGATGGTTTAGACTTGACAAGAGTGATCTGCTTGAACATGCCCAGGAAGTTGGTGAAGAGCAACCACAGAAACTTGCAGTGGATTGCAGCAAACATTGGGCATGTTCGAGTGGATCAATTTTGTCAAGTCGAGACCATCCATGGTCACCGCTTTTCAAAGTGTGTTGCATTATGGCGATAAAAAATGTCCGACTTGCGCCTACATGTTCACTGCATGAACTTTACAAAAGTAATTTGATCAATGGTCATGAAGTTTTTGCTGCTGTCGACTGCAAGTTTCTGCAGTTGCTCTTCACTAACTTCATCCTGCAGCCATAACCTGCATTGTGGGAGGCTCTATTGTCAACTAATCATTAGGGTGTTTTTGTTTGACCCATGTGAACGTGACCAAGGATATGACTGAAACAGGAAACAACTTTGCCGCAATTCATGTATAAAGTGGATATGTACAGTGCATTCGGAAAGTATTCAGACCCCTTCACTTTTTCCACATTTTGTTACAGCCTTATTCTAAAATTGATTAAATTATTTTTTCCCCCCTCATCAATCTACACACAATACCCATAACGAAATAGCAAAAACCGGTTTTTAGAAAATTTTGCAAATGTATTACAAATAAAACACTGAAATATCACATTTACATAAGTACTCAGAGCCTTTACTCAGTACTTTGTAGAAGCACCTTTGGCAGCGATTAGAGCCTTGAGTCTTCTTGGATATGACGCTACAGGTTTGGCACACCTGTATTTGGGGAGTTTCTCCAATTCTTCTCTGCAGATCCTCTCAAGCTCTGTCAGGTTGGATGGGGAGTGTCGCTGCACAGCTATTTTCAGGTCTCTCCAGAGATGTTTGATCGGGTTCAAGTCCGGGCTCTGGCTGGGCCACTCAAGAGACTTGTCCCGATGCCACTCCTGCGTTGTCTTGGCTGTGTGTTTAGGGTCGTTGTCCTGTTGGAAGGTGAATCTTCACCCCAGTCTGAGGTCCTGAGTGCTCTGGAGCAGGTTTTCATCAAGGATCTCTCAGTACTTTGCTCCGTTCATCTTTCCCTCGATCCTGACTAGTCTCCCAGTCCCTGCCGCTGAAAAACATCCCCACAGCATGATGCTGCCACCGCTCTACCATAAAGGCATGATTGGTCGAGTGCTGCAGAGATGGTTGTCCTTCTGTAAGGGTCTCCCATCTCCACAGAGGAACTCTGAAGCTCTGTCAGAGTGACCATCAGGTTCTTGGTCACCTCCCTGACCAAGGCCCTTCTCCCCCGATTGCTCAGTTTGGCTGGGAAGCCAGCTCTAGGAAGATTATTGTTGGTTCCAAACTTCTTCCATTTAAAAATGATGGAGGCCACTGTGTTCTTGGGGACCTTCAATGCTGCAGACATTTTTTGGTACCCTTCCCCAGATCTGTGCCTTGACAGAATCCTATGGACAATTCCTTCGACCTCATGGCTTGGTTTTTGCTCTGACATGTACTGTCAACTGTGGGACCTTATATAGACAGGTGTGTGCCTTTCCAAATCATGTCCAATCAATTGAATTTAGCACAGGTGGACTCCAATCAAGTTGTAGAAACATCAAGCATAATCAATGGGAACAGGATGCTTGTATGAAAAAAAAATTATGCACTCACTAACTGTGAGTCGCTCTGGATAAGAGCGTCTGCTAAATGACTAAAATGTAAATGTAAAATGATGCAACTGAGCTCAATTTCGAGTCTCATAGCAAAGGGTCTGAATACTTATGTAAAATGTGATATTTACATTTTTTATTATTAATCAATTTGGAAAAATGTCTAAAAATCTGTTTTTACGTTGTCATTATGGGTTATTTTGTGTAGATTGATGGGTGGGGGGGGGGGGGGGGGGGCAATTTAATCCATTGTTGAATAAGGCTGTAACGTAACAAAATGTTAAAAAGGGGAAGGGGTCTGAATACTTTCCGAATGCACTGTACAAATGAATGTGTTATTTGAGTCTCTCTCTCTCTCTCGCTCACCAATTGATTGTACAATGTACACACATATTTTAATAATAATAATATGCCATTTAGCAGACGCTTTTATCCAAAACGACTTACAGTCATGTGTGCATACATTTTTACGTATGGGTGGTCCCGGGGATCGAACCCACTACCCTGGCATTACAAGCGCCATGCTCTACCAATTGAGCTACAGAGGACCACATTTTCAGTTTGAGTGTGTGATATGGGGGTTGGAGACATGTTTATTTCATTATAAAGAACAACTTTTATAAACAATGGCAACACTGCCATGTTGCACTGATCCTTGCTGTTGGAAAACCACATCAGTGTTTGACTTTCGGCTTTTCTCAGATCACTTCCCAGACTTCACTCCTTGACTTTTGTCTACAGTCGGTTGCTTTCGCCTTACCACTCAAACGAGCCCATTACGTATTATATTGACAAGATGGTCAAGTGACCACTCCAAGAATGTAAATACATGTCCTCAAATGTGGAAGGCATGCGAGAGGAGGCGAGATCAGGTGGGACCATTCTAGCCAATGAGAGGGCAGATACACTCGTGACCAACAGGCACAGCTCTGATATAAATTAGTTTTTTTCAAGGTTGCCGAAATACCAGGTATGTCCACGTTTATCAGTGCATTTGAAACAACCTAACCATTATGAAACTATGATTGAATCAAATCATTCTCACATAGCAATTCAGTTTATTTATTTTTATTCAACTATCTCTTATTGACCTCCATACAAAAATTCCTCACTTCCTGGTTTTATTTTCATGGACACATTTTGGGCAGAGTAAACACTATTTTTGCCTCTTCCTCTTTGACTGCATTCAAAACTTAGTGTCCAGACCTGTGATCACATGATTTCTGTAAAGTTCACGCAGTCCACATATAGACAAAAATCGGATAATTTGTAACCGCGTAATGGAACACATTTTTGCAACACATTTTGAATGGCTTGACAAAAGTCTTCCGCTCGAACGCGCCCAAAGCTTCAGGACAGGACAGACCGAACTAGGCAGAAGGAGAGAGAGACATACATTTGCTACTGTTGAGAGAAAGTGCAGATTTCGTTCGATGGACAAACTTGAAAGGCATACGATATATTTGAAGTATTGAGCTAGTTAGCATCAGATTTAACGTTATTACGTTGACACTTCTCAAAGGAATACAAAAATGTCGTCGCCAAGTCCAGGCAAGAGGCGAATGGATACCGACGTGGTGAAACTGTATCCTTTTCTGAACATAAACAACAGACAGGCGAAAAATCTTTGTCGTATTTTAGTTAACGTTAGCTAGTGACAGGTCTTTAGCTACAGCTATTGTAATGACATTGATTGTTTATTGTTGAAAGACAACTGACATGTTGTGTAAACGAATAATAACTGCTGATGGTTGTTAGATTTTTTGACAAAAGCAGATATATATTTTTTGGGGATCAGGCATCACACGATTCGTTTCAGTTAAGTAAGGTTAACGTTAAGCTGTTGCCAGATATAGGCTGAATATTTTACCCAACTGTAATATTTGCTAGATTTGTGTGAGAATTTTTATTTTTTGCATGTTTGCTCAGATCAAAAAACTACAGGTGCCAGTAGGCCTATTGGATGACATTTGGGCAGTTATCAAGCAATGTTATTTTGGCTTGCTTAATAGTGATGCTCTCATGAAAACAGCCCTTGATTGTTTTCTACAATCCCAGATTTATTTTATGCAAAATGAACAGCTTGATCCTTCAAACGACGATGACTAGAAAAGCTAAACAATGACACTGGCCTTGTTGAGCACCATTTTCTGCGAGCTGTGATCCGTCATCCGTCCAACTACCTACTGGCCTTTCTTTACAATCTAAGCATATTTCCTTGGCTTTAGGTCCGGGTATTTAGCTAAGATATCTCGATTTTGTAAAGTCATTTTGGTTGACAGTCCCGTTATTGTAAAGTTAGCTGATCGGTATTGACATTGCACGCTTAGCTATGTCTTGTTTACATGTCCCCTGTCAAGTTTGCCAGTTAGCTACAGACAGGCCTACTTCTGTTTTCCACCCGTGAGTCATTGGGAAATTATATTATATAATGGGAAAATGTTTGTGGTAAAAAAAAGTATCCCATCCTAAAGTAGTAAATATTGTAGTTCCTAGCTAGTTATTAGTCCTATTTTTGCGTTTGTGTTTTCCTCCCTAACAAAACTATGCTGTAGTGGTAATTGATTTCCTAATATAATCAAAGCTCTCATTGACACTAGTTCTTAAAAACATGTATTGTAACCTTTTACACCGAGGTATCAGAATGTAGATGGACATTATATTTTATCTCACGTCTAGTTATTTAAGTTTGCCTGAAAGGTTCAGACGGCGTGAATTGAATTGTTTTGTTTTTGTGCTCCTGCAGCGTGAGCTAGCTCCCCGATTGGTCAACCTGTTACCATCCGGAAACTGGTAGGGGGCGGAATTAGATAAGCAGCTGATCGAGTGACAACAAACCCTGCTTGCACAGGATGGGGGGCTGGGAATAGACCGAATGTACTAGTTAGTAGCTAGGTCTATCGGGCCTTAAGCTGCGGCCCACCTGCCATATGAAATCAATCCATTGGAGATGATTGATTGTGCATGTCAAGTGTTTATCTGTCTTTGTATAGAATCTGCAGAATGTCCCTATCTAATTGTAAAATATGTTTTAATATGGCGTAAAATGAATACTGTTGAATATTTGATTAATATTTGACACTATAGGCCATTTTTGAAGAAACCATTAGATTTTGTTGTTGCAGACTGTAATTGTCTTGTGGATAATAGGACTGTAGGGTTTAAAAATATATAGTATTCTAATCTCTCATAACGGTGTGTGTGTGTGTGTGTTAGTTTTCTGATTCATACTCACTCTATAGGTTAGAATTGGGGCATTTCCATGTAAAAGGATTCATGAGCACAAATATGTGAAGTTCATAGAAGCATGTCAAATCAAAGCTAAGAGTCTATATTTTCCATCCCAAACATTAGGAATAAGCAAAGGCTTTGATTTCTGGTCAAACAGATGGAAAAGGGGTCTAAGAAAACATATATCAGAAAAAGTCTTAGAAGGTATTAAGAATACATCAAAACACAATAATGTTGAAGTAAAACATGTATATTTAGTTTAGTAAAAGTGATTTGCCTTCTGTAAGTTTAAGAAATATTGCCTAGTGTCTTGTCATTCTGTTACCAAAACCCCACATATATTTAAGATATTTTCAAATGTCTCTCCCTTATGAGGAGGGAAGATAAGGAAAGTTCAGAGGTAACAAGTAAAGGTAGACCTACCAATTAGTTGTGTTTTTAGTGATAACAATTTTGTTTATTAATTATTAAGTGATTAAAACTCATAATTCTGTTACCAAATTGGTAACAGAATGACAGAAAAATCAGTAACAGAATGGCTGCAATTGAATTGGCTACAATGGGAAATCATAGTAGTCACAAACCACAGCTACCTGCTACTGTCCTCCCTTCCACTTAGGTGGTTGGCCAAAGCCGAAAAGAGTGAAGTTGATGAACCCCCGTCGAGGTAGGAGCAGATTGTTTTGTATATGACAGTAAAACATTCTTATGATGACTATAGAATTTGTTGGCACCTTCAATTCTTGCACATTTTCTCATAAAAAGTATATTTCAACACTGTCTGCTCAGGCAAATTTGCAAAACTTGGAACCAATCAGAACTCCCGTACATACCCCTTGTGATGAAGGCAGCCAATGGCCTGCTTCTACCTACGATGTAAACACAGCCTCTTTGGAAAACGCAAGCTTCTGTCTGATGAAGAGGAACAGATATAGCTAGCTCCCAAAGACTGAAATAAGATACATTTCTGTTTGAGTGCACTTGAAATATGCAGCATGCAATATGAACTGTCTTGATTGCATGAAGAGGTAACTCCATTGACCATTTAGCCCATTTATTGAAAGCTAGTCAATGTTTGATTAGCCGAGCCAGCTACTGTAAATGTCAATTTGTGTTTCATTAGCTAGCTATCTCTCTGTCAGTAAATTACATTTTTGAATCATGTTTTGGCATTATTATATGTCTCATTTCAAGTAACTAGCTGCAGGCTTAATGGCACATTCAATCATATAATTAGCATATAAACCCAAATAAAAGCATGTAGATAGAAATATGTGTGTCATATGCTATAATGGAGGTTTAAAACGACAGCTGCACATATGGCATAGCCTACACATGTAGCATACCTTACAATACAATCTTCTCTAAAAACAGTTGTGCAGTGTGCTCTGCAATAAGATAACCAGAGTTTGATTTCTAAACCCGATGAGTTCTCAAATAGCAGCTGCCCAATACCATGGTGGGCATGCATAATGTTGGATGCATTGGAATATAAGATATGGAGAATGATAAAGAGCCTGTAGAATTAGCGAAAAAGCAGTTGGGAAATGAATGTTTGAGTTTCAAATACTAAATGTTCAGTAAATGTGAGTATATTTAGGTGGTTTACATGATTACATTTCCTACTAACCTTCTAAAAGTTGACGGTGCCAAAATCTTGCCAATCCATTCATTATTCTACTAAATATGAATGATGGTATTCGTAGCTGACTTTGAAAAGGCTTTTGATAAAGTATGACTGGAATTTATATATAAATGCCTGGACTATTTTAATTTTGGAGAATCTATTATACAATGGGTTAAAGTTATGTACAGTGCATTCGGAAAGTATTCAGACCCATTCACTTTTCCACATTGTTACAGTACAGCCTTACTCTAAAATTGATTAAGTATGTTTTTTTTCTCATGAATCTACAAACAATGTCCCATAATGGCAAAGCGAAAACAGGTTTTTTGAAATGTTTGCAGATGTATTAAAATAAAATACAAAAAGTACCTTATTTACATAAGTATTCAGACCCTTTGCTATGAGACTCAAAATGTAGCTCAGGTGCATCCTGTTTCCATTGATCATCCTTGAGATGTTTCTACAATTTGATTGGAGTCCACCTGTGGTAACTTCAATTGATTGGACATGATTTGGAAAGGCACACACATTTCTATATAAGGTCCCACAGTTGACAGTGCATTTCAGAGCAAAAACTAAGCCATGAGGTCGAAGGAATTTCCATAGAGCTCCAAGACAGGATTGTGTCGAAGCACAGATCTGGGGAAGGGTACCAAAAAATTTCTGCAGCATTGAAGGTCCCCAAGAACACAGTGGCCTCCATCATTCTGAAATGGAAGAAGTTTGGAACCACCAAGACTCTTCCTAGAGCTGGCCGCCTGGCCAAACTGACAGTAGGGGGAGAAGGGCATTGGTCAGGGAGGTGACCAAGAACCTGATGATCACACTGACAGAGCTCCAGAGTTCCTCTGTGGAGATGGGAGAACCTTCCAGAAGGACAACCATCTCTGCAGCACTCCACCAATCAGGCCTTTATGGTAGAGTGGCCAGACGGAAGCCACTCCTCAGTAAAAGGCACATGACAGCCCGCTTGGAGTTTGCCAAAAGGCACCTAAAGGACTCTCAGACCATGAGAAACAAGATTCTCTGGCCTGATGAAACCAAGATTGAACTCTTTGGCCTGAATGCCAAGCGTCACATCTGGAGGAAACCAGACACCGCTCATCACCTGGTCAATACCATCCCTACGGTGAAGCATGGTGGTGGCAGCATCATGCTGTGGGGATGTTTTTTCAGGGGCAGGGACTGGGAGACTAGTCAGGATCGAGGGAAAGATGAACGGATGAAAAACTGCTCCAACGCGCTGAGAACCTCAGACTGTGGCGAAGGTTCACCTTTCAACAGGACAACGACCCTAAGCACACAGCCAAGACAGCGCAGGAGTGGCTTCGGGACAACATTTAACATTTAAGTCATTTAGCAGACGCTTTTATCCAGAGCGACTTACAAATTGGTGCATTCAGTGGACAACCACCACTGGGGGAGGGGGGGTGTAGAAGGATTACTGTTAGACTATTCCAGGTATTCCTTAAAGAGGTAGGGTTTCAAGTGTCTCCGGAAGGTAGTCAGTGACTCCGCTGTCCTGGCGTCGTGGGGGAGCTTGTTCCACCATTGGCGTGCCAGAGCAGCGAATAGCTTTGACTGGGCTGAGCGGGAACTGTGCTACCGTAGAGGTAGGGGGGCTAGCAGGCCAGAGGTGGATGAACGTAGTGCCCTCGTTTGGGTGCAGGGTCTGATCAGAGCCTGAAGGTAAGGAGGTGTCGTTCCCCTCACAGCTCCGTAGGCAAGCACCATGATTTTGTAGTAGATGCGAGCTTCAACTGGAAGCCAGTGGAGTGTGCGGAGGAGCGTGGTGACATGAGAGAACTTGGGAAGGTTGAACACCAGACTGGCTGCAGCGCTCTGGATAAGTTGTATGGATTTAATGGCACAGGCAGGGAGCCCAGCCAACAGCAAGTTGCAGTAATCCAGACGGGAGATGACAAGTGCCTGGATTAGGACCTGTGCCGCTTTCTGTGTAAGGTAGGGACGTACCCTGCGAATGTTGTAGAGCATGAACCTGCAGGATCGGGTCACCGCTTTGATGTTAGCGGAGAACGACAGGGTGTTGTCCAGGGTCACGCCAAGGTTCTTTGCACTCTGGGAGGAGGACACAATGGAGTTGTCAACCGTGATGGCGAGATCATGGAGCAGGCAGTCTTTCCCCGGAAGGAAGAGCAGCTCCGTCTTGCCGAGGTTCAGCTTGAGGTGGTGAACCGACATCCACACTGATATGTCTGCCAGACATGCAGAGATGCGATTTGCCACCTGGTTATCAGAAGGGGGAAAGGAGAAAATTAATTGTGTGTCGTCTGCGTAGCAATGATAGGAGAGACCATGTGAGGATATGACAGAGCCAAGTGACTTGGTGTATAGAGATAATAGGAGAGGGCCTAGAACTGAGCCCTGGGGGACACCAGTGGTGAGAGCACGTGGTGCGGAGACAGATACTCGCCACGCCACCTGGTAGGTGCGACCTGTCAGGTAGGACGCAATCCAAGAGTGAGCAGTGCCGGAGATGCCCAACTCGGAGAATGTGGAGAGGAGGATCTGATGGTTCACAGTATCAAATGCAGCAGATACAGTGAGGGAAAAAAAGTATTTGATCCCCTGCTGATTTTGTACGTTTGCCCACTGACGAAGACATGATCAGTCTATAATTTTAATGGTAGGTTTATTTGAACAGTGAGAGACAGAATAACAACAAAAAAATCCAGAAAAACGCATGTCAAAAATGTTATAAATATATTTGCATTTTAATGAGGGAAATAAGTATTTGACCCCTCTGCAAAACATGATTTATTACTTGGTGGCAAAACCCTTGTTGGCAATCACAGAGGTCAGACGTTTCTTGTAGTTGGCCACCAGGTTTGCACACATCTCAGGAGGGATTTTGTCCCACTCCTCTTTGCAGATCTTCTCCAAGTCATTAAGGTTTCGAGGCTGACGTTTGGCAACTCAAACCTTCAGCTCCCTCCACAGATTTTCTATGGGATTAAGGTCTGGAGACTGGCTAGGCCTCTCCAGGACCTTAATGTGCTTCTTCTTGAGCCACTCCTTTGTTGCCTTGGCCGTGTGTTTTGGGTCATTGTCATGCTGGAATACCCATCCACGAGCCATTTTGAATTCCCTGGCTGAGGGAAGGAGGTTCTCACCCAAGATTTGACGGTACATGGCCCCGTCCATCGTCCCTTTGATGCGGTGAAGTTGTCCTGTCCCCTTAGCAGAAAAACACCCCCAAAGCATAATGTTTCCACCTCCATGTTTGACGGTGGGGATGGTGTTCTTGGGGTCATAGGCAGCATTCCTCCTCCTCCAAACACGTTGAGTTGATGCCAAAGAGCTCGATTTTGGTCTCATCTGACCACAACAATTTCACCCAGTTCTCCTCTGAATCATTCAGATGTTCATTGGCAAACTTCAGACGGGCATTTATATGTGCTTTCTTGAGCAGGGGGACCTTGTGGGCGCTGCAGGATTTCAGTCCTTCACGGCGTAGTGTGTTACCAATTGTTTTATTGGTGACTATGGTCCCAGCTGCCTTGAGATCATTGACAAGATCATCCCGTGTAGTTCTGGGCTGATTCCTCACCGTTCTCATGATCATTGCAACTCCACGAGGTGAGATCTTGCATGGAGCCCCAGTCCGAGGGAGATTGACAGTTTTTTTGTGTTTCTTCCATTTGCGAATAATCGCACCAACTGTTGTCACCTTCTCACCAAGCTGCTTGGCGATGGTCTTGTAGCCCATTCCAGCCTTGTGTAGGTCTACAAACTTGTCCCTGACATCCTTGGAGAGCTCTTTGGTCTTGGCCATGGTGGAGAGTTTGGAATCTGATTGATTGATTGCTTCTGTGGACAGGTGTCTTTTTACAGGTAACAAGCTGAGATTAGGAGCACTCCCTTTAAGAGTGTGCTCCTAATCTAAGCTCGTTACCTGTATAAAAGACACCTGGGAGCCAGAAATCTTTCTGATTGAGAGGGGGTCAAATACTTATTTCCCTCATTAAAATGCAAATCAATTTATAACATTTTTGACATGCGTTTTTCTGGATTTTTTTGTTGTTATTCTGTCTCTCACTGTTCAAATAAACCTACCATTAAAATTATAGACTGATCATTTCTTTGTCAGTGGGCAAACGTACAAAATCAGCAGGGGATCAAATATTTTTTCCCCTCACTATATATATATATATATATATATACACTGCTCAAAAAAATAAAGCGAACACTTAAACAACACATCCTAGATCTGAATGAATGAAATAATCTTATTAAATACTTTTTTCTTTACATAGTTGAATGTGCTGACAACAAAATCACACAAAAATTATCAATGGAAATCAAATGTATCAACCCATGGAGGTCTGGATTTGCAGTCACCCTCAAAATTGATCCAACTTTGATGTAATGTCCTTAAAACAAGTCAAAATGAGGCTCAGTAGTGTGTGTGGCCTCCACGTGCCTGTATGACCTCCCTACAACGCCTGGGCATGCTCCTGATGAGATGGCGGATGGTCTCCTGAGGGATCTCCTCCCAGACCTGGACTAAAGCATCCGCCAACTCCTGGACAGTCTGTGGTGCAACGTGGCGTTGGTGGATGGAGCGAGGCATGTTGTCCCAGATGTGCTAAATTGGATTCAGGTCTGGGGAACGGGCGGGCCAGTCCATAGCATCAATGCCTTCCTCTTGCAGGAACTGCTGACACACTCCAGCCACATGAGGTCTAGCATTGTCTTGCATTAGGAGGAACCCAGGGCCAACCGCACCAGCATATGGTCTCACAAGGGGTCTGAGGATCTCATCTCGGTACCTAATGGCAGTCAGGCTACCTCTGGCGAGCACATCGAGGGCTGTGTGGCCCCCCAAAGAAATGCCACCCCACACCATGACTGACCCACCGCCAAACCGGTCATGCTGGAGGATGTTGCAGGCAGCAGAACGTTCTCCACGGCGTCTCCAGACTCTGTCACATCTGTCACGTGCTCAGTGTGAACCTGCTTTCATCTGTGAAGAGCACAGGGCGCCAGTGGCGAATTTGCCAATCTTGGTGTTCTCTGGCAAATGCCAAACGTCCTGCACGGTGTTGGGCTGTAAGCACAACCCCCACCTGTGGACGTCGGGCCCTCATACCACCCTCATGGAGTCTGTTTCTGACCGTTTGAGCAGACACATGCAAATTTGTGGCCTGCTGGAGGTCATTTTGCAGGGCTCTGGCAGTGCTCCTCCTGCTCCTCCTTGCACAAAGGCGGAGGTAGCAGTCCTGCTGCTGGGTTGTTGCCCTCCTACGGCCTCCTCCACGTCTCCTGATGTACTGGCCTGTCTCCTGGTAGCGCCTCCATGCTCTGGACACTACGCTGACAGACACAGCAAACCTTCTTGCCACAGCTCGCATTGATGTGCCATCCTGGATGAGCTGCACTACCTGAGCCACATGTGTGGGTTGTAGACTCCGTCTCATGCTACCACTAGAGTGAAAGCACCGCCAGCATTCAAAAGAGACCAAAACATCAGCCAGGAAGCATAGGAACTGAGAAGTGGTCTGTGGTCACCACCTGCAAAACCAGTCCTTTATTGGGGGTGTCTTGCTAATTGCCTATAATTTCCACCTGTTGTCTATTCCATTTGCACAACAGCATGTGAAATGTATTGTCAATCAGTGTTGCTTCCTAAGTGGACAGTTTGATTTCACAGAAGTGTGATTGACTTGGAGTTACATTGTGTTGTTTAAGTGTTCCCTTAATTTTTTTGAGCAGTGTATATATAACTGAGAAACTTGAAATAAGTTGAAACTTGATACACAGACAATGAATGCAATATTTACCATATTGAAACTGAATGGATAAATATTGAATTTAAATATTAAATTGAATTTGTAAACTGAAAGCAATATTCATTCAATTCAGTTTCGAGTCATGAAATACAAGTTCAATTTATGAATTCAATGATTCAATTTGCGCATTACAGATAAACATATTACATTCAAATTCAGTTTCTGTTGGCACTGAAATAGCTCTATATGTTAATCCACTTCACTTACTGTATTTCAATAACCAAAATCATTTTTTTAAAAACAGAAGCTGACACCCTATTCTTTTTGCAGACATCTTTGAATCTTAATTTGTAGTAGATAGTCTTTGAAAAGATTTTACCCTCATTTGCATCTGTGTTTTTGTAACATTTTCAGTGGAGATTGTTAAAAGTAGTCCTGGTGCATAGAGTTGTATGGTTTGTTTAATGTTGCAATCAATGTTTTTTGGTTGGCATAGGCCTACAAAGGAGAAGCGTCCAACTGCAAACTTCAAAGCGCATGCGCGTGAGTCTCAGATGGTATTTTTGGGTCTCAAATGGTATGTGCGGGCGCGCAACCTGTAGATGTTTGTTGGTCTTGTGTATTGAGTGAGTCCAGTAGCTTTGTTCCAGTGCGTCACTGTGCTACCCACATACCAGTCTGTGCACTAGCTCTGGTCCAGGTCATTATGTTGACCAGTGTTGCTTGTGCAGCGAGCAAGTACACACTAGCTAGCTAGTACACACACACACTAGCTAGCTAGTACACACTAGCTACACTAGCTAGCTAGTACACACACACACACACACACACACACACACATACACACTAGCTAGCTAGTACACACTAGCTACACTAGTTAGCTAGTACACACTAGCTACACTAGCTAGCTAGTACACAATAATTATAAACTGGGTGGTTCGAGCCCTGAATGCTGATTGGCTGAAACATTTTGTTGTTACAGCCTGTAATTAAAATGGATTAACTTGAGATTTTTTGTCAGTGTAATTATGTGTTTAGACATTTTTTCAAATTAATTTCAAATTAAAAGCTGAAATGTCCTGAGTCAAATATTCAATAATAATATAATATAATATGCCATTTAGCAGACGCTTTTATCCAAAGCGACTTACAGTCATGCGTGCATACATTTTTGTGTATGGGTGGTCCCGGGGATCGAACCCACTACCTTGGCGTTACAAGCGCTGTGCTCTACCAGCTGAGCTACAGAGGACCATTCAACCCCTTTGTTATGACAAGCCTAAATAAGGTCAGGAGTAAAAATGTGCTTCACAAGTTGCATGTATTTACAATAATAATGTTTAACATGATTTTTGAATGACTACCTCATCTATGTACCCCACACATACAATTATCTGTAAGGTCCCTCAGTCGAGCAATGAATTTTAAACACAGATTTAACCACAAAGACCAGGGATGTTTTCCAATGCCTCGCAGAGAAGGGCACCTGTTGGTAGATAATAAAAAAAATCAGCAGACATTGAATATCCCTTTGAGAATGGTGAAGTTATTAATTACACTTTAAATGGTGTATCAATACACCCAGTCACTACAAAGATTCAGGCGTCCTTCTTCACTCAGTTGCCAGAGTGGAAGGAAACTGCTCAGGGATTTCATCATGAGGCCAATGGTGACTTACAGTTACAGAGTTTAATGACTGTAATAGGAAAAAACTGAAGATGGATCAACAACATTGTAGTTACTCCACAATACTAACCTAATTGACAGAGTGAAAAGAAGGAAGCCTGTACAGAATAAAAACATGCATCCTGTTTGCAACAAGACACTAAAGTAATATTGCAAAAAAAATTGGGCAATACATTTCTGTCCTGAATACAAATTCTTATGTTTGGGGAAAATCCAATACAACACATTACTGAGTACTACTCTCCATATTTTCAAGCATAGTGGTGGCTGCATCATGCAATGGGTATGATTGTAATCATTAAGGACTGGGGAGTTTTTCAGGATAAAAAAGAAACAGAATGCTATTGGAAAAGCTGGTTCAGTCTGCTTTCCACCAGACACTGGGAGATGAATTCACCTTTCACACAAGGCCAATTATACACTGGAGTTGCTTGCCAAGAAGACTGAATGTTCCTGAGTGGCTAATTTACAGTTGTCACTTAAATCTACTTTAAAATATATGGCAAGACCTGAAAATGGTTGTCTAACAATGATCAACCACCAATTTGACAGAGCTTGAAGAATTTAGAAAAGACAAATGGGCAAAAGTTGCACAATCCAGGTGTGGAAAGCTCTCAGAGATTCACAGAGAAAGACTCACAGCAGTATTTGCTGCCAAAGGTGCTTCTACAAAGTATTGACTCAGGGGTGTGAATACTTATGTAAATGAGATATTTCTGTATTTAACTTTCAATAAATTAGCAAACTTTTCTAAAAACATGTTTTCACTTTGTTATTATGGGGTATTGGTTGTAGATGGGTGAGGCCAAAAAATATTTAATGCATTTTTTATTTGGTCTGTTACACAACAAAATGTGGAATAAGTCAAGGGGTATGAATACTTTCTGAAGACACTGTACATATACTTTCTGGTTTTAAATCAATGCATGGATATCATGAGTAATTAGCCGCCTTCCCGGGCAGTTCTTTCAAGACATTAATCTCAGTTGGATCACCTGGATAAATAAAGGATGAACAAAACAGTAGGCTATAACATTTGGGCTGTATCAAATAAATGAGCAGTGGCCTAGTGAGTGTGCCAGGGGTCTGTCTGAGGGGTCTATCTGTAGATTCAGGATGCTGGTTGATCTAACAGGCAGCTGGGGTTCCCTGAGCTGAGCTGCTGCCATCGCTGTGATGCCTGGGAGCAGGTTCACACGCACAGCACTTTTGAGTGTTGGAAAGGGAGAGATACTCTCATCTTGATATTTGAGCATGTTTGTTTTTTGTCTTTGGATATTTCTTGTTTTTTGTGTTTTTGCGTGTGTGTGTGCATGCGTGTTTATGCACTTGTGGGTGTTCCTGAAGCTTAGCAGCAGGTGGGGTCTGGGTATTGCGGTAAATCTTTCCTTTCTTTTTGCCAAACCAGCATTGTCTGTTGCCTTGTCTCAGTCTGGTTGGCTGGTGTGTACTCCAGGCAGCAGAGGACCTGTGAATGTAGAGCATGCTCAATGTAGAACACAACACATGACTGTTTGTCAGGCCCTAGTCCCTTCCCTTTGCACCTTCTGGTTCTTTCAGTGTTTGGTCGTGTCTGTGTGTGCACCACTGGTGGCTGGTGGCACCTTAATTGGGGAGGATGGGCTCATGGTAATGGCTGGAGCGGAAGTAGTGGAATGGTATCAAACACATTGTTTCCGGGTGTTTGATGCCATTCCATTTGCTCCGTTCCGGCTATTATTATGAGCCATCCTCTCAGCAGCCTCCTGTGGTGTGTGCATCTCTTAGGGCAACCCCCTGGGGAAAGACAAGAACGAAATGCACCATTCCAAACTGCATCATTGTAACCAGGTTTATTTATAGGTCCTGTCTGTTGTAGGTCAGTCACCGCTGCCTGCCCTGCCCCCGGCCTTTATTCTAGGCCATTGTTCTTCAATCCGGCTTCTAGGGACCCACAGGGTGTGCAGGCTTTTGTTTCAACACAACACACCACCTGATTCAACTAATCAGTGGCATCTGCCCTGTCCTCTATGTTAGTAGTTCCTAAACCCAATAAAATACACATTTTCTTGAGACAGACACACAACCACAACCCAAGCTTTAGCCTTGCTGCAACTCAAGACAGACAACCCAACTGTGGGTCCTCCTGACTGACACATGAAAAGACACAATTTTGGTAAACCTATTTCACCAGGTCCTCTGGGTGTTGGTGGACTCTGTGTTTAACAGATATGTTATTCCAGGTCTGAGTGTGGCTCAGGGTTCATGTTTGCATCTGATTACCATAACAGTGAGGTCAATAGAAGGTCTGTGGCAGTTAGCTAGCAGGTTTATATATGGAAGTACAGGTGTGAGCGGCAGGTTTCAGATCCTAGGGGCAAGCCGGCAGCCGAGGTGAATGTTGGATGAATCCTTTCCTGCTTCAACTTGCTTTTCAGCCTGTTTGAGCTGTCAGAACGAAGAGGGTAAGACTTGAGGTCACCTCTGGGAGTGTAAGACGCATGAGGTAAAACGCATCAACCCATATACACAACAAGCTAGCATTGTTGCCTTCTAGTGAGCTGGGATAGGCACTATGACTGCCTTATTGAGAAGGGAAGTTTAGGAGATCATGTGTCATGTTTTTAATTGGGAAGGAAGTGACAGGATGATGAAACACGGAGTAACTGTTGCTACTGGTGTGTGTGTGTGTGTGTGTCAGGTGAGAGTAACAGACACACTAACGTCTGGGTTCATGTCACACACTCAACATGTCCCTGGATTGTCCTGCTGGTCACCACCACACCCTGTAATCATGACACATCCTCCCTTCCACCCACCACCTGTGGCCAATGGAAGATCCCTCTCATGTTGTTTCCAGTCCCCTTGGTTTGAATGACAGATTTCTGCACATGGAATATCTGGATCATACTGTAGTCACACTGGACAACAGTGGATGCTACACAACTGCCCAACACGCACACACACACACGCAGCCATGTCTCTGATGCCTCAGATAAACCTTTCTACCCTGATCTTCTCTCTCTCTCTCTCTGAGGCTCAGCTCCTGCTGTATGTCACAAACTCTATTCCCCCTCTCCTCCTCCTCTTTCAAATTCTCTGTTTTCCTGTTTCTCTCTGTCTTTCTTTTCTTCTTTCCCATTTTTTCCCCTCCCTGAGCCTTCTCATTACCCTAGTGAACTAGAACATTGGCCAACTGAACTGTAAAAATGCATTGGTCAAAACAATACCAGGACACAGGTGTCAGAATGTGGAAGGTCATTCCATCCATAAGGCTGGAGAGGCTAACTCAAGCCCAGCATGTAGCACCAGGGCGGGGCTCCTCATCAGTCCAGAGCCTGGTCTCCCAGAGGCCTAGTTGATGGGACACTGGTCCTTTCCTATTGTTTTGTTCTGATACCCACAGTTAGTTCTGAGTAGAGTCTGAGGTTGTCGTGGGTGTTTGTTAGTTCTGGTTAGGTTATATTTACATGGGTGTTTCATGTGGCAGCAGGTCACACATTTTGCTGCTGGGATTGCACACTGCAGTATTTCGCCTAACAGATACAGGAGTTTGTCAAAATGTGATTTTTGTTTGAATTCTTTGGGGTTTGTGTAATTTGAGGGATATGTCTCTTAAATGGTCGTAGGTTAAAGGAGGTTAAAAAGTGCAGCTCTGTTTCCACCTCATTTTGTGGGCAGTGGCCACATATCTTGTCTACTCTTGAGAGCCAGGTCTGCCTATGGCAACCTCTCTCAATAGCAAGGCTATGCTTCAGGTATTCTGCCACTGTGTACTCTCTGTTTAGGACCAGATAGCATTCCAGTTTGCTCTGTTTTTTGGCTGATTCTTTCCAATGTGTCAAGTAGTTATTTATTTATTTATTTATTATAATTTGGTTGGGTCTAATTGTGTTGCCGTCCTGGGGCATGTTTGTATTTGTGAAAAGAGCCCCAGAACCAGCTGGCTGAGGGGACTTTTCTCTAGGTTCATCTTGCAGGTTAGGGCTTTTTAATGGAAGGTTTGGGCATCGCTTTCCTTTAGGTGGTTGTGGAATTTAACGTCTCTTTTCTGGATTTTGATCATTAGTGGATATAGTCCTAATTCTGCTCTGCATGCATTATTTTGGGTTTTGCATTGTACTCTGAGAATATTTTTGAATAATTCTACATGTAGAGTCTCAATTGGGTGTTTGTCCCATTTTGTCACTTCTTGGTTGGTGAGTGAACCCCAGACCTCACAGCCCTAGAGGGCAATGGGTTCTATAACTGATTGGAGTATATTTTTAGCCAGATCTTAATTGGGATGTCAAATGTTATATTCCTTTTGATGGTGTAGAAGGCCCTTCTCTCTCTCTCTTTCTCACTCAGTCACTCACTCACTCAATCACACAGACCACTGGTAATACTGACCTCAGACTGAGTCCCCAATGTCACTCTATTTAGTGCAATACTTTGGACCAGTACCATTTCACCCAACTATTTGTATCTTATTTGTAGCTCATTTAAATTAGCTTGTTTACAGACATTTACAAATGTGTTTGTACTGTTGCCCTCTCCTCGTTAGTTCATTTTCAGTCGTGTCTTTTCCTTAACGAGTGCTCAGCATCGAGAGCAAGCATGAGGTCACCATCCTCAGTGGACTCAACGAATTTGTGGTCAAGTTCTACGGCCCACAAGGAAGTAAGTAGCCTTGAGCCAGAACGGCTCATAGGGCAGGAGCCTATCTCCTGTTTTTGTAGCGGGAGGCAGCTTGATGTACATGTACACCCCCTGGACAGGACGCTAGTCTATCGCAGGGCCATGCCCCCTTAATGCTGAGTGCCAAGCAGAGATGCATCAGGTCCCATTTTTTGTGTTTGGTATGACTCGGCCAAGGATTGAACTCTAACCACAAGGCCACTGAGTTAGTAAGGAAGTAAGTGTTTTCATAAACATCCTCACTGGCTAATTGTGTCTATGCAAAGATCTGTATGGCATTGTCTGCTATGGTGTGGAGGCAATCTTCCTCCCAGTGTGTGAACATGCGGTTGTGTGTGCAGGTGTGTGTGTTTCAAATCAAATGTTGTTTTTTAGCACCGTATGAAGGAGGTGTATGGAAGGTACGAGTAGACCTACCGGACAAATACCCCTTCAAGTCTCCATCGATAGGTACAGTATGACAATGCATCTGTCACAACACTCTCTATGTAATATACAATTATAACAATTTGGTGAAAGCATTGTGGAAATGACAGTAACACCTTTGAAGACTAACTGTGTTATTGTTCTCCTCACAGGATTCATGAATAAAATCTTTCATCCCAACATTGATGAAGCGTAAGTTCATTATGATGATTATCGTTTTAGTAGTTAGCAACTAATGTATGTTGATGTATAGGCCTGGACAAGCTTATCAATTATCCGTGATGTTTGTTTGATGTTAGCCTATATCACAAAATGATGCTCACAATTTGTTTATTTTATTCTCTCTCATTTCCCCTCCTTCAGGTCAGGGACGGTGTGTCTAGATGTCATCAACCAGACGTGGACAGCCCTGTACGGTGAGTAACAGTTCCAAAATGTCTAATTGGATACATAATGGACATGGTACCACCTCAGTTTAACAATGTTTGAAACCTACTGAATGGTTCGTTCCATGCCATGGTTACATACCTTTTCTCTGGTCAAATCTGGGCTGTTGGCTGTAAGGAGCAGCTGCGAGAAGCTGATATAAGAGGGACAGACTGGAAAAACAGGTCTAGAATATCTGTATAAACTTAAGTAGCTCCCAACCGAGCATGATTGCCATTAGGTCTGTCCCCAACTAAAAACAATCTTGGTTGACCGAAAGCCATCTGTTCTTTCGACCAATTGAAGGGTCTACATTTTTAAACGTGTATCTTGCCATGTATAGACACGCCCTATGTGTTTGAATAAAATCAACTATATGCATTTAGCTTGTCTGATGCTTTAAGTGCACGGTTTGACGAAATAAGACACAAATGACTCAAGGGAGCCAGAGTTCAAGATAACCAGAAAATAAAAAACACCTGACCCGACCATCCTCTGCTGGCTTTCGCACATTCTGCCGTTACTCTCCTGAAGTTGCTGGTAATAGGCTACACGAGGAGTCTGCAACCTTTCTCATGTAGAATTCCAATTTATCTCACAATTTCTACCGATCTGCGTGCCAGTTATGGTTTTCATATGCACATGTTCGTTTCATTTAATTTATAATAACGTCTTCGTATTTCAAAAGGATTGTAATGTGGTTCATCAAAATTCTATCCAAATCTAAATGAAAATGATACAACCCTAAAAAGTAACTTATATTGCCATTGCCAACTATGTAGAAATAGCCTACATAAAGCCAACAAATAAAAACATTGTAGCCTGCAGGTAGAAAATATCCTGATAAAAATAGATATCCTATAAATCACATTGGCTACTCATGCCTGTCTGCAATTAACTTGAAAACATTGAATCAACTATTAACTTGGGTCCAGCCTGAAGCTTGTGCTAGCAAACTTGTAACATTGTATAAACAATTCTGGGCCCTAATAGTTTTCTGCACCAGTGCGCTCGGGACAGACACAGCCGTAGGCTATTTGCCCAAGGGATAAGAAGTAATCAGGTAGGCCTATTTTATGACGTTTCCACTGGATCAGAGCATGACATTTTCCCTTTCACACTGAGTGGTTATCGAAAGGGAGAGGGCTGGAAAGATTTTTCAAATACATTGAGGAACTACTGTCATTCTCAATAGATGTAAAAACAGTCTTTGTTTGCTTGCTGTTTGAGGTGAAGAAAACATTACTTTGAGAAGCTCACAGCTCATTAGTGGTGGTGCGTTAAGCCAATCAGAAATACTATCAGATCCCCAAATGGGCACATTTATATGCCTACATTTGTGTGCAGGCCGGATAGCCTATAGGCCTACTTCTATGCATAATCAGGTGCACTCAACATTGACAGGAGCGCTCCAAACAAAAGACAATGACTAAATTGACAAAACTCGTAAATGGAATGAAATAAACCTAAACATGTTTCTCACACGTGTAGCATAGGTTGTGCGCTCTGAAAACAACATGTCCACTCCGACAATCAGAACGGTAAAAGACTGGAATAGTAATATATTGGATGCATTAAGAGAAATTACCATAACCAAACAAACATTGTAGATGATAAATTATAGGAATTAACAGTACATTACTGGTGATGTACACTATATGACCAAAAGTAAGTGGACACCTGCTCGTCGAACATCTCATTCAAAAATCATGGGGAACATCTCATTCCAAAATCATGGGCATTAATATGGAGTTGGTCCCCCCTTTGCTGCTATAACAGCCTCCACTCTTCTGGGAAGGCTTTCCACTAGATGTTGGAACATTGCTGCGGGGACTTGCTCCCATTTAGCCACGAGCATTAGTGAGGTCGGGCACTGATATACGCTACCGTTCAAAAGTTTGGGGTCACTTAGAAATGTCCTTGTTTTCGAAAGAAAAGCACATTTTTTGTCTTTAAAATAACATCAAATTGATTAGAAATACAGTGTAGACATTGTTAATGTTGTAAATGGCTATTGTAGCTGGAAACAACTGATTTTTAATGGAATATCTACATAGTCGTACAGAGGCCCATTATCAGCAACCATCAGTCCTGTGTTCCAATGGCACGTTGTGTTTGCTAATCCAAGTTTATCATTTTAAAAGGCTAATTGATCATTAGAAAACCCTTTTGCAATTATGTTAGCACAGCTGAAAACTGTTGTGCTGATTAAAGAAGCAATAAAACTGCCCTTCTTGAGACTAGTTGAGTATCTGGAGCATCAGCAATTGTGGGTTCGATTACAGGATCAAAATGTCCAGAAACAAATAACTTTCTTCTGAAACTCGTCAGTCTATTCTTGTTCTGAGAAATGAAGGCTATTCCATGCGAGAATTTGCCAAGAAACTGAAGATCTCGTACAACGCTGTGTACCCCCCTACCTTGTCACAACACAACTGATTGGCTCAAACGCATTAAGGAAAGAAATTCCACAAATTAACTTACAGTGGGGAGAACAAGTATTTGATACACTGCCGATTTTGCAGGTTTTCCTACTTACAAAGCATGTAGAGGTCTGTAATTTTTATCATATGTACACTTCAACTGTGAGAGACGGAATCTAAAACAAAAATCCAGAAAATCACATTGTATGATTTTTAAGTAATTAATTTGCATTTTATTGCATGACGTAAGTATTTGATACATCAGAAAAGCAGAACTTAATATTTGGTACAGAAACCTTTGTTTGCAATTACAGAGATCATACGTTTCCTGTAGGTCTTGACCAGGTTTGCACACACTGCAGCAGGGATTTTGGCCCACTCCTCCATACAGACCTTCTCCAGATCCTTCAGGTTTCGGGGCTGTCGCTGGGCAATACGGACTTTCATCTCCCTCCAAAGATTTTCTATTGGGTTCAGGTCTTGAGACTGGCTAGGCCACTCCAGGACCTTGAGATGCTTCTTACGGAGCCACTCCTTAGTTGCCCTGGCTGTGTGTTTCAGGTCGTTGTCATGCTGGAAGACCCAGCCACGACCCATCTTCAATGCTCTTACTGAGGGAAGGAGGTTGTTGGCCAAGATCTCGTGATACATGGCCCCATCCATCCTCCGCTCAATACGGTGCAGTCGTCCTGTCCCCTTTGCAGAAAAGCATCCCCAAAGAATGATGTTTCCACCTCCATGCTTCATGGTTGGGATGGTGTTCTTGGGGTTGTACTCATCCTTCTTCTTCCTCCAAACACGGCGAGTGGAGTGTAGACCAAAATGCTCTATTTTTGTCTCATCAGACCACATGACCTTCTCCCATTCCTCCTCTGGATCATCCAGATGGTCATTGGCAAACTTCAGACGGGCCTGGACATGCGCTGGCTTGAGCAGGGTGACCTTGCGTGCGCTGCAGGATTTTAATCCATGACGACGTAGTGTGTTACAAATGGTTTTCTTTGAGACTTTGGTCCCAGCTCTCTTCAGGTCATTGACCAGGTCCTGCTGTGTAGTTCTGGGCTGATCCCTCACCTTCCTCATGATCATTGATACCCCACGAGGTGAGATCTTGCATGGAGCCCCAGACCGAGGGTGATTGACCGTCATCTTGAACTTCTTGGTGAGAAGTTCTTCTCACCAAGCTGCTTGCCTATTGTCCTGTAGCCCATCCCAGCCTTGTGCAGGTCTACAATTTTATCCCTGATGTCCTTACACAGCTATCTGGTCTTGGCCATTGTGGAGAGGTTGGAGTCTGTCTGATTGAGTGTGTGGACAGGTGTCTTTTATACAGGTAACGAGTTCAAACAGGTGCAGTTAATACAGGTAATGAGTGGAGAACAGGAGGGCTTCTTAAAGAAAAACGAACAGGTCTGTGAGAGCCGGAATTCTTACTGGTTGGTAGGTGATCAAATACTTATGTCATGCAATAAAATGCAAATTAATAACTTTAAAATCATACAATGTGATTTTCTGGATTTTTGTTTTAGATTCCGTCTATCACAGTTGAAGTGTACCTATGATAAAAATTACAGACCTCTACATGCTTTGTAAGTAGGAAAACCTGCAAAATCGGCAGTGTATCAAATACTTGTTCTCCCCACTGTTAATTGAAATGCATTCCAGGTGACTACCTCATGAAGCTGGTTGAGAGAATGCAAAGCTGTCATCAAGGCAAAGGGTGGCTATTTGAAGAATCTCAAATATAAAATATATATTTATTTAACACTTTTGTGATTACTACATGATTCCATATTTGTTATTTCATAGTTTTGATGTCTTTACTATTATTCTACAATGTAGAAAACAGTAAAAATAAAGACAAACCCTGGAATGAGTAGGTGTGTCCAAACTTTTGACTGGTACTGTGTGTGTATGTATGTGTATAATATATATATATATATATATATATATATATATATATATATATATATATATATATATATATATATATATATATACAGTTGAAGTCGGAAGTTTACATACACCTTAGCCAAATACATTTAAAAACTCAGTTTTTCACAATTCCTGACATTTAATCCAAGTAGAAATTCCCTGTCTTAGGTCAGTTAGGATCACCACTTTATTTTAAGAATGTGAAATGTCCGAATAATAGTAGAGAGAATGATTTATTTCAGCTTTTATTTCTTTCGTCACATTCCCAGTGGGTCAGAAGTTTACATACACTCAATTAGTATTTGGTAGCATTGCCTTTAAATTGTTTAAATTGGGTCAAATGTTTTGGGTAGCCTTCCACAAGCTTCCCACAATAAATTGTGTGAATTTTGGCCCATTCCTCCTGACAGAGCTGGTGTAACTGAGTCAGGTTTGTAGGCCTCCTTGCTCGCACACGCTTTTTTCAGTTCTACCCACAAATGTTCTATAGGATTGAGGTCAGGTCTTTGTGATGGCCACTCCAATACCTTGACTTGGTTGTCCTTAAGCCATTTTGCCACAACTTTGGAAGTATGCTTGGGGTCATTGTCATTTTGGAAGACCCATTTGCGACCAAGCTTTAACTTCCTGACTGATTTCTTGATTTTCCTTCCTCATGATGCCATCTATTTTGTGAAGTGCACCAGTCCCTCCTGCAGAAAAGCACCCCCACAGCATAATGCTGCCACCCCCGTTCTTCACAGTTGGGATCAGAGGTGTAGTCCAGGGTATACGCTGGTATACGGCGTATACCTACTTATTTTTCAGTCAGCATTGCGTATACCCACTTCTAAATCCCCCCTGATGCGCATCATTCAGTAATATCTGTGAGTCAGATTGCCTATTTTCTTCCTCGGGGATAGTGAAGCCATGACCCACCCTCCTCTGCCTCTAATTGGCTGGTACTCGCTGCTTTCACTGATTAGATTGGTTAACTTTAGGCATGAGGACTGATGAGCCAATCAGAGGCAGAGTAGGGCGGGTCATGCCGAGGAAAATATCGCTAATACCTCAGGTGCCAGTGAAAAAAAAAAAAAAAAAAACTCAGGTGCCGGTGCCACTTGACTACGATAACGGCAGCAGACCAAACAACGGATGAAGAAAGGACACAAGCGGCGGTGTGCCACCCCAGTTGATGGAAGACATCATTCTGAGGTAAGTTTTAAGGTGGTTTCCAAATGAATCATTATTTTAAACTACTGGCAAATTGCCAGTGACTGCACATTTAGAGGAGAAGAGATGTTGCCGCCAATAGTTAGTGCGAGTCGGCTAACGTTATGAAGCTAGCTACGTAGATTGGGATAATGTGGGGAAACCGGGGCATTGTTGGTTTTCAGTAAGTGTTTAATCAACCCAGTTCATAAGAATTTCATACCAGACTGATGAAACTGATTATCTCAATGTTTATGAAGCTTGTTTATTATTGTAAAGGTCTAAATTATAACGTTAGCCAAGTTACTAAGCCCTAAATTATAACATTAGCCAAGTTACTTAGCCCTAACTAACCTATATGATCTAGTTTAATTGCATAGTAGCTAAGCTGGTAGTTGATTTTTAAGTAAGTTAAAACACAAGAATGGGGACAAATAGTTTAAGATTCAGCCTAAAACAATATTGAGGTCTAATCAGGCTGTCTTATTTTGTATAGGGACAGGTAACCATGAAAAGGAAGGGAGATATTGCAGACTTTTTTGTAAAGAGGCACAAATCAGGCCCAGATCAGGCCCAGGCAGACCCCACCCCTAAAACCAGCAGCCCTGGCAGCTCTCAACCGGGAGCTAGCCAGGCAAGTCAGTGTGAGCATAGAGAAGGATCCAGTCTACCACCACCAGGTCAGAACACACAGGCAGTAAATTGCATCTCCAGTTTATTGAAAAGTGAAGCCTCACACTGTAACAAAAGGTGATTTTGACAGATTAAGCCTCATTTTGAATTTCTGTGTGATGTTATTTATTTTATTGCCCTTCTATTTATTTTGTCTGTATCCATGTTTGTTTTTTACAATGCTACTGTTATATAACATTTTGTACATTTTGTGTTAAATTTGTTGTTTTTTTGTTAAATAAACTCTCCCAAGTATTTCACTCACTAATCTCCTGTATGCTTCAGCTTCACTTGCTGAAAATATTTCCACTTGGTTATGCAGATTGTTAATGTAAAGAGGGGGACCCATGTCTTGCTGATGACTATTGTGATCACAGTAGTGTGTGTGTGTGTGTGTGTGTGTGTGTGTAAGTGTGTGTGAGAGAGAGAGAGACAGGGAGATGCATAATTAGTTTTGTTGTTGTCTGTAGACATCAATAATGACTGGCCAGACCTGTGGAGTGCTAAACAAACAGAAGACTTCAAATCCAAGAACCCCTGGTTGGGATCCAAAAACAAAAAATTGGGTAAGTTTAGGTAGATTGCTAGTTTGGGTAACTTCTGAAACAGTGGGCACAGATAACTTTGTGTGTGTGTGTGTGTGTGTGTGTGTGTGTGTAAAGGACCATGCACACGTACAGCTGTGGATACAGGAGTAGTTACATTGTTTGTTTATGCTTCGCAGGATGTCTGGTCTGTAGCAGTGTGAACTCCATTGGGATCGACAAGGAGCAAGGTGTATCGCTCTCAAGAGAATGGATGAACTTTGAAATTCAAGTGTCTGGCCAGGGAAGTAGAACAACAAGTTTGTCAATCTTGAGAAATAAGGTGAGGAAACATGCGTTGTCCAAGGCCCACACTCAGGCTGTGAAGGTGGCAGAGCAACAGAAAGAAGCTGCCATTGAGAATACAGTGGAGACTATGACTGAGTCCTACATGAAGGAAACTGAAGCTGTGTTTCGAACAGCCTACCATCTGGCCAAAAAGAACCGACCCTTTTCTGACCATGAGAGCCTCATTGAGCTGCAGGAACTGAATGGTGTAAAAATGGGCTCAATACTTCATTCACGTTACAGTGCAACACAAATAATACAACATGTTGCTAGTGAGATGCAGAGCAAAATCATCAGTAGCATTATAGCATCATCCAGTAAGTTAGCTGTCCTAATTGACGAGGCATCTTCTTTAAGTCACAAAGCTGTCATGACAGTTTCTATTAAAGCATCAATTCAAGAAGAAAGCCCTGAGTTCATATTCCTGGAACTTGTTGAACTGGAAAATCAGAGAGCAGATGGCATATTACAGGCGTTACTCACCTGTTTAACTAATGCTGGCTTTACAGAAGAGTGGCTTCATGAAAACTGGGTAACATTTGTATCTGATGGAGCCAGTGTCATGCTAGGAAAGAAGTCAGGAGTAGCAACCAGACTGACTTTGAGATTCCCAAAGCTTTTTGTATGGCACTGCATGAACCATAGACTTGAACTTGCTGTGTCAGATGCAGTTGATGAGGTAAACTCTGTCAATCACTTTAAAACTTTTATCCAGAAGCTATACTCTCTGTATAGTGTGTCAAACAAAAATTAACGTGAACTTGTTAATGCAGCAGCTGAAGTAGGCTCACAACTTCTTCGCATTGGCAGAATCTTGGATGTACGCTGGGTGGCCAGTAGCTTTCGGACTGTTCGTGCTGTTTGGACATCCCTGGGAGCTCTTGTGCAGCACTTTAAAAATGCTTGCAGTGATGAGATGAGGTCCACCAAAGAGAGGCAGATGTACAGAGGTTTGTTAGACCGTGTTCAAAGTCCAGAATTCATTTGTGACCTTGGCCTCATGTACGACACTCTCCATGAACTAAGTCTCCTGTCACAGGAGCTTCAGTCTCGTTCTATAACGCTCCTCAGAGCAGAGCATCTGCTGAAACGCTCAATCAGAGTGATCCAGTCATTCAAAGAGAGTCCAGGTGAGAAATATAGTGAGGCTTTAGAAGCAAAACAGACTGGGGAGTATCGGTCTATAGCCCTGAAAACAAATGCAAAGCTGAAGTCTATCAATCCAGGCCAGTTCTTACAAAGCCTTGTGAACAATCTGGAGAAACGCTTGTCTTTTGAAGATGAGACCATCATGGACCTCAGCATCCTTGATCAGAGTAAGTGGCCATCAAAGCCCAGCATCCGCCATGGTGAAGAACAAGTTAAGCGACTGTGCAAGCGATTTAACTTGTGCACAGACCAAGCACTGAATGGGATGCGGGACCTACTGGAAGAGCCCAGTAGTGAGCCCAAGGACCTAAAACCACTTATGAACTGTATGAAAACATTCCCTGTCGGTACAGCAGAGTGTGAGAGGAATTTTAGCCTTATGAACAATATAAGCTCAGACAAGAGGGCTGTCCTTCTGATCTCAAACATATCAAACTTGATGATGATTAATATCAACGGCCCACCAACTTCCAAGTTTGATCCTAGAAAATATACAAGGACCTGGTTGAAGAGCCATCGTGCTGCCTCTTCGGTGCGTTCTAGACAGTGCAGTGTGAAAGCTCCTGCAGAAAGCAAATTTGTCTGGAATATACTGTAGTATGAGCAAAGGTCAGAAACCCAGTGCTGGGTTGAGAGAGTATATCACTGTTGATGTGTTGTTAATGCATATATTTTTGTTAATTGTTAACTAAATATTGTTGTAACATATTTTGTTGAATGATTTACCGGTAAATGAACATGTTCAAAACAAAGCATATAGCAATATGAACAAGGATGCATTGTCACCTTCAGATTTGAAGTATTTTATTTAAATAAATGTGCAAAAAATAATCGAAACACCATTTCCTGTTTGCCTCATGATAAATACATTTTACATTCATCCAGGCTGCTCTTGTGACCAGTAGTAACTACAAACTGCTCCTAATCAAGTCATGATCATTTTATAATAGTGTGCAAGTAGAAATTACATATTTTTGGGTAAACTAAATCATAGTCTTACATGTCACTGTTTCTAAAACAGGGCTTTTTTCTGGACTACTTAAAAAAAAAAAAGGTGAATACTGAGAGTATACCCACTTCTCCAGGGACCACTACACCACTGGTTGGGATGGTGTTCTTCGGCTTGCAAGGCACCCCCTTTTTCCTCCAAACATAACGATGGTCATTATGGCCAAACAGTTCTATTTTTGTTTCATCAGACCAGAGGACATTTCTCCAAAAAGTACGATCTTTGTCCCCATGTGCAGTTGCAAAGCGTAGTCTGGCCTTTTTATTGTGGTTTTGGAGCAGTGGCTTCTTCCTTGCTGAGCGGCCTTTCAGGTTATGTCGATATAGGACTCGTTTTACTGTGGATATAGATACTTTTGTACCTGTTTCCTCCAGCATCTTCACAAGATCCTTTACTGTTGTTCTGGGATTGATTTGCACTTTTCGCGCCAAAGTACGTTCATCTCTAGGAGACAGAACGCGTCTCCTTCCTGAGCGGTATGAATGGCTGCGTGGTCCCATGGTGTTTATACTTGCGTACTATTGTTTGTACAAATGAACATGGTACCTTCAGGCGTTTGGAAATTGCTGATTTATTTTGATTTTCCCATGATGTCAAGCAAAGAGGCACTGAGTTTGAAGGTAGGCCTTGAAATACATCCACAGGTACATCTCCAATTGACTCAAATGATGTCAATTAGCCTATCAGAAGCTTCTAAAGCCATGACATCATTTTCTGGAATTTCCCAAGCTGTTTAAAGGCACAGTCAACTTAGTGTATGTAAACTTCTGACCCACTGGAATTGTGATACAGTGAATTATAAGTGAAATACTGTGTCCGTAAACAATTGTTGGAAAAATTACTTGTGTCATGCACAAAGTAGATGTCCTAACTGACTTGCCAAAACTATAGTTTGTTAACAAGAAATTTGTGGAGTGGTTGAAAAACGAATTTTAATGACTCCAACCTAAGTGTATGTAAACTTCCGACTTCAACTGTATATATATATATATATATATACAGTGAGGGAAAAAAGTATTTGATCCCCTGCTGATTTTCTACGTTTGCCCACTGACAGACATGATCAGTCTATAATTTTAATGGTAGGTTTATTTGAACAGTGAGAGACAGAATAACAACAAAAAAATCCAGAAAAACGCATGTCAAAAATGTTATAAATTGATTTGCATTTTAATGAGGGAAATAAGTATTTGACCCCTCTGCAAAACATGACTTAGTACTTGGTGGCAAAACCCTTGTTGGCAATCACAGAGGTCAGACGTGTTTCTTGTAGTTGTCCACCAGGTTTGCACACATCTCAGGAGGGATTTTGTCCCACTCCTCTTTGCAGATCTTCTCAAAGTCATTAAGGTTTCGAGCCTGACGTTTGGCAACTTGAACCTTCAGCTCCCTCCACAGATTTTATATGGGATTAAGGTCTGGAGACTGGCTAGGCCACTCCAGGACCTTAATGTGCTTCTTCTTGAGCCACTCCTTTGTTGCCTTGGCTGTGTGTTTTGGGTCATTGTCATGCTGGAATACCCATCCACGACCCATTTTCAATGGCCTGGATGAGGGAAAGAGGTTCTCACCCAACACTTGACGGTACATGGCCCCGTCCATCGTTCCTTTGATGCGGTGAAGTTGTCCTGTCCCCTTAGCAGAAAAACACCCCCAAAGCATAATGTTTCCACCTCCGTGTTTGACGGTGGGGATGGTGTTCTTGGGGTCATAGGCAGCATTCCTCCTCCTCCAAACACGGCGAGTTGAGTTGATGCCCTGTATATGTGCTTTCTTGAGCAGGGGGACCTTGCGGGCGCTGCAGGATTTCAGTCCTTCACGGCGTAGTGTGTTACCAATTGTTTTCTTGGTGACTATGGTCCCAGCTGCCTTGAGATCATTGACAAGATCCTCCCGTGTAGTTCTGGGCTGATTCCTCACCGTTCTCATGATCATTGCAACTTCACGAGGTGAGATCTTGCATGGAGCCCCAGTCCGAGGGAGATTGACAGTTATTTTGTGTTTCTTCCATTTGCGAATAATCGCACCAACTGTTGTCACCTTCTCACCAAGCTGCTTGGCGATGGTCTTGTAGCCCATTCCAGCCTTGTGTAGGTCTACAATCTTGTCCCTGACATCCTTGGAGAGCTCTTTGGTCTTGGCCATGGTGGGGAGTTTGGAATCTGATTGATTGATTGCTTCTGTGGACAGGTGTCTTTTATACAGGTAACAAGCTGAGATTAGGAGCACTCCCTTTAAGAGTGTGATCCTAATCTCAGCTCGTTACCTGTATAAAAGACACCTGGGAGCCAGAAATCTTTCTGATTGAGAGGGGGTCAAATACTTATTTCCCTCATTAAAATGCAAATCAATTTATAACATTTTTGACATGCGTTTTTCTGGATTTTTTTGTTGTTATTCTGTCTCTCACTGTTCAAATAAACCTACCATTAAAATTATAGACTGATCATTTCTTTGTCAGTGGGCAAACTTATAAAATCAGCAGGGGATCAAATACTTTTTTCCCTCACTGTATATATATATATATATTTTGTGTGTATATCTATATATTTTTTTACATTATGCTACTGCTCAACTAAAACAAATCTTGATCGACCAAACAATCAACTAATTGGGGTCAGCCCTAATTGCCATAGAGAAGTTCCTATCATTAAAACCTGTACTAGAAATTGACCTTTCTGCTGTGATTTGTACTCTGTTTTGACAATTATGAACACTGTCAGTGGGACATACCAGACATGGCATAATATGGGTTTTTTAAGCAGGGTCAATGGGTTTCAACGTGATGGGAACAGGGCACCCTTTCTGGTTTGAGTTGTTGGCCAATTCACTGCCTCAGATAGATAGGCTGTTGTATTGAAGGTGATAGCAGAACAGAGACCTCTAGTGGTCGTTTATCATCATGGCAGAACTGGATATGAAATGCAAACCTGCAAGACCTACTAACCTCCAATGAAATACTTGTGATGTGGCGTTTTTTTATTGTAGTTCCTGTGTGACCACTGGTGTGGCGGTCATGAGTCATGACCGCAGTCAAATTCCATGTGACCTTTAGTCACAGTAACGAGGCTTCTCCAAAACTGTGCTCTGATGCCGCTGATGGTCTTTAGTAGCCTACCAGACTTGCTAACTGCCAGTCGCTAATGGCCTAGTACTCAGCCTAGTACTCAGCACTCTATTGTCCCTATAATCACTCTGACATCAATGCAAATGCAATCCAAAATCTAATTATACACGTCATGAGAGCCCATGGGCTCACGTTGCACAATATTTCTATAGGCTATGCAATTGCATGAGAAAATTGAGTTTTGATGGCCTTTTAAAAAGGAGGATCGCATCAGCTTTATATACACTGCCGGTCAAAAGTTTTAGAACACCAACTCATTCAAGGGTTTTTCTTTATTTTTTACTAGTTTCTACATTGTAGGATAATAGTGAAGACATCAAAACTATGGAATCATGTAGTAACCAAAAAAGTGTTAAACAAATCAAAATATATTTTATAGTTGAGATTCTTCAAATAGCCACCCTTTGCCTTGATGACAACTTTGCACACTCTTGGCATTCTCTCAACCAGCTTCACCTGGAATGCTTTTCCAACAATCTTGAAGGAGTTCCCACATATGCTGAGCACTTGTTGGCTGCTTTTCCTTCACTCTGCAGTCCGACTCATCCCAAACCATCTCAATTTGGTTGAGGTCGGGGGATTGTGGAGGCCAGGTCATCTGATGCAGCACACAATCACTCTCCTTCTTGGTATAATAGTCCTTACACAGCCTGGAGGTGTGTTGGGTCATTGTCCTGTTGAAAAATAAATGATAGTCCCACTAAGTCCAAACCAGATGGGATGGCGTATCGCTGCAGAATGCTGTGGTAGCCATGCTGGTTAAGTGTGCCTTGAATTCTAAATAAATCACAGACAGTCTCACCAGCAAAGCACCCCCCCACCATAACACCTCCTCCTCCATGCTTTACGGTGGGAAATACACATGCGGAGATCATCCGTTCACCCACACCGCATCTCACAAAGACACGGCAGTTGGAATCAAAAATCTCCAATTTGTACTCCAGACCAAAGGACACATTTCCACCGGTCTAATGTCCATTGTTCGTGTTTGTTGGACCAAGCAAGTCTCTTCTTCTTATTGGTGTCCTTAAGTAGTGGTTTCTTTGCAGCAATTCGACCATGAAGGCCTGATTCACACAGTCTCGTCTGAACAGTTGATGTTGAGATTTGTCTGTTACTTGAACTTTGTGAAGCATTTATTTGGGCTGCAATTTCTGAGGCTGGTAACTCTAATGAACTTATCCTCTGCAGCAGAGGTAACTCTGGGTCTTCCATTCCTGTGGTGGTCCTCATGAGAGCCAGTTTCATCATAGCTCTTGATGGTTTTTGCAACTGCACTTGAAGAAGCTTTCAAAGTTCTTGACATTTTCCATATTTACTGACCTTCATGTCTTAAAGTAATGATGGACTGTCATTTCTCTTTGCTTATTTGAGCTGTTCTTGCCATAATATGGACTTGGTCTTTTACCAAATAGGGCTACCTTGTCACAACACAACTGATTGGCTCAAACGCATTAAGAAGGAAATAAATTACACAAATTAACTTTTAAGAAGGTACACCTGTTAATTGAAATGCATTCCAGGTGACTACCTCATGAAGCTGGTTGAGAGAATGCCAAGAGTGTGCAAAGCTGTCATCAAGGCAAAGAGTGGCTATTTGAAGGATCTGAAATATAAAATATTTTTTGATTTGTTTAACAGTTTTTTGGTTACTACATGTGTTATTTCATAGTTTTGATGTCTTCACTATTATTCTACAATGTAGAAAATAGTAAAAATCTAGAAAAACCCTTGAATGTGTAGGTATTCTAAAACTTTTCACCGGTAGTGTAGGCTAGGCATACTATATTTATTTCTTAACTTTCCTAATATTAAGCACATTGCTTAGCTTTACAACAGGAGTAGCCTACCTGGCTGGCAAGAAAAAGAACTGCAGGAAAAGCGTCCTCCATTCGCTATTTAAGTGCATACAGATGACATGTATTTTTTCCCCCTTCCCCTGTTCCAACAGGTGCATGATAATGGTCCATTCTAAATCAAAACTAATTTCACACATATTATTTAGTATATGTAAAGATGAGATTAAATTGAGAATAGTCTGATGGGTGACAATATTATCACTTGTGAATGATGCCCAGCATGTGCAGTCTTAAGGCAATAAACAGCGCATGCCTTTTTTTGATGTTGCAACTTTTCAAATCATAGTCGCACACATCATGAATAGCCTGTAGGCCTTTATGTTTTGTTAAGGTTTGTGTCACAACTAAATTGGCCAAAAAACTCAAAACGTAGCCTATAGCCTAGGACCCCTGGAACAGGGTTGGATAGCCTACAGACAGCCTAGTGAAACATGTTCTTATAAGCCCAGTCATTGCACAATCGTGTGTGAAAACAGAGTTTTGACTGGCCACTATTTAAAAGAGGATCCCAGCTTTCTCGTGCTGCTATATTTATTGCTCAATTCTTAAAATTAAGCACATTACAACCAATGTAGCCTACCTGGCATACATAGGCTGCGCGTGAGTTTCAAGTTTGGGGAAGCAAATATTTAACATAAAAATGCACCTTTATAATAAAGCATTCCATGCATCATTGCATTTGCAGACTAAGATAAGATAGCCTACTCTTTAATGTGATGAGTAGATTGGATAGTCATCATTTAGGCTAGTAATATAAATTAATCAGTTTGCAAAGAAATACTGTTCAATGCATGGCTGAACGTATATAGCGTAGAGCATGCCTAGGCTATAGACTATATCAGAAGTTTTTTATTTTTATTTCTTTGCATGGGAAAAATGTGGCCTTTTATAAAAACACATTTCATGCAATTCTACTACACTTTATATGACTGTAGACATGAGCAGAATCACAGGGTAGCCTACTCTGCTGACACTGACAAACAGATCAATAAAAACGACCTAGTCCATATAATAGACCTACAAGAAGTGGACACAAATAGAATATGATGTTCATCTAAACTGGAGGAGGAAATGATTGTCCAAAAACAAACTTTTAAGTAGCACTCAATGATAACTAGTGAATATGCGCAGTGCGCACTCACGGGGGATATTGGAGATATTGCTGATGCTGTCCGCTGGCGCCAATAAGATAGACTATACTGTTGTTCGCTTAATTAAGTTGAGAATTTCGATAACTAAAAGACAGATTTGTCTTTTCATTGTCTTCTCTTTACAGCAATAATAATTTCCTTTCCAAACTATGTTTTCCCGTGATTGTATTTTGACATATTGCAATATGCCTGGCTTGGCCTCTACTTTTCACAGACAGTCACAACTCAACAATAATCTGTCCAAATTGTGCATGCTGCCTTTCCTTCCGACTGTAGGCAAAGTGATTTAAAACAATCCACAAATAAAAAACAATTCCACACATACAGTATATTAGTAGGCTCTATGTAAAGACCAGATTAAATTAAGAATAGTCTGATGGGTGAGAATATTATCAAGTGCTTGTTAAATTGTGAATGAGAGACTGATAAAGTGTGTGCAGCCTGTACAAGCAACAAATCAGAGCTCATGCCTTTCATGCGACCTTTTTCAAATCATCATTAGTCGCATCATGCAGCCTTAGAATGTATAAAAATCTAAACATATAGCCTAACATTTGTATCACAACTAAAGTTGCATAAATAACTCTAAATTAAGCATATAGGAGGACCTGTTTCTTTGTTAACCGCTCAACACAGAATAGCCGCATGTGCGCACTCCCTCAGAAAATGATTGGGGAAAATATCCTTTCTATTTTATTCAGCAGTTGTATTCTTCATACTAGAAAATAATGCCATGGAATTCTAAGCAAATCTTGTTAAATGAACTAGTGTAGCCCACAGCCATATGGCATAGCCAGATTAGGACCTAACATAAGGACAACTCAGAATATGCTATTCTGTTCTGCTGAAATAGTATACATTTTCTTTAGACCTGTCTAAAATAAATAATGGGTTTATTGTGATGGTGTAGGCTATATTAAATGGATTTATTAGACTTTTTAAAATGTAGATGTTCCAAAGGTCCGCATCAGTGGCTTGTAGGCTATGCGTGGAAGCTAGGAGATGCTAAACGTGTTTGTTAATTAACGGTAAATTACAGTGAGACCGGTAGTTATTTGCATGAACCGGCTGACAAAATCTCATGACTGCCACAGCCCTAGTACAGCTCATTGAGTGTTTGCCTTGAGTAGGTTGCACATTATCATCTCTCTACCCCCCCATAATGTAAAACACTGGTCGTCCCTCCTCCCCTTGCAGACCTGACCAACATCTTTGAGGCGTTCCTGCCCCAGCTGCTGGCCTACCCCAACCCCATCGATCCTCTCAACGGAGACGCTGCCGCCATGTACCTGCACCGGCCAGAGGACTACAAACACAAGATCAAAGGTGAGACACACACACACACACACACACACACCAGATTGCCTGTCTGACTCCCTCTCTTTTCCTTCTCTCTGTTCCAGAGTATCTCCAGAAGTATGCGACAGAGGAGGCTCTAAAGGAGCAGGAGGAGGGAGGCGACTCCTCGTCTGAGAGTTCAATGTCAGACTTCTCTGAGGATGAGGCTCAGGACATGGAGTTGTAGTGAAGGGGAGACAACCCCCCTCCCCTCACCCACATAGACTATCATGTCCTAAAGAGCAGAAACAGACTATTATATACATATTTAAACAAGGCCATTTTTTTTATTACTAAACAAACGTGGATTTGTATGGATTATATGAATGAGAAGCGGCGGTGTGAAATGTCAAAATGTCACCCTCGTCTAGATATTATTTATTACTCAGTCATAGCCCCCTCCACCAACACCTCCACACCCACATTATTCTCCCCTCTTACCCAGAAAGGAGTGCAGCATTCTCAGGATCCTAGATTCCCTCTCCTGTGGTCTGGGTCGTATTCTGATTGACCGTTGACCCACTATCTGCAGGGTAGGCAGAATGTGGATGTTTCCGGTTTTCAGCGATACAGTAGTTTCAACCTAACTTCCGTTTCCCCTTAAAAACAGATGTGGGGACTCAGCTCAGGCATCTTTTTACGCCTGCTACATTAGGTTACCTTTGACCCAACCCTGATAGAACCGATAAGGGGAGACCAGAGAGCAGTACACCATTGGAAGACAAGACTGTCAGACAGTCATTGTCATGACAGAGACAGGGATGGAATGTTTACACTCAGTAACCCCAGCCACTCCCCGCACTAGTTTTGATTTTTAATTCTCAGAATTGTTCTATATTTGATTTCGTGTGTGAAACACTTTTTACAGGCACATCTTTTTCCACTCCCCTTGCTCTCAGAGAAGCTCTCTGGCTCTAGTGCACGGCCCACTGTTTCTAGAGTCATTACCACAGTAAGGAATCGCACTTTGAGATCCAATTTCACTTGTTGACTTTCTCAATTTTGGGGGTTGGAAGCTGCCATCAGGACCACCACATGATCACTCCTTCCCAAGGATCAGTTAGTGGGTTTCATCCAGACCTATCCAATATGGCTGCCGTTGACCTCTCTGTCAGGCCTCACCCCAGAGGCCAGTATATCCTATCCACCCACCACACCCTGGTTGTCATAGAACCTGTTTTGTAAACAAGACTTTTACCCTGTAGTCAGGAGCACCAGCGCACCAACCAAGAGACAACTTACCACACCACTTAACACCAGAGGTGAAGGGGGTGTTGAAGGTGGACTGAACATCCTTTATTTTCTGTATTTTTTCTCCTCTCTGCTCAGTGACTCATTGAGGCTTGCTACTTGTTGTTTTCACAAAGGGAGAGAGTGGGGGGGGGGGCTCTGATCAGTGTGCATGTGTGAGAGAGAACCCATCTTATGTTTTCAGACCCCACTGACCCAAATGGAAGCGAACCAGGCTACTAGAGCTATAGTAGTTTGTCGTCCTCAGTGACAACCCTAACGCAACATGAAACAACATACTGTTGTTGCTCTAGAGGAGAGAACCACAGAGATTAACTACTGTCATACCAGGAGCTGTCTGTCACTAAACAAACTCACATCATCATGCACCAGAGTGCACCAAGACACTCTTTTAGCCCTCCTCCTCTTCCTCTTCGTCCTCTTTCTCCTCCTCTTCCTCCTCTCCGTTTTAGGAAAGTGTTTGTGATTCTCCAAGCATCCTTTGGTACCTTGTGGCATGATACAGAAGTGAAGTTGTGTAGGGCTTTGTTGAGCTTATATGCTGTAGAAATAGAGAAAAGACACCTCTTGTTTGATGAATGGTTTTCGATCTAGATGTCAGCAGTGTCCAGTCGTATCCACACTGAGGGTCAGTGTGTGGCCAGGCTTCATTCCTTCCAAGCACTGTTTGGACTTCTCTCAGTCTTGATGGAAGACTATTATTAGTTGAATCAGGTGTGTTACTGCTTGGTTGAAACAGAAGCCTGGAGCCACACGACTCGACAGCCCTGATCTAGGGGTTGGGTTGGATTGGGTAGTTGTGAGGGGCTGGGTTGGGAGGTTTGAAGGCTACCTGGGGACTTGTTGGATGGAATGGGGAATGGCGGGTGGGGTGGTAACTAACCAGGTCGTTGTTGACCTTAACTTTGCCTATTGCTTATGTTCAACTATAATACGTGTTTTATAAATGGCCCCGTCTCTATTCTCAGTTCAGTGTGCAGGTGGACTCATCTAGCCTGGGTGTCTGGCTGTTTCTGCTATAGCCAACTCCTTTGTCGTTGTTCTTAGGTAATATTGGTCTAAAGCAGAAACGCACTGTCTGATACACATGCTCGAGGAGTACGCTGGCACCCAGGCTAGATGAGTACACCTACATACTCAGACTGGCTAGCAGAAAGTGTTTTTGGTTTTCAACCTTTGTGATCACTAACTCAGGAGCACCACATTGGGAGTGCTCCAGGATTCTTCTCTCTTACTATTGTGATCATTGAGAGGTTGGCCAAGGCTCAACCTACACAGGGTGTCCCATTCCTGCCACAGCAAACAATATGTGCACAATCCTATCCCCATGTGCCCAATCCTATATACTATCCTCATCTGTGTGCTTAATTCTATAATATCCTATAGGTCACATTATATCTGATTGTTTCAGATAGAAATGTAATGATTGAAAGTGGTCATTGGTGTCTATTCCACACAGTAGAGGATCTTGTCCATTATGTACATGACAGATCTACCTATGATATTCTAAACATTGTGCATCGTTTCAATAAGGTACTAGTGAAGTGTAACTGAAAGGTCTAGGTCCTAGACTCAAGGAGCTGGTTGCATATTACTGGTATAATAATGGGGACTCTTTGCTCAAAGCAGATGTCATAACATGTCGTAAGACTGACAAGCCTGTTACAGAAGTGTACTGGCCACTTGTCCTGGGTCAGATGAGAAGAGATGTATCATCCGTATTTTTTTAAGAAAACTCATCTTTCATAGGGGACATCCTAGTCGTAAACATTAGAATTGAATCATAATTGAATTAATCCATTTGTTTTTCTTTTCACAGAATGCAACAACTGTATAATGTATAAAGTTGACAATAACAGTTAACGTATTAGGGTTCAGGATTAACGTTAGAGATGTACAGATAACATACCGGACCCCCCACCTCATCCCCACATTATGATGCTATTGTTGATATGTCTGTAATTTGTCTTTTGCCTCCATTACACTGAGTCAATGAGACAGGAGAAGGACATTGCTTTGAAATAATATTGCATTGAAAAACATACTGTCTGTACTGACGGGGGAACTGCCTCAGTGTTGAGATGGTTGGAGTTAGCATTAGAATTCTCATACATTATGATTGTAGGTTTATCATTATGTTAACTGTCTCAATAACATGGGCACCAGACCTACACTGTGGTGTATTGTAATGGTTACCACAAGACTAGAGAACAGCCATAGTGTGTAACTACACTACATGATCAAAAGTATGTGGACACCTGCTCGTCGAACATCTCATTCCAAATTCATGGGCATTAATATGGAGTTGGTCCCCCCTTTGCTGCTATAACAGCCTCTACACTTCTGGGAAGGCTTTCCACTAGATGTTGGAACATTGCTGGGGGACTTGCTTCCATTCAGCCACAAGCATTAGTGAGGTCGGGCACTGATGTTTGGTGATTAGGCCTGGCTCGCAATCAGCGTTCCAATTCATCCCAAAGGTGTTCAATGGGGTTGAGGTCAGGACTCTGTGCAGGCCAGTCAAGTTCTTCCACACAGATCTCGACAAACCATTTCTGTATGGACCTCGCTTTGTGCACGGGGGCATTGTCATGCTGAAACAGGAAAGGCCCTTCCCCAAACTGTTGCCACAAAGTTGGAAGCACAGAATTGTCTAGAATGTCATTGTATGCTGTAGCATTAAGATTTCCCTTCACTTGAACTAAGGGGCCTAGCCCAAACCATGAAAAACAGCCCCAGACCATTATTCCTCCTCCACCAAAATGTACAGTTGGCACTATGCATTCGGGGAGGTAGCGTTCTCCTGGCATCCGCCAAACTCAGATCTGTCCGTCGGACTGCCAGATGGTGAAGCGTGATTCATCACTCCAAAGAACAAGTTTCCACTGCTCCAGAGTCCAATGGCGGTGAGCTTTACACCACTCCAGCCGACGCTTGGCATTGCACATGGTAAACTTAGGCTTGTGTGCGGCTGCTCGGCCATGGAAACCCATTTCATGAAGCTTTCGACAAACAGTTATTCGTTGCTTCCAGAGGCAGTTTGGAATGTTGCAACCGAGGACAGGATTTTTACGTGCTATGCGCTTCAGCAGTCCCGTTCTGTGAGCTTGTGTGGCCTACCACTTCGCGGCTGAGCTGTTGTAACTCCTAAATGTTTCCACTTCACAATAACAGCACTTACAGTTGACCGGGGCAGCTCTAGCAACGCAGAAATTGACGAACTGACTTGTTGGAAAGGTGGCATCCTATGACAGTGCCACATTGAAAGTCACTGAGCACTTCAGTAAGGCCATTCTACTGCCAATGTGCTCGATTTTATACACCTGTCAGCAACAGGGGTGTGCCTGAAATAGCCAAATCCACTAATTTGAAGGGGTGTCCACATACTTTTGTATATATAGTGTATGTTGTCTATTAGCAAATGTAGCATCATTTGAACCAGTATTGCCAACTTAGCGACTTTGTCGCTATATTTAGCGAGTTTTCAGACCCCTCTAGTGACACATTTTCAAAAAAGCGACTAGCGACAAATCTAGCGACTTTTTCTGGTGTTATTGGAGACTTTTGGAGACTCTGACGTGAAAGCACGTATCGTTCTTACTCTTCTCAATGAGCAGCGGGTGCTGCCTTGGGCCCCACCCCATCCCAAACCACTCACAGGCGGCCCAGTCCTCATGCTGCAGTCAGAGCAGGAGATGTTCACCCCTCTGCGTCCAGACTGCAAATGAATCGCGCATGCGGGAAGCCGCCGCTGGCTGATCCCGCCCTGGCTTACATTCAGGGCGGGATGTAAATGTAGGGTGTTTTTTACTCACTTTTTGTCTCTCCCAATACGTTATTCCTCTCTCCTACAGCATCCATCACAATTACATGCACATGGCCAATTATGCAAATTAGGTGAGCCAATAGCTACTTTCCTTACTGAGGAGTTGGCAACACTGATTTGAACACACACATTCAACTTCGCACAGAAGCAGACCAAAGCAACATCTGTAGAAAAAAGGTAATGTCTACTCTTACTGTTTACTGAGTTGCAAGCTTGTTGAAAGCAGCACTCAGTGACGAGAAACACGGATAAGATGCTGGGATATGCTGATTTTAGACGGGATACTGTGGCATGTAAACATGTTGTTTTTCGCAGTATGCGCAGGCTTAGTTAAGCATATCATTGGTACTGTGATGTTTTCATCTGATTGTCAAACAAATCACTCCAAAAAGTAGGCTACCTGCGCAGTTCGATCCACCATAATTATTTATTTTGCTTATACTCGGTAATGGACCACAGCCTACTGGCTACTCACCCCTAATTTTGACAACTTTCTGCTTATAATTTCCGAGATTTGGTAGGCCATATAATTTCCGTCATTTGGTAGACCATTTGTTTGTCTTAGATAGCCTCCAACTTGTTACACCAGATGACTAAAGTAGTACTGACCAGAATAATATCTTACATTGATGGAATGAATGCATTAGTAATCTAGCTAACACCAGTAAAGTGTTAGCTAGATGCTGAAATAAATAAATCATATTTCTCCACTCCTGTTTCCGGGACAAAATTAACATTTCTTGTATCGTTTTACTGCAAGAAATGCATAATTCTGCATGAGTTCATATTATATTCTGATACATGTGAGAGGTTATAGGCCTACAGTCAGTGTCCATATTTCAGTTATTATTCCATTTAACCCACATGAACGTCATTGAGGAATATTCTGTTTATTAATTGATGCAGGGATACTCGTGAGCGAGATATCAAAGGTGCATGTAAACCGCTTATCCCGAGTAAGACCATAATTAAGCAGAATATGAGCTACTATCAGGAATACTGTGCACATGTAAATGTGGTCAGTGAGCAGACATTACCCTTTTCCTATGACTATTTAGCATCAGGACACAGTCATTACAGTATGATTGAATTATGAGATATTTGAAACCTATGTTATTTGTTTGACTGTTTTAACCCTTACTTCAAGGATGTACAAGACCAGAAATACCCACAATTGTAAAGGCAAATAAGTGAATAATTAAATGTGCTTCCCTTGTAACGTTAGTAAAGAAATAAACAAAAATAGGAAAACAAACTCCTTCAAAATTGTTTGTTTCACTACTGTTCTGCGGTCCGATTTTCCCCATTCTCCCTGAAGTTTGCATCTGCTCACGCCCCCTTGTGAGTTTTAAAGCATTTTGATTAGTGTAACCACACTAGAGGAATTTTCTACCATATTTCTTAAAACACTGCCCTGACAGACAGCAACACCAGAATAAGATAATTCCATGTCATACCAGGTCTGCCCAGCAGAGGGCATAAACTACATGTAAGTACTATAAGCCTCTTTCCTGGCTTTGGTTAGACCTATCCTCAGATCAGCGTGTACATACAGGTAACTGCCAAAATAAAGGAAACACTTGATTAAATGAGTGATACAAAGTATATTGAAAGCAGGTGCCTCCAACACAGTTGTGGTTCCCGAGTTAATTAAGCAATTAACATCCTATCAAGCATGCTGACTAGAATGGGCACGCATGTTGATTTTGTCCATCCACACCAGACTCAATCAGGTCAAGCAGGTTGAAATATAAAAACGAACTCTGAACCAACTATATTTATTATTTATTTACTTAATTTGGGGACAGTTTGAAACGCATGAAACATTCATGGCCTAGCTTGCTGTTGCTAGCTAATTTGTCCTGGGTTGTTATTTTACCTGAAATGCACAAAATCCTCTAATCCGACAATTAATCCACAGATAAAAGGGTAAACCTAGTTAGTTTCTAGCAATCTCTACTCCTTCAGTCTTCTTCTTCTTCTTCTTCTTCTTTTGATTTATTATGGCGGTTGGCAACCAATTTTAAGGTGCATTACCACCACCAACAAGACTGGAATGTGGACCTCAGTTCATCTTTCATCACCCACGTGGGAATATGCGCCTAAAAACCAATGAGGAGAGAGGCGGGACTTGCAGCGCGTCATACATCAAAAATAGAACCAAGTTATATTTGACTCCCGAGTGGCGCAGTGGTCTAAGGCACTGCATCGCAGTGCTAGCTGTGCCACTAGAGATCCTGGTTCGAATCCAGGCTCGGTCGTAGCCGGCCGCGACCGGGAGACCCATGGGGCGGCGCACAATTGGCCCAGCGTCGTCCAGGGTAGGGGAGGGAATGGCCGGCAGGGTAACTATTGTTCTCACTGTCTGAGACAGAGTCAAGACCGAGTACAAAGTTATCCGACACCGAGACAAGACCGAGACACTCAATATGTGGTCGTCTGGAGTACTACAACACTGGTGTCTAGGATATAGGGTTGGCACCGTTCCATCATGATAGGACAAAATTAAACAAACTACATATTTTAATTTTAAAATGTATATCCCACATCTGCGCAAAAGTGATGATGACACTCGCTCTGTCACAACTACTCGAGGGTCTTATTCTGGTGACACGATGATCGAATCTTGGCTGCTGTTTGACAAATACAAATAATCTGCTCTTTTGCCCATAATAATCTCATGTAGGCTATAGCCAACCTGCACTGTAGCTGTGAGTTGTTGCCCAGCTAACAATGACCTGTCGGTCCGCCAGCGTTTTTTGGTGGCACGCCGTCAGCGGCAAGCCGATAGTCTGCAATCGCTCATCGGTCCACTAGGGTTTCTTGGGCGGCAAGCCGCTATGCTAGGTGGAGGTCTGACCTTCAGTTGAGGTATGCGGACCCGTGCGTGCGACCTGCTGTAACACCTTCTCATAAATTGAATAAGTACTGCTACTATTGCTGAAAACAATAAATATAGACCACACGGATTTGACAAGAATTGGCCTCCCGAGTGGCGCAGTGGTCTAAGGCACTGCATCGCAGTGCTAGCTGTGCCACTAGAGATCCTGGTTCGAATCCAGGCTCTGTCGTAGCCGGCCGCGACTGGGAGACACATGGGGAAGCGCACAATTGGCCCAGGGTAGGGGAGGGAATGACCGGCAGGGATGTAGCTCAGTTGGTAGAGCATGGCGTTTGCAACGCCAGGGTTGTGGGTTCGATTCCCACGGGGGGCCAGTATGAAAAATTGTATGCACTAACTGTAAGTCGCTCTGGATAAGAGCGTCTGCTAAATGACTAAAATGTAAATGTAAATATTTTAGCAGACGGGCGCGAGCAGTTTGGATGAAATGCTTGAATAACGTGTACATTTATTTTTGCAACGCTCGCGCATGTAATGTAATGTATAAAAATGCCCAGTTGCCCATTCTTTTGGCTACCAAGGCTAAAAAAAAAGACCTCGGTGACTTTGAAAGAGGTGACTCAAAGTAGCAAGAGGGGTTTAAAGGTTGTGTGTCTCAGTCACCAGATCTCAACCCAATTGAACACTTATTATGGGAAATTCTGTAGCGGCGCCTGAGAGCGTTTTCCAACGTTTACCCAAACAAAACACAAAATTATGGAATTTCTCGTGGAAGAATTGTATCGCATCCCGCCAATAGAGTTCCAGACACTTAGAATCTATGCCAAGGCACATTGAAGATGTTCTAGCGGCACATGGTGCCCCAACACCCTAATAAGATACTATGTTGGTGTTGCCTTTATTTTGGCAGTTTCCTTGTCTCCTCTCCCTCATCTGCACTTATCTGAAAATACATGCAAATTCAGTGCAGATGGAGGAAAGGAGACGTAGTATAGCTGAGGTGTAAAATGTCAACCAACTTGAACATGATCCATTTTATCGATTACAATTATTCTTTATTTCTCCAGGTGAGTCCCATTGAAATTGATCCAGAAATGTTCTACATTTTACAAAGTTTTCTTTAGAAAATTACAGCAGTATTTCCAAAATAGCTCATTGTTAATGTTCAATAAAAATAATATAGTGCCTTCAGAAAGTATTCACACCCCTTGACTTTTTGTGTCAATGGCTTACACACAATGCCCCATAATGTCAAAGTGGAATTATGTTTTAATTGAAAATGAAAAACTTAAATGTCTTGAGTCAATAAGTATTCAACCCCTTTGTTGTGGCAAGCCTAAATACGTTCAGGAGTAAACATGTGCTTAACAAGTCACATAATAAGTTGAATGGACTCACTCTCTGAGCAATAATAGTGTTTAACATGATTTTTGAATGACTACCTCATCTATGTAATCCACACATACAAATTATATGTAAGGTCCCTCAGTCGAGCAGTGAATTTCAAACACAGATTCAACCACAAAGACCAGTGTGGCTTTCCATGCCTCACAAAGAATGGCACCTAATTGGTAGATGGGTAAAAAATTAATAAAAAAGCAGATATTGAATATCCCTTTGAGCATGGTGAAGTTATTAATTATACTTTAGATGGTGTATCAATACACCCAGTCACTACAAAGATACAGGCGTCCTTCCTAACTCAGTTGCTGAAGAGAAAGGAAACTGCTCAGGGATTTCACCATGAGGCCAATGGTGACTTTAAAACAGTTACAGAGTTTAATGGCTGTGATAGGAGAAAACGGAATATGGATCAACAACATTGTAGTTACTCCACAATATTAACCTAATTGACAGAGTGAAAAGAAGGAAACCTGTACAGAATAAAAAATATTCCAAAACATGCATCCTGTTTGCAACAAGGCACTAAAGTAATCTTGAAAAAAGGTGGCAAAGCAATTAAAGCCTGAATACAAAGTCTTATGTTTGGGGCAAATCCAATACAACACATTACTGAGTACCACTCTCCATATTTTCAAGCATAGTGGTGGCTGCATCATGCAATGGGTATGCTTGTAATTGTTAAGGACTTGGGAGTTTTTCATATAAAAAATAAATGGAATGGAACTAAGCACAGGCAAAATCCTAGAGGAAAACCTGGTTCAGTCTGCTTTCCACCAGACACTAGGAGATGAATTCACCTTTCAGCAGGACAATAACTTAAAACACAAGGCCAAATATACACTGGAGATGCTTACCAAGACGACATTGAATGTTCCTGAGTGGCCTAGTTACAGTTTTGACTTAAATTGGCTTGAAAATCTATGGCAAGACATGACAGAGCTTGAAGAATTTTTTAAATAATAAATGTGCAAATATTGGTGTTCAAAGCTCTTAGAGACTTACCCAGAAAGACTCAAAGCTGTAATCGCTACCAAAGGTGATTCTAACGTGTATTGACCCAGGGGTGTGAATACTTATGCAAATGAGATCATTATGTATTTCATTTTCAATACATTTGCTAACATTTCTAAAAACATGTTTTCACTTTGCCATTATGGGGTATTGTGTGTAGATGGGTGAAATAACAAATCTATTTAATCCATTTTTAATTCAGGCTCTAACAACAAAATGTGGAATAAGTCAAGGGTATGAATACTTTCTGAAGGCACTGTATATTACATGATAGGCCTACTGTAAGCAAAATATAAAAAACTAGAGCATGTAGAAACATGATTTCACAGCATATGTGTGTATTTGTTTGTCAGTTGTGGGGGTGGGGGGGGCAGATAGTGGTTATGTAGGTAGGCTAGGGTAGGCGTGAGGTAGAGCGGGCATACTTTGGCCTTAGACTGGGTATCTGCAATGGACAGGGCTGAGTTCCTCTAGTCAATAGGATGTAGAGAGATGACCTGTCATTACAGCAGGGCTCTACGTGACACATCTGCTCCTAATATGAACAATTTAGGAGCACAATTACAAATATGAGTTATTAAAGCGGCAATCCGCAGTTGAAACAATAAAGCATTTTCTTCACCACTGTTTCGGTAAAAGGTTAAGGGCCTGGAGAAATGTAACCACACTCAAATTCATTGACAGAGCTATGGATAGATGCAAGGACAATTCATCCATGATTATAGTTTTAACCATGTTTGGAGGCTATACAGTGTTTGTTTACATTCACTTTGTTTACAAACATTGGAAAAACAAGCTCATGGGCTATATTCAATCCATATCACGGAAGTTCAGCGTTACAGCGTGATTGAAATTTAAAGGCAATGTTCCCGCATTAGCGGAGACTGCATTCACTGTAAACACTGCATATGTCGGCTCAATCAGAAATTACCTTTATATTTCTATCGCGCAATCTGTAACGCTTCAGCGATACAGATTGAATAGAGACCTATATTTTGCCTTCTGATGGCGTACGAGTTGAACTAAGCTCATGGGGCATTTATAACTTAAACTCTTCAATAATCAAAGGATTTACAGTATATCATTCATTTATAAGTCAGAATGTATGTAGTAACTGCAGCGTGTCCCTTTAATGATAAGAATTGCCAGCAATTACAAAATACAGGGTTTAGAAGCACCAGAAAGTTAGATTTTTAAAATTTAGATTGGGCCTATGAATCCTAGCTTCTTTTGAAGCTCATCTCCTGAAGCTCATCTCCATGTTTGCATACTACTGAGGCTATGGGACAGCAAAGATATCATTACAACAATTATTACCTGGCCAATTTTTTTTTCTAGGGGCACTGGTGCTCCCAAATTAACATTCCAGGTAGCATAGCAAAATATGTTGGAAAATATGTCCCAAAATGGCAGCACTGTAGAGCCCTGACTAGATGTATAGGCTTCTGTGGGAAAACCTGTGGCATATTGGGGACAATCTGTTTACAATTTGCTGTGTGACTTTGGCACTTCTGTCCTGTGGCAGAAGATGTCTCAATGACAGACAGGTTATGAGGGGTTTGTGGCTGGGACTCAGCTTTAAATAATATAAAATAGCTATCATTATCAAAATATGACCCTTTCTGTCCCCCACCTGCAGTGTATTTCTTCCTCACCTCCCCAAAATGATTTCCTTAAGTTGGGGACACTCCACATACAGCTCTTCTAACATTTGTATTTATCTTTAAATCAGTGGAGGCTGCTGAGGGGAGAACGGCTCATAATAATGGCCAGAACGGCGCAATGGAATGGCATCAAACACCTGGAAACCTTGTGTTTGATGTATTTGATACCATTCCACTGATTCCGCTCCAGTCATTACCACGAGCCCATTCTCCCCAATTAAGGTGACACCAACTTCCTGTTCTTTAAATACTGACCAGCAGCAGTACAAATATCCCAAGCATCTTGTTTTACCGCTAATTTGTATTCTAACGCAGGCTTTTAAATAACTATAATTAAAATAATAAAAACACACAATTCTGGCTTAATTAGCATTTACATTATCAAAACGATAAAAATTATTGTGACTTTTAAATCCTATAAAGATTTAACAGTATATAACCTTATACATATAAGCATATATATATATATACAGTGGGGAAAAAAAGTATTTAGTCAGCCACCAATTGTGCAAGTTCTCCCACTTAAAAAGATGAGAGAGGCCTGTAATTTTCATCATAGGTACACGTCAACTATGACAGACAAAATGAGGAAAAAAAATCCAGAAAATCACATCGTAGGATTTTTAATGAATTTATTGGCATATGATGGTGGAAAATAAGTATTTGGTCAATAACAAAAGTTTCTCAATACTTTGTTATATACCCTTTGTTGGCAATGACACAGGTCAAACGTTTTCTGTAAGTCTTCACAAGGTTTTCACACACTGTTGCTGGTATTTTGGCCCATTCCTCCATGCAGATCTCCTCTAGAGCAGTGATGTTTTGGGGCTGTCGCTGGGCAACACAGACTTTCAACTCCCTCCAAAGATTTTCTATGGGGTTGAGATCTGGAGACTGGCTAGGCCACTCCAGGACCTTGAAATGCTTCTTACGAAGCCACTCCTTCGTTGCCCGGGCGGTGTGTTTGGGATCATTGTCATGCTGAAAGACCCAGCCACGTTTCATCTTCAATGCCCTTGCTGATGGAAGGAGGGTTTCACTCAAAATCTCACGATACATGGCCCCATTCATTCTTTCCTTTACACGGATCAGTCGTCCTGGTCCCTTTGCAGAAAAACAGCCCCAAAGCATGATGTTTCCAACCCCATGCTTCACAGTAGGTATGGTGTTCTTTGGATGCAACTCAGCATTCTTTGTCCTCCAAACATGACGAGTTGAGTTTTTACCAAAAAGTGATATTTTGGTTTCATCTGACCATATGACATTCTCCCAATCCTCTTCTGGATCATCCAAATGCACTTCAGACGGGCCTGGACATGTACTGGCTTAAGCAGGGGGACACGTCTCGCACTGCAGGATTTGAGTCCCTGGCGGCGTAGTGTGTTACTGATGGTTGGCTTTGTTACTTTGGTCCCAGCTCTCTGCAGGTCATTCACTAGGTCCCCCCGTGTGGTTCTGGGATTTTTGCTCACCATTCTTGTGATCATTTTGACCCCACGGGGTGAGATCTTGCGTGGAGCCCCAGATCGAGGGAGATTATCAGTGGTCTTGTATGTCTTCCATTTCCTAATAATTGCTCCCACAGTTGATTTCTTCAAACCAAGCTGCTTACCTATTGCAGATTCAGTCTTCCCAGCCTGGTGCAGGTCTACAATTTTGTTTTTGGTGTCCTTTGACAGCTCTTTGGTCTTGGCCATAGTGGAGTTTGGAGTGTGACTGTTTGAGGTTGTGGACAGGTGTCTTTTATACTGATAACAAGTTCAAACAGGTGCCATTAATACAGGTAACGAGTGGAGGACAGAGGAGCCTCTTAAAGAAGAAGTTACAGGTCTGTGAGAGCCAGAAATCTTGCTTGTTTGTAGGTGACCAAATACTTATTTTCCACCACAATTTGCAAATAAATTCATTAAAAATCCTACAATGGGATTTTCTGGATTTTTTTTTCTCAATTTGTCTGTCATAGTTGACGTGTACCTATGATGAAAATTACAGGCCTCTCTCATCTTTTTAAGTGGGAGAACTTGCACAATTGGTGGCTGACTAAATACTTTTTTTCCCCACTGTATATACACACACAGTTGAAGTCGGAAGTTTACATACACTTAGGTTGGAGTCATTAAAACTCATTTTTCAACCACTCCACAAATTTCTTGTTAACAAACTATCGTTTGTACATGACAAAATTAATTTTTCCAACAATTGTTTACAGACAGATTATTTCACTTCAAGTTCACTGTATCACAATTCCAGTGGGTCAGAAGTTTACATACACTAAGTTGACAGTGCCTTTAAATGGCTTGGAAAATTCCAGAAAATGATGTCATGGCTTTAGAAGCTTCTGATAGGCTAATTGACATCATTTGATTCAATTGGAGGTGTACCTGTGGATGTATTTCAAGGTCTACCTTCAAACTCAGTGCCTCTTTGCTTGACATCATGGGAAAATGAAAAGAAATCAGCCAAGACCTCAGAAAAAAATTGTAGACCTCCACAAGTCTGGTTCATCCTTGGGAGCAATTTCCAAACGCCTGAAGGAACCACGTTCATCTGTACAAACAATAGTACGCAAGTATAAACACCATGGAACCACGCAGCCGTCATACCGCTCAGGAAGGAGACTAGTTCTGTCTCCTAGAGATGAACGTACTTTGGTGCGAAAAGTGCAAATCAAATCCAGAACAACAGCAAATGACCTTGTGAAGATGCTGGAGGAAACAGGTACAAAAGTATCTATATCCACAGTAAAACAAGTCCTATATCGACATAACTTGAAAGGCCGCTCAGCAAGGAAGAAGCCACTGCTCCAAAACCGCCATTAAAAAACCAGACTACCGTTTGCAACTGCACATGGGGACAAAGATCGTACTTTTTGGCGAAATGTCCTCTGGTCTGATGAAACAAAAAATATCACTGTTTGGCCATAATGACCATCGTTATATTTGGAGAAAAAGGGAGAAGCTTATAAGCCGAAGAACACCATCCCAACCGTGAAGCACGGGGGTGGCAGCATCATGCTGTGTGGTTGCTTTGTTGCAGGAGGAACTGGTGCACTTCACAAAATAGATGGCATCATGAGGAAGGGAAATTATGTGGATATATTAAAAGCAACATCTCAAGACATCAGTCAGGTTAAAGCTTGGTCGCAAATGTTCTTCCAAATGGACAATGACCCCAAGCATACTTCCAAAGTTGTGGCAAAATGGCTTAAGGACAACAAAGTCAAGGTATTGGAGTGGCCATCACAAAGCCCTGACCTCAATCCTATACAGAGCATATGAGCGGAGTGGAGCGGGAGCGAGCGTGGAGCGTGAGCGGACGGATTTTGAACAGAGCGCAGAGCGGCATTTTTAAAAGGACGGAGCGTCGCCCTATGTCCCGCTCCAATTTCGCTCGCTCACACCAAGAGTCTGAAGCATGCTCAAGCCTGACCCAGAATCCATCTGTTTAATTTAATTTGTGTCGTCCAAGAATTTGTATTTTATAGAGCGAGGAGCAGCAGCAGCAACAAGAGAAAAGCGTTGAGGAATTCAAAAGTTTATTCACTGCAGGCAAAGGCCCAACCATAACAAGGCATTTTTTAAAATGATTTTCATGGACTATGAACCGCTGAGTAAAGGAGAACGCGAAGGGATGCAACACTTCGCCAGCGCAGCTCAACCGGGCTACACCCCCCCCCCCCCAAGAAACTATGATAAATCAGTACTTTACTTTGTCAAATTTACATCTGAGATGCCCCATTCACATGCTTCAGCTGGCGATCAGAAACGCCGTTAACGAGCACGACAACATTAATAGGCTGTTAGTGAAAGTCGGGCACCTGGTGAAAAGTGTACGCAAGAGCACAGAGGAAACCGACCAATTAGGTGTCCGCCCCACAAATGCCTGCGCCATTCGATGGAGCAGCCAGCTGTGGATGATTCAGTCGTTCATCCGGTTGTTCCAAAAAGACCCGTTATGGCAAAACAAACTCAAGTCTAATGTTGTTAACATCACCCTGAATCAAGTACCGCTGCTGACGCACCTTGTCCGTGTGCTGACACCACTAGCAGACCTCACAGACAAAATGCAGAAGGAGCTGGGGAACCTGGGGATGATCCTCCCTGCTGTCACAGAAATCAAATCCCTGCTCACCGATTACACTCACGCTGCACTTCCAATGGGCATCGCTGCTTTTGCAGAAACATTGGCAAACAACGTGTCAATTCGCTATGGAATATACTATACTGATTAACATCTCATTTTAGCGTCAGTGTTAGATCCCCGTTTCAAGACAGAATGGATAATCCGAGATGAGTCTGTATGCAACAAATTCGGGGAGATAAAGTAAGGCTGTGGTTTAAGCTAAAAGTGAAATACATGCAGATTTTGTTCCTTTTTTGGAGTGAGCGGGGGCGATTTGAGTGGAGCGCGATGCAAACTGCGTTGAGCGCTGAGCGATAATGAGCGGACTGGCCTGATGTGGCTTTGAGCGGGGGGAGCGGAGGGGTGAACAACTCCGTGAGCGAGGAGCTGAGATTCTCACCGCTCCACTCCGCTCATATGCTCTGATCCTATAGAACATTTGTGGGCAGAACTGAAAAAGCGTGTGCGAGCAAGGAGGCCCACAAACCTGACTCAGTTACACCAGCTCTGTCAGGAGGAATGGGCCAAAATTCACCCAACTTATTGTGGGAAGCTTGTGGAAGGCTACCCGAAACGTTTGACCCAAGTTAAACAATTTAAAGGCAATGCTACCAAATACTAATTGAGTGTATGTAAACTTCTGACCCACTGGGAATGTGATGAAAGAAATAAAAGCTAAAATAAATCATTCTTTCTACTATTATTCTGACATTTCACATTCTTAAAATAAAGTGGTGATCCTAACTGACCTAAGACAGGGACTTTTTACCAGGATTAACTGTAAGGAATTGTGGAAAAACTGAGTTTAAATGTATTTGGCTAAGGTGTATGTAAACGTCCGACTTCAACTGTGTATATATATATATATATATATATATATATATATATATATATATACACACACACACACACACACAGTACCAGTCAAAAGTTTGGACACACCTACTCATTCAAGGGTTTTTCTTTATTTTAAAAATGTTTTACATTGTAGAATAATAGTGAAGACATCAAAACTATGAAATAACACATATGGAATCATGTAGTAACCAAAGAAGTGTTAAACAAATCAAAATATATTTTATATTCGAGATTCTTCAAATAGCAACCCTTTGCCTTGATGACAGCTTTGCACACTCTTGGCATTCTCTCAACCAGCTTCACCTGGAATGATTTTCCAACAGTCTTGAAGGGGTTCCCACATATGCTGAGCACTTGTTGGCTGCTTGTCCTTCACTCTGCCGTCCGACTCATCCCAAACCATCTCAATTGGGTTGAGGTCGGGGGATTGCGGAGGGCAGGTCATCTGATGCAGCACTCCATCATTCTCCTTCTTGGTAAAATAGCCCTTACACAGCCTGGTGGTGTGTTGGGTCATTGTCCTGTTGAAAAACAAATGATAGTCCCACTAAACCCAAACCAGATGGGATGGTGTATCGCTGCAGAATGCTGTGGTAGCCATGCTGCTTAAGTGTGCCTTGAATTCTAAATAAATCACTGACAGTGTCACCAGCAAAGCACCATCACTACTCCTCCATTGTTCTCGGTGGGAACCACACATGCGGAGATCATCCGTTCACCTACACTGTGTCTCACAAAGACACGGCGGTTGGAACCAAAAATCTCACATTTCGACTCATCTGCCCAAAGGACAGATTTCCACTGGTCTAATGTCCATTGCTCGTGTTTCTTGGCCCAAGCAAGTCTCTTCTTCTTATTGGTGTCCTTTAGTAGTGGTTTATTTGCAGCAATTCGACCATGAAGGCCTGATTCACCCAGTCTCCTCTGAACAGTTGATGTTGAGATGTGTCTGTGACTTGAACTCTGTGAAGCATTTATTTGGGCTGCAATTTCTGAGGCTGGTAACTCTAATGAACTTATCCTCTGAAGCAGAGGTAATTCTGGGTCTTCCTTTCCTGTGGCGGTCCTCATGAGAGCAGGTTTCACCATAGCGCTTGGTAGTTTTTGCGACTGCACTTGAAGAAACTTTAAAAGTTCTTGAAATGTTCCGTATTGACTGACCTTCATGTATTAAAGTAATGATGGACTGTCATTTCGCTTTGCTTATTTGAGCTGTTCTTGTCATAATATGGTCTTTTACCAAATAGGGATATTTTCTGTATACCCCCCCCCCCCCTACCTTGTCACAACACAACTGATTGGCGCAAACACATTAAGGAAAGAAATTACACAAATTAACTTTTAACAAGGCACACCTGTTAATTGAAATGCATTCCAGGTGACTACCTCATGAAGCTGGTTGAGAGAAGGCCAAGAGTGTGCAAAGCTGTCATCAAGGCAAAGGGTGGCTACTTTGAAGAATCTGAAATATAAAATATATTTTGATTTGTTTAACACTTTTTTGGTTACTATATGATTCCATCTGTGTTATTTGATAGTTTTGATGTCTTCACTATTATTCTACAATGTAGAAAATAGTAAAAATAAAGAAAAACCCTGGAATGTAGGTGTGTCCAAACTTTTGACTGGTACTATATACATACATATATATATATATATATATATATATATATATATATATATATATATATATATATATATATAGTTGAAGTCTGACATCTACATACACCTTAGCCAAATACATTTAAACTCTGTTTTTCACAATTCCATATTTTTTGTGAAGTGCACCAGTCCCTCCTGCAGCAAAGCACCCCCACAGCATGATGCTGCTACCCACGTGCTTCACGGTTGGGATGGTGTTCTTCGGCTTGCAAGCTACCCCCTTTTTCCTCCAAACATAACGATGGTCATTATGGCCAAACAGTTCTATTTTTGTTTAATCAGACCAGAGGACATTTCTCAAAAAAGTAAGATCTTTGTCCCCATGTCCAGTTGCAAACCATAGTCTGGCTTTTTTATGGCGGTTTTAGAGCAGTGGCTTCTTCCTTGCTGAGTGGCCTTTCAGGTTATGTCGATATAGGACTCGTTTTACTGTGGATATAGATACTTTTGTACCTGTTTCCTCCAGCATCTTCACATGGTCCTTTGCTGTTGTTCTGGGATTGATTTGCACTTTTCGCACCAAAGTAGTTTCATCTCTAGGAGACAGAACGCGTCTCCTTCCTGAGCAGTATGACGGCTGCGTGTTCCCATGGTGTTTATACTTGCGTACTATTGTTTGTACAGATGAACGTGGTACCTTCAGGCGTTTGGAAATTGCTCCCAAGGATGAACCAGTCTTGTGGAGGTCTACAATTGTTTTTCTGAGGTCTTGGCTGATTTCTTTAGATTTTCCCATGATGTCAAGCAAAGAGGCATTGAGTTTGAAGGTAGGCCTTGAAATACATCCACAGGTACACCTGCAATTGACTCAAATGATGTCAATTAGCCTATCAGAAGCTTCTAAAGCCATGACATCTTTTTCTGGAATTTTCCAAGCTGTTTAAAGGCACAGTCAACTTAGTGTATGTAAACTTCTGACCCATTGGAATTGTGATACAGTGAATTATAAGTGAAATAATCTGTCTGTAAACAATTGTTGGAAAAATTACTTGTGTCATGCACAAAGTAGATGTCCTAACCGACTTGCCAAAATGATAGTTTGTTAACAAGAAATTTGTGGAGTGGTTGAAAAACAAGATTTAATGACTCCAACCTAAGTGTATGTAAACTTTCGACTTCAACTGTATATATATATTTTTAAACATTTTCACAACCTCCAGTTATTTCCTTATAGAAACACTGTCTTAAATATTCTACAACTAATGTTTTTGCAAGTCCATGAACCCAAGTGAAAAAAGTTCCAGAATAGTAATATCTCTATAACACAGTGTTTACTGTTCTAGATAGTTCTAACAGTACTGTCACTAGTATGATCACTAGTAGCTCTTCTAGGTCTTTAAGTGCATCTTGGCTGATTCAAGTCCTTCCAGTTCTGTGGTTGGTTGGCTTGCTATTGGTTGTGCATTCCCTTTTGGGCTGGCTATTGGTTGATTCCAAACCCTTCCAAATCATGGAGAGAGAAAAGGAGGACATAGTGGTCATTGTATTTGTCCCAAATTCTAGAATTGGTTAAAGTGGGTCCCAATATTATGCCATACTCTTATGTAGCTAAGACCTCTAGCTTTTAGACTTCTAGTCTTTCACCAGTGGTGAGTCTGACCACACTACAGAGTCTAGGAGCGTGGCACTCCCTTTCTACCATCCTCTCTTCCTTCCCCGTCCAGAGCTCTCTTCCATCTCTGCCTCTGACTGGTAACCAATCCAGTGCCCTCTCTCTCTCTAGAGGTCAGTCAGTCTGACTGTCTGTCTCTGTCAACCTGTCAGGAGCAGGGCAGGGAGTCACCGGGGGAGGCGACCTTTGACCTGCCCCTTGCCCCAGTGCACGTTGGGAAGGGTCAGACACTTCCTGAAGTGCTCTAGCTGAGCCTGCAGCCTCTCTCTCTCATCTCTCACCCTCTGTCTCTGACTCACCAGCTCCTAGAGAGAGAGAGAAAGAGAGGGAATGGAGCAAGAGCGAGATAAAGAGCGAGAGAGTTACTAAAAGAGTGAGTGGGGGTGAACAAAGCACATCAGTGTAAACAAACAGTCACAAACAGACAGACAGACTGCTGATCAAGCTTTAGTTTTTTACTTTTAGATCATAATAAATAAAATTGTATGGACAGATCCTAGATCCTCAAAAAGTTGATAACTGCTTGGAATCCGACCACAAGGCACTACAGAAGGTAGTGCGTACGGCCCAGTACATCACTGGGGCCCAGCTCCCAGCCATCCAGGACCTCTATACCAGGCAGTGTCAGAGGAAGGCCCTAAAAATTGTCAAAAGACTCCAGCTACCCAAGTCATAGACAGTTCTCTCTGCTATCGCATGGGAAGCAGTACCGATGCACCAAATCTGGAACCAACAGGACCCTGAACAGCATCTTCCCCCAAGCCATACAGTGAGGGAAAAAAGTATTTGATCCCCTGCTGATTTTGTACGTTTGCCCACTGACAAAGAAATTATCAGTCTCTAATTTTAATGGTAGGTTTATTTGAACAGTGAGAGACAGAATAACAACAAAAAAATCCAGAAAAACACATGTCAGAAATGTTATAAATTGATTTGCATTTTAATGAGGGAAATAAGTATTTGACCCCCTCTCAATCAGAAATATTTCTGGCTCCCAGGTGTCTTTTATACAGGTAACGAGCTGAGATTAGGAGCACACTAATCTCAGCTTGTTACCTGTATAAAGGACACCTGTCCACAGAAGCAATCAATCAGTCAGATTCCAAACTCTCCACCATGGCCAAGACCAAAGAGCTCTCCAAGGATGTCAGGGACAAGATTGTAGACCTACACAAGGCTGAAATGGGCTACAAGACCATCGCCAAGCAGCTTGGTGAGAAGGTGACAACAGTTGGTGTGATTATTCGCAAATGGAAGAAACACAAAATAAATGTAAATTTCCCTTGGCCTGGGGCTCCATGCAAGATCTCACCTCGTGGAGTTGCAATGATCATGAGAACGGTGAGGAATCAGCCCAGAACTACACGGGAGGATCTTGTCAATGATCTCAAGGCAGCTGGGACCATAGTCACCAAGAAAACAATTGGTAACACACTACGCCGTGAAGGACTGAAATCCTGCAGCGCCCGCAAGGTCCCCCTGCTCAAGAAAGCACATATACAGGCCCGTCTGAAGTTTGCCAATGAACATCTGAATGATTCAGTGGAGAACTGGGTGAAAGTGTTGTGGTCAGATGAGACCAAAATCGAGCTCTTTGGCATCAACTCAACTCGCCGTGTTTGGAGGAGGAGGAATGCTGCCTATGACCCCAAGAACACCATCCCCACCGTCAAACATGGAGGTGGAAACATTATGCTTTGGGGGTGTTTTTCTGCTAAGGGGATAGGACAACTTCACCGCATCAAAGGGACGATGGACGGGGCCATGTACCGTCAAATCTTGGGTGAGAACCTCCTTCCCTCAGCCAGGGCATTGAAAATGGGTCGTGGATGGGTATTCCAGCACGACAATGACCAAAAACACACGGCCAAGGCAACAAAGGAGTGGCTCAAGAAGAAGCACATTAAGGTCCTGGAGTGGCCTAGCCAGTCTCCAGACCTTAATCCCATAGAAAATCTGTGGAGGGAGCTGAAGGTTCGAGTTGCCAAACGTCAGCCTCGAAACCTTAATGATTTGGAGAAGATCTGCAAAGAGGAGTGGAACAAAATCCCTCCTGAGATGTGTGCAAACCTGGTGGCCAACTACAAGAAACGTCTGACCTCTGTGATTGCCAACAAGGGTTTTGCCACCAAGTACTAAGTCATGTTTTGCAGAGGGGTCAAATACTTATTTCCCTAATTAAAATGCAAATCAATTTATAAAATTTTTGACATGCGTTTTTCTGGATTTTTTTGTCGTTATTCTGTCTCTCACTGTTAAAATAAACCTACCATTAAAATTATAGACTGATCATGTCTTTGTCAGTGGGCAAACGTACAAAATCAGCAGGGGATCAAATACTTTTTTCCCCTCACTGTAAGACTGCTAAATAGTTAGTCTGGGTAGCTATTGGCTAACTATTTAACTATCTGCATTGACCCTTTTCTTATCCTGTTGCCTAGTCACTTTATCCCTACCTATATGTTCATATATACCTCAATTACCTCGTACCCCTGCACATCGACTCAGTAGTGGTACCCTGTGTATATAGCCAAGTTATCGTTACTCATTGTGTATTTATTATATTTTTTATTTCTGCATTGTTGGGAAGGGTCCGTAAGTAAACATTTCACTGTTAGTCTACACCTGTTGTTTACGAAGCATGTGACAAATACAATTTGATTTGATTAGATCAGCACTCCTACTCTGAGACACTTTGTGGATATGTGAGCTTTGTGGACACTTTGTGGATATGTGAGCTTTGTGGACACTTTGTGGATATGGGCCCTGAGGTTCTTACCGCCATGCTGTGTGAGAGTTGTTCAGCTGTCAGACTGAGAGTGTAGTTCTGAGTCTCCAGCCTCCGGCACTGACTGTGGAGAACCTGTCTCTCCATACCCCGCTCTGAGAGAGAGGGGGGGAGGGGGGAAGAGAGATATAGAGAGAGCAACAGGAGGGTAAAGGGGAGACATGGGGTCATAGAGGGAGAGGGGCATAGAGGATGAGAAATTGTGTGTGGGGGGAAGATAAAGAATATTTGACAAAAACTAAAAACTATTTGTAGATGAAAGGTTAACTCACCATCCACATACTCCTGATACGCCTCAAAGACTGACTCTATGCCCCTCCACTTCTTAGGGGTTTCGTCCTCCTCCTCTTCGTCCTCCTCTTCCTCTGACAGCTCATCCCCGTACACCATCAGGGTCATGGTGGGGTGGAGAAGGGTACGGAAGATGCCCGTTGGTGGGGTGTGGGGGTGTGTGAAGGGGGTCTGGTCTCTTCAGAGGGGGTATGTTGTAGGGCGCTGAGGGCTCAGACTTTATACTGGATTCTGGAACACAAGGGGAGCCACCCAGTGTCTTGTGGGTAGACTGCAACACAGCCTGGTGGAAGTGTTGGGCGAAGTCCTCCCGGATGAATCTTTCCCAGGGCTTGTTCTGCCCATTCTGCCCATCCAGGGGCACCTTCGGTTGGGGAGGATGGCCAAGGTGGCCTGCTCCGTTCTGGAGATC